>NW_015539895.1:1001606-1013565 GCF_001515605.1 Sinocyclocheilus anshuiensis | reverse complement strand
GGTGTTTTTTTTTTTTTGGCGGGGCAGGAGAGGAGGAGGGTCTGCAGTCTCATTGATGCTAATCAATATTTAATTGCACGAATGCACGAATGTGGCACAAATAACAATATCAAGGAATCTAAGCGTTTAGTCTTAGCGCTATTTCCTTCGAAAAAGTGAATCCAGTTGGGGTTAATTGTGTGGCAGAGAGAGTCTCCCGAGGAATGCTGTAGGCGCAGGGTTCTCGTCTCACTCACTCTTGTCTGATTGACTGTATCCCGGAGTCGCGGGCTTGCGTTGGGCTCCTCCCTGGCCAAGGGCGTGAATACAGCCTGTTCTGCTCATGCGGTAATTAGACTGAGAGCCATCGCTCCACTGCAGCGCCTGCCCAAACTCAAGCCTGCTCAACCGGTCTCCAGCTGAGCCGAGATCTCTGTGTTTTGATCTCGGCCGCTTCTTATATTTGCTGATCTCACAAACGTACACAGGAGGTGATGTATTAATTAGTCAGGCTGCAATAATGAGGAGTCATCAAAAATGTATCACCGCACTCCACTTCAAGCCACTGAGGAGAGGTGGACGATATTGTCGGTGCATTTTTGTTATAAATTTACTGTGGAATCTTTCTCCCGGCGTTCTCGCTCTTCCTTTTCTCTGATTATCTTATTATTTCCTACTATTTGTCCCTTTAGTGCTTTTTGACTTGATTTGTTCCGCAAGCAACCCTGAGCAGTGCGGAAAGCTGAGCTCTTTGACGTATATTGGAGGTTATAAAAGACTGAAGGATGGGTGAAGTTATCTGGGCATGGCTTGCTGGCGATTCGTCACATGTGCACGTGGCCCTTTAAGTCAAGCTGGTTCACACACCGGCCATCTTGGTAACACCCTATTTTCTATGTTGGTAATAGAGTGCTGCAGGGGTGATTTATTTTGGTGTGAAAATCCAGAAATGAGTTAGCACTTTAGCACTTCTGGTTCCATCTTTCTAAAGTCTTTGGGTTTTTTTAATGGGTTTTGGTTAAATGCCTGAAATAAGGTCTGTGGTTAACACAAGCTCAAGATATTTTCATGTTTTATTCTATGACATAAAATTCATCTGTAAAAACCCTTGTGTGTTTCAAAGCTTGAAAAAATCAGTTGCTAACTAGAGGCTGAATGGCTAAAAACATTAAACATTATCACACCAAACAGGAAAACTCATCTACTCACTAGTTATCTTTTACAGCCTCATTGTGTTTATAATCGTGCTCTTGCAAACTTTCAGGAAAAATAAAATAAAATTTGTCAGACACTAAAAAAGTTGTCAGAATCTTAGTGTTATCTGTTTATAACCTATGTTTAGCTTTTTACTTCAACATTAATAAAAGTTTTGTTCATTTATGAAGATTGCCATGATGTAGCTTATTTTCTGTAGTAATCCAAAAGCCAATAGAAAAAAAAAATCCCAGTGGGGTTTTTTTCCCCGAGGGAACCAGGGTGATGCTAACTTCCGGGTTGGCCTACAAAAATAACTGCAAATGCTCTATTAGCATACAAGAGGATTTCAATAGGAAAATTCTTAAGTGTTGTAAAGATTATGTTTCCATTACATATTTTAAATAATAAATTAACAATGAGCTATATTTTTCAGGCTGGTCCAGCTAATGTGCATGCATTTTGATTGACTCTTTCTCCTTAAGGTTTTACTGAGTCACCATTTGGCATTACCATTTTTCCCATTCATTTTCCTGTAAGTGATCTGTCTTCTCCCACTTATGCTAAATCTGTTGCAATTCGGTAATATAGAGAGCCTAATTCTTGTTTGGATTTCATAAACCCTGGTCATGTGAGACACTCGTAGCCTGTGATGTGGTTTATTTGAGGTGACAGGAATGAGGGCAGAAGTTAATGTAAATTAAATAGATGGGGAGGAAAAGATAGTGTGTGGATATTAGTAATTTGAGCATGGAGGTTGTAACATGGCAGCTTGGATTAATTAATGCCCTGCTTGAGGGGAGGGAGAAGTCAGGAAGGCAAGCACGGGTGAAACCATTTTTGAGTCCTCTGCACCTTTCTTAAAGCTACAGAGAAAGACGCAATCGCATCCGTACCATGAAGAATGCCAGTGTTTCTTAATTCACTTCAACTGTGGCATTTTGTAAACAAACTTGCAAGACACAATATGAGATCTTTTCCGTGTGTTAAATTGATGAAGAGTCATGTTTGGCACTGCTTTATTAGCGAGTTTCAATTAGATTATATTTTGTTGGCCCCTCAGAGTTTTTGTCTTTTCACAAGCTTCCCTTTTGTGGGGTGTTTGTTTTAGAACTATCAATTCATATTCATATGCAAACATTAGGCTAGTATTCTATTTAAGACATCCCAGAATGCACTGTGCCTCTGGTTTATTCAAGAGCTAGATGAATGTGCTGAGACCAAAAACACTTCAAAGTCACTGATATCAGTGCATAATTTTGACATGATTTTGCGACCGTTTTATCTGAAACAATATGCCATTAGATATTGATGCAATATTTGTTAAACAGTATGTTTTTATTTGTTTTGTATAAAGCGCTATTTTGTATAAAGTTATATTTTATACATCAAATATTTATGTATTTGTATATAAAATTATATATTTTTTTATTCTAATGTAATTATATTTATATATACAATTGTATGTATGTGTATATATATATATTTATATATATATAAACATCTAATGGCAATTTTGCTGATAAAATATATTTCATATTTCATATATTGGTCCTGCACTGTGACTGTCTAAGGCCAGTGACAACTTAAAGCCAACACAAACATTTGAACAGTGCTGACAGTTGTGTCGTCAATCAAATGGGGTTCATGGCAAACATATATTGGTCCTGCACTGTGACTGTCTAAGGCCAGTGACAACTTAAAGCCAACACAAACATTTGAACAGTGCTGACAGTTGTGTCGTCAATCAAATGGTGTTCATGGCAGACATTTCACCAGGTGTCCATGGCAACTCATTTCCCTGTCTGGTACGGGATGAGCGGTCCGGCTTTAGGCAGTGGACAGGTTCATCCTCCACAGGGCCCACCCACAGAGCCACAGATCAATATCTGCAGACAGCGGCGCAACAATAGAGAGGCCTTATCACAGGCCCCAGCAAGGGCCCTCAATTGGCTGCTCCATTTTGAACTTTTCAGGCCTTTGATATTCAAACACAGCACACTGAATAATTGAAGAATCGGCTTCATTACAAGACTCTAAGCTTTTCCCCCTCGAGTACAGGAAGTGCCAGCCCAGGCACAGTGCGGGTTGCGATTGTTAGCCTAATTCCACCTAAAATGACAGAGAATCCAGTACTAAGTCTACCCTATTAAAAGGCAGAAAAATACAATTAGGTCCATTTTTGTGATCTTTCTGGAGATCCGGTGGTGACCTAATTATTTTGTTTTGCATCTTATGTTGCACAACAGAAAACCCACTCAAAGGAGAGGGAAGGAAAGAGCTACGGGAAAAAAAGCAGTGATCACGCTCCCTCTATTCAACCTCATTATGTCTACTGGCATTTTAACTCCTTTTGATGATTAAGTGAGAAGAGAGGCAACGGGCTACATGTTGTCGGCTCACTTCTGACACCATCTCTCTGCACTCTGCTTTCCTCTTTGTTTCTTTACAAAATGTGCTTTGCTGGAGAAGGAGAGAGCGCTTTAATGTCGGATTCCCAAACGCACTAAATCCTTTATTTTATCTGGGTCAAAACCGCCTCAAGAGCCTCATCAAAGGCCGAAAGGGTACAGAGGTGCTGCCTGAGACAAAGCTGGGGTGGAAGGCTTTAAATAATTTTGCCTTCCCTTGTATTTTTTTTCCCTCGCTCTGCCTGAGATAGCAGCTGTGGTGTTCACGTTTTTGTTATTTGGGTGCGCCTCTGGACATCTCCTTTTTTCCTTTCATCCTCCTTTTTTCCACGCTTCACGTAGTTGTGTAAGGCCAGCTAAATGAGGAGTTCATCTCCGGCTGTCGTGCTGAGAAACATGGGGAGATCTAAAGAATCAGCAACTGCAGGATTCCTTGTCGCACTAGTCGAGCTTAATGGAGGGGCTAGCCCAGGTGATGCCAGCGGCCCCTTGACTGTGAAGGGAACATGGTCGTGTGCTGTTCAGAATTTAATTGAGAGTGCCTTTTAAAATCCAATTAAAGAACTGAATTTGAGGTAGCAAATAGGATACAGAATTCTGTCATTTTTTTTAAAGCAGATTTTGTCAAGACAAATGACAACTTTGAATGTTAACTTGACAAAGTATTGTTTGAATTTTTTTGAAGCTTTGAATTTTGAATGGGTGGGTTAATGGATAGATAGTGACCTATTTTAGGCTATATATAGGCAATACTTTATATTATTATTAATATTATAATTATTATTATATACATATGTGTATTACTTAATATATTTTTTATATTTAATAATATTTATTAAATTCACTTATAGATAGATAAATAGCAATCATTTATATTAATATTTATACAATTATTATAACAATATTTAAGGCACTTTTTTCTTTTTATATTTAATAACAATATTTTTATTTGTATATTTAATCATATTTATATTTAATATTCAAATATAATACATTTTAATTTAATGTGTCACATGATGATGATAATAATGATAATAATAATAATAATTATTATTATTATTATTATTATTATTTACTTTCCCTGCCATTCTTCTTCAACTTCCTATAGGGAGTGGCTAAATCAATTTAAATTTACACTCATGAATCAAAAGGAAGCCAGTTCTTCAATTCTGATGTTTGCACAACTCAGAAAGAGAATATGGAGTGGCACTGCTGTAAAAATAAGGGGAACGTTTGTGTCCAGGTTGCAGGGGTGCGTGAGTAAGGTATTATGCATGACTGAGTCCACAAGATGTAGTGCTACACGACGACAGCTGTGCCATTGTCTCCCCTGTTTGCACACGAGCCAGTGCAGTATAGGATTATATACTCGGCACTAAGAGAATAATAGCCAGATATGAAAGGACAAGTCCCTCATGGCTAACCGCAGCAGCTGGACAGTAGGACAACAGCAACCTGGAAACAAACATATGCGTTTGATAAGTAGCCATGTTGATTTTTCTAGAGGATATACCAGTGGGCGGCTTGGTAAATGTTTTGTGGGAGGCCATTATTCTGGGCTTTTCTCTGCGTGCTCCCACAAAGAAGCACTGAAGTTGAGGTTTTAAGTTTCAGCCAAAATACCAGCTCACAAACAAGCAGCTGTAGAGGATAAAGAAGCTATTTGTACATCGAGAGGTTCGCTGCTTCTATCTCGGTTACGTAATTTCCTCAAGGACGTCGCAGCGGCTCTCCAGCCAAGACCGCAGCCTGGACCGCTCCTGCTGCTGTTCTCCCCGCTCCCTCTGGTCACTCCTGTAAACACACTGCTACTGTAAATTGATCCCAGCGTGGGCTTATCAGAGGTAGCTAGCCTGCAGGTCCGTGACTCGGAAAAGCAGAAAACTGTATTAACATTTAACACATTCTCCCTATCCGACGGCAGATAGCAACAGCATGTCAAAACCCATCTTTTCGACATCATTGTGGTGAGGCCGGGGCAATGATCTGAGAATTGTTTGCTAACATGGGGGCCTCCATCTTTGAAATGTTTTGGGAGAAGGGTGGAGGTGGTGTTAGGGAAGAAAAAATCTTGTTGTTGCACATGAAATGTCAGGGAAAGGTAACGCCGATGAGGGCCGGTTAGAAAAAAAGGTGGCTGAGGAGAAACAGGTCCGGGGCTCGGTAGGTGTCTAAAGCCCTGGATCACAATGCGGCACACGCTACACTATTCACAATTCATTGGCTAATGGCTAACATGTGTCTGAATGCAGAAGAAAAACCTACAAAACAAACAAGAGCACTGCGGTCCCCATAGATGCGCTAATTTTCTATGAAAATAATGAACGCCTGCTATACAGTATTTGTAGAGAATGAAATTTTGATGAGAACCCAGTTAGGAAAGAGGTCATTACTGTGTTACATTTCCTTGTTTATCTATTTAGAGATACTGAGAAGGAGAATAAAGCTTCTCTTGCCAAGTTAGGTCATTTAACAAAAGCCTATGGCGTTTATCATTGAAAATAAAAATTATCTGGCTTTTACCCTCGTGAAATTACATACTCGGGCAGAAGAGAAGAGAAGCGCGGCGTTTGAGCCGAGAGCGTGAGGCTGAGTGAAACTGAATACCTTTAAATGCTGGATCTGATAACGGTAAACAAATTGATTTTAGCTCAGTGGGTAGTCATAGGGAACTTATCTGATGTGCGAAATCCAGGCGTGAGTCTTAATTCGCCTTGCCTCTTCACGACGAACAAAGTGCCTTGACGAGGGAGCCATCCGTTTCACTTCCGTTAAAGTGTGCGGATGCGTTATGACGTCCGCTCTAATAAGATTCATGGCGACCTTGGGAGCGATTACCATCGGCTCGTGTGCATGTGGGAAGTGAGTTTTAAGAGTTGATATTCCGCTGTGAATTTGCATGATGAATCCCAGGTCATTAATATTACATTTGATGAAGTGCCAGATTTAGTCGGGGAGACCTTTTAAAGATGCCAGAACGCAACCCAGGAGAACCTCGTGTGGCAGGGGCTAAAAGGGCCGGCGGTGCTGCATATCAAGGCTGTAAATTATTTGCATCCCCATAATACGACACCGCACGTTCACCTCCTACGTTCGCCTGCAGCCCTTCGGGCCACACGGTGCGTGTGAACAAGCGTATAGGCTCTTAAAGTATCAGACCATCTGTTGTGAAGAGAGAAATGATGACTGTGAGATGAGCTTATGGATAGCTGTTACAAATCTTTTATTATGAGTTATGAGATTATTTGTTTACTTGACCTTTTCAATTGGATTCATACAGCTGGTAATACACTTCAAGCAAATCTCCTCTGAGGGCTCTGAGCAACCTTTCTGTTGGTCAGTCTGTAGTGTTTTCATTCTTTCTATTATTCTGTCTGCAGTTTTAGCATTCTATCTATCGTTCTGTTGTATCTATTATATCATTCTATTGTTCTTCTGATCATTCTGTCAATTATTCTGTCTGTTTTTACCGTGCTTTCTATTATTCTGTCTGTAATTCTATAATTCTTTCTATCATTCTAGTGGTAGTTTTATTGTTCTTTCTATTGTTCTTTCTGTCCATATGCCCATAAACCTTTGTTCAATTGCTTACATTTCTTTGAACTTCAGCTCCTTTTTTCTATATCATTTCAAAATCAAATTGCAATTCTACATCTTGTTTACTGCCTTAATTTAAGGAATTGAATTGGATTTAAAAGGCATTCTCAGTTCAATTCTGAATGGCTTGAGAAACATGAGCAACTTTGTCATTCATGAAGTAGAGGGGTCACAAATACTTTAAGCATTAGGACAAAAATGACACATTGAGATTTTCTGCCAGCTAGCTGCTGCATTTTCCTCAAAACACCCATGAAATATGTCAGAAATTTTCTAAATATTGTACATTTTTCCACAGAAAGCCGAGTGTTATGACAACAGACTGGAGCCATCTTCCCACAGTGTGGCGGACCGTTTTAATGGTCATTGTTTAGTTGTGTGAGGAGCGGGCTGTTCTCCGTGCACTTGATTCATTAGCTAGTCTCTGGAGTGGGCTGACGGCCTGCAGGGCTGCTCCTCTGTCACCCTAATGGAATGGAAATTCACTTACATGCACAGATGGCTGCCGTGTCTGCGCACAGACATGTGAAGGCGCCAAAGGGAGGTTTTCAAACACGTTGAGATTTTCTGCCAGCTAGCTGCTGCATTTTCCTAAAAACTCCCTTGAAATATGTCAGACATTTTCTAAATAATCTACACTTTTCCACAGAAAGCTGAGTTTTATGACAACATACTGCAGCCATCTTCCCACAGCATGGCGGACCGTTTTAATGGTCATTGTTTGGTTGTGTGAGGAGCGGGCTGTTCTCCGTGCACTTGATTCATTAGCTAGTCTCTGGAGTGGGCTGACGGCCTGCAGGGCTGCTCCTCTGTCACCCTAATGGAATGGAAATTCACTTACATGCACAGATGGCTGCCGTGTCTGCGCACAGACATGTGAAGGCGCCAAAGGGAGGTTTTCAACCTCCCCTGATCTGATTTGCTTTGATTGGAAATGCTTAAGGACACTGCAATTGTGTGCACCTCTTGTTTACAAGTGAACAAAGATGCGTGAGCTCGAACGCATGCGGCATTACACCTTTTTATGTACGGTTTAAGCGTGCGGGCAGTTCTGTGGTAGTCCGATCTAATGACCTGAGCAAAAAAAAAAAAAAACATCGGAAGAGGTGTAAAGACATATTTATACTTCTCGTTATCTTTCCCCGCTAATTTTAAAAGAGCAGTGCGGCGTGCTGGTAGGTTCTGTAACTAGTATGCAACTGCATTGCACTGATAAAAGAAATTTTGGCCAATGTTGCTATATCTTAAAACCTACTGAGCTGCCTACATATGTAACTTTTTTTAGCATCATAAACATGCTCACTGATGCATAAATTTGTTCCAAAAGGTAGGCATGATTATTCTGCCTTCTAAAATACATTCCTTTGGCCAAATTGAAAAATTAAAAATCACAGCCTCTGTGTGTTGCTACAATGCTAATACAGCTAATATTGATATACTGTGCTTTTATATTAGTAATTTTAGTGGTAACACTTTACAGTAAGGTTGGATTCGTTAACATTAGTTCATTCTTTAGGTATCATGAATGAACAACACTTTTCTGCATAATTTTTTAGCCTAGGTTAATGTTAATTTAAAAAAAAATTGTTAATTGAAATGCTAAATATGAATAGAAATATATTTAGATATCAAGTTTTGCCAAGAACCTTACTGTTAAGTGCTAACATTTCAACTCTACATGTTTAATTCCACTCATTTTTTGGGTTTAAACATGAAACCTGAAGGATTTATAGTACAACGTTTCTGCAGAAACTGTTCCTTGAAATGCTCACAAAAATGATGTTGCTGCCAGGATCTTTGGCCATTGTTCTGTGGTTAGACTAATTACAGGTCTCGCAGTGGAAGCCCTTTCGGTGCTCCGAAAGTGTAACTGAGTGGAGTCATTGCCATATTTGTGTCCTCACTAGAGCCTCATTCTGTCAGAGGTGCTCCCACACATTTGGACACGCAACAGCAGGTTGAATTTCTCAGGAAAAGAGGCCTGATGCAAGTAATCAAGTAGCAGCCACCACTGATTTGTGCATCTGTACTTTCCCCGTTAGCTGGTTTGATAACAGAGAGAGAGGTGTTGAACTGGCTCACTCAGAGAGGGAAGCATTATCAAAGACTCTTGCTGGTCCTCTCGTCTCTTTTGTGAATTAAACACGCTGATTGTGAGGGACTCGCTGGTGGAATACAGCATTTGATTTGTCTGCCATGAAACTTATGTTAATTTACCTGTTTGAAAGCATAATTTCATCTTGTAATGTGCTTTGAGTGTAGAATTGAGCAGAAGGAAGTCTTTCTTTTTTCTTTACAAAAAAGTCCATTGGTCCTACTGTGTATTGAAAACATTCTATTAATAAGCTTCTTAATCCAGTTTCTATGACTATGTTGCTCAACACAAGCAGCAACCAGAGGTTGCAGCTCCCCAAAGGCGTCTGAGCTCAAATGTGAAGGCATGTTGGGAGACGGGCAGTATGCCTGCTAATTAGTGGAGACTTCCATCCTTTGAACCCTTACAATATGCCACATGTCTAACCTCTGCCTTACAGTTAAGAGTCAAATGCCTCTTGGGTAAATTATTCTGCATTTGCTATTTGCATGTTTTGGTTAGGGGCTTGATTTGCCATGCCATAATCACTGCGTATGAATGTTTCTCCCTCTCAAGAAACAAGAACACGCTACATTTCAGCTCCAAGTGAATTGAGAAAAAGATATCTGCAGGCAAAACTGTAAACAAGATTACTTTTATTTCGCCAACATTTTTTATTATTGCAGGGATTGAAATTAACATGAAAAACAAATTACTAATGGTGAGTAGCTCTTGCCAGGAAACTTACGATCACTTGATGAGGAAAAATAGGGGGAAAGACTTGTGTTTCATATTTAAAGGGATAGTTTACCCAAAAATTAAAATTTGATGTTTATCTGCTTACCCCCAGGGCATCCAAGATGACTTTGTTTCTTCAGTAGAACACAAACGAAGATTTTTAACTCAAACCGTTGCAGTCTGTCAGTCTTATAATGGAAGTGAATGGGAATCACGGCTTTGAGAGTCAAAAAAACATACACAAACAAAACCAAATTAAACCCTGCGGCTTGTGACAATACATTGATGTGTAAAGACACGAAACAATCAGTCTGTGCAATAAACTGAACAGTATTTATATCGTTTTTTTTATGTATGATGCACTGCAATGTCTGAACTGTCTGAACTGTCCTGAGAGCGTGCTCGACAGCCGGCGCGTGGCGCGTCTTCTTCTTCTTCTTGCTTTACGGCGGATCGCAGACTTATAAGTGCATTACCGCCACCTATCTCTCAAATGGACCATTGACACTCCCAATTGAGATTGTAGATAGAGTGTCAATGGTCCATTTGATCATTAGGATAGATACAGAGATAGGTGGCGGTAATGCACTTATAAGTTTGCGATCCGCTGTAAAGCAAGAAGAAGAAGAAGATGCGTCACTCACGCGCCGGCTGTCGAGGACGTGCTCAGGACAGTTCAGACATTGCAGTGCATCAGAGGTAAAAAACGATATAAATACTGTTCAGTTTCTTGCACAGACCGATTGTTTCGTGTCTTTACACATCAATGTATCGTCACGAGCAGCAGGATTTAATTTGGTTTTGTTTGTGTATGTTTTTATTTACTCTCACAGCCGTGATTCCCATTAACTTCCATTATAAGACTGACAGACTGCAAAGGTTTGAGTTAAAAATCTTTTTGTTTGTGTTCTACTGAAGAAACAAAGTCACCTACATCTTGGATGCCCTGGGGGTAAGCAGATAAACATCAAATTTTCATTGTTGGGTGAACTATCTCTTTAAATGCCCCATAAATTGCGCCACGTGTGAGCCACGACCAAATTTTGAAACTCGAGGTGATGCTGACTCCATGCTCGGGTAGCTGACGGCATCACAATGCAATTGATTGAACCACCATTGATTCTTGCATTTTTATTCCCTCCCCTCATGACTCTGACTAAAACGCACGTATCAAGTCAGGGCATTACAGAAGGAAGACAATCTGAAAGCTTCCTGTCATCTCACAGAGTCTTTTTCTTTCCCCTGCGAGGCCTCCTTCTTTTTTGGAGTTCGCCCTCGTCCCTGCTTTGTTTCACGTCGTAACGGCGGAGCTGCTCCTCAACAAGCAACTCAGCACTGCTGCACTTAGAGCAATAATTGGAATTTTTATGGTTGAGAAAGCAAACACTTTTAATACAGGCAAAAGCCCTCATGCAGTCCATGTGGAAGACAGTGGGAAATCAAAAAGATGGATCACCCTAATCTGTGTATTGACATCTCTCATGGCTGAACAAATGGTGCAGTTGAGCTATATTCGCCTGTATTGATTCCCAGGCTGCTTAACATTCATGCCCTTGCTCCTGGAGGTTGACCACAGGGCAGGAGATTTGCACTCCAGTCCAGCCTTTCCAGGCCCACCAGTACCCCTTCCCCATCCTGATCTGGCTCGTCTCAGCCTCATCTCATACACACCAAGTAACTTATCAAGCAGTCTGAATTCCTGTAGAATCCATATCTTACATGTGCATTTCTCTGAAAGGGTGAAGACTTAATAATAATAAATCAATTAGAGCTGCTAGTAGTGTTTGAAAAATTCAAGGATTGTGTCAGCATGAGTAGAATCCTTTTGAAAGCAGCCTTGAAGTGGACCTCCCTGTCTCTTTAAGAATAGAGAATTCTTATGATAATATGAGTAACAATAAGTGAATAATGTATATGTATGCACCATATATGGCACCATATTGTGTGTGTGTGTGTGTGTGTGTGT
>NW_015539895.1:986659-1001546 GCF_001515605.1 Sinocyclocheilus anshuiensis | reverse complement strand
CAGCTCAAAATTATTTGATCAAAATAATTTGGCTTAACTGTATCTTCCTGAAATGTAATATCAGTGCATCCCTGCATTGTAAACATGACATGCTACAGCATAGACGCCTGAGCACTTGTTTTGTTTTGTTCTTGTGGTCTCTTGTAAGGTCTCATAGGCAATTACTAATGACCATCCATCCTGCTGATGGGACAAAATGCAAATGCACTGGATGTAGAGCTGGAAATCAAGCCATTAGCTATTTAGTAGTAAATGAAATGGCAGGGAGCCCATGTGATTGGCTGGGTAATGGATCTTCTCATTCAATGCAATGATCAGCGCAGGATCCCGTTCGGTTTTTGACGGTGAGTCAAACCAGATCAATCCCAGTGTTTTTGTTTACCCAATCACACACTAGATTACCTCTCACAAGTGCACATTCATTGTGTCACTAATGGATAGGTGATGAGTTTTTTTTCTTAAATTAAAGGGATTGGTTAACATCCTGTGCCTTTTTCGGTCTTATACAAGCACGTGGTCGTGTAGTACCGTGGCAAGGCTGTTTGATTTGCATTTGGCACACCGCTGCACAGAGTTCTGCTCATCTGAGAAGTGGGTCATACAGCATCCACCACATTAATCAGACTCCTGTTGTTGTTGACCTGAATGAGAAAATGCTTGGATCACCAAAAAGATGATTGATTGTTACAGATCCAGCCGATCCTAATGAGTCTTTATAATCTCTGCTCTGTTTATGTCATGACTGTGTATTTGACCAATACGACCTTATTTGCTTCCCTCCTGAGGTTTCATTGTCTCCCTTTTTTCTAGGAAACGTCCTGCTAAAGAAGAATTTGAGGCACTCATGGTTTTTGTGGCTTTGTTTTTATGCTAGTTTGGAGTGTGAGGTCAAACCGGGGGTTCAGGCTGCTCCACAAGCTACTGTCCAATAAATAATTATAGCCAAATGGCACCTAGCATGCTATGTTAATAGAGGCTGAAATTGCTTTTGAAGGTCCTCATAAGTCCCCCTTATAGATTAAGTGTTGGGGCCTTTTTTTTTTTTTTGGTCTTTATTGTATTAACCCCACGTGAACTTGATTGTTCTTCAATTTATCAGTCCTGCAGATTAGAGGTGGACGGCTCCTTTAACCTTTGCTAAACTTAAAGAAAAGCTTCCAATGGTAAATAAGAATTATGGTAATGTCAAACTGGCAATGGCTTCCATCCCCCGCACAAAGTGTAAGCACATATTTATGGTAGCCAGCGCCGCATATCTTATGGAGGTCATCAAGAAGTTCTTTATTTATTGAGTCACCGTGAAGGCTGTGACCATGAAATGGTTTCCGCTGGAGGAAATTCCTGCATTGAGATTATAGATCAAGAACACATCTACACTCCTTATGAACCCATTATCTCAACCGCTGGGACTTCATATGGGTAGTAATATCAACAAAACATGATCCTTTTAATCCATTTTAAACCCAGAATCTCGCAGCATATTGAGGAGACATCAAAACCCAGCACTGGTGTGCCAGCGAAACAAACGTCTGAACGCTTATCCTCCGTATGCAAGAGCTAAAGGCTTAGCCTGATGGAACAATCACCTAAAGCAAGAATGGATGAACATCCTGAAACATTGCAACACTTTTATGTCGGATATATTTTTTATGTGTTTTGCTTTTTCGTGTTCGAATGAGACTCACCGAACCCTCTGAAGTGAGTCGCTGTACTGTCAGTGTTCATTGTGTTTTTACCTCTTTAATGAACTATATTTAGATTTTATAAGCTTGTTATTCTGATTCAGACTGCTGGCTTTTAAAAGCCAATAGCAAGTACTGTGGATCTAGCCAGTATGTTAATTTGAAGCTGATGATTTGTACATGTCTAAGGCCTTTAGTGCAATGTTTTTTTTTTTTTTCTTGTAGGCATTGCATTGCTTCGGTGCAAGACAATGGGCTGTTCCTTCAGATTAGTTATTTAGAAGCTTGATCACTTGAACAAATATAGCAGCTGAACCACAGCATGTTTCGATCTTGCTGAGCTTTAGTTTAAAAATCCACCATTGCTTTAATTCTCTAAAGGCAATAAAGTCCATGACTCTGCCCCTCAACAAAAAATTATCGAACTCCCTTCAAACAGAATGAAACATGCTTTAATCTCAAGCAACATCCCATGCCAGCTATGCCACAAGCTATATTTAGCTTTCCAGAGCTGTGTGCCGCGGTGGAAAGTTATCTCTTACCATTAGTAAATGCGCAACGTTTGTACTTTGATATATCAGTGCAGTGATATTTCTCCTGCCAGTGAACCCTGGGATGAACATGAGGATGGAGAGTCAGGAACTAGGGAGCGATCCTAAAGTGTGACCCAAGAAGTTCCCTTTGAGTGAGTGTAAGTGTCTGTCTCATGTTGAAAACCCCAGATGGATGATGAGATTCAGAGCTCTGAGATGTCACATCCCATAATGTGGACAAGACTCCTTTCATCTACTGCTGCTGAGTCTGAGGGACCCAAGTGCTCTGACACGCTAAAATGAATGTGCTGGTTAGCCTGTAGCGAAAACTATAAATATAGTACAATTTAAAGTGTTTAATAAAGAACTAATAATGGTCATTTTAAAACACACACACACACATATATATATATATATGTGTGTGTGTGTGTGTGTGTGTGTGTATAATATATATATATATATATTTATATTTATATGCATATATAGGCCTATATATAAAATCAAATTTCACTTAAGATAATTAAAGCATACATATAAATATTTATGTAAATATTTATATGTATGTAAATATTTTAGATTTCTTTATTCATAACTAAATAATAATAACCTTGCTGACCACCACCCAACTCCCAACAAACATGTGGTTTTTAGAGGACTATGCAACATGCTAATTACAATTTTAAACTTATGAAATTTACATAAAAATACAATAATAAGCATAAAAAGAAAATATGTAACTTAAAAAAAAAATGTTTTAAGTTGTAAATAAAACAAAGATTATTGGAGGAATTATTGAACATTTAGTTTGTGTTACTTGCTGTTTCTTTGTAATTATTAGCAAAATTTACTGGCAATTTATAAGTGAAAATTGTTTCAAAGTAAATCCTACACCAGCTTTTTTTTCAGTGCATAAGACATTTTTTGAACATTTGAATTTCAATAAAATACAAAAAGATACGAAAACTAGTGACAATTCAAGCTATGATAACCCTGGTTCTTGTAGATGCATATAGTTTTGTTTGTTCTTATACAGGCTCTTTGCCTCCTTCTGTTTGACTCAGATTTGTAAAGCAGGACCTGTGGTCAGGCCAGTGTTTGGCCACAGAGCGTAGGAGCAGGCGGTCAGGAAGTGTCAGGGAGTGGGGGGTAGTGGGGGCGGATGGGGACATAAGCCCGGCAGGTCGACACAGATGATGGGTCCAGATGGAGAGGTACTGGGCAGTGCCAGGGGCGGAGGAACCACGAGGAGGGACCACTGCTCCACAGGCAGCACAGGGCCGCTCTTTCCGTTCACGCCAGCTTGCACATTACCAGGCCCTTTGCTCTGAACTCGATTCGGCACCCGTATCGCACATGGTCTATACCAGATCTTTGAAGGACGCACAGCTAAGGACGCACTCGGAATGAGAAAGAGTTGCCCGTTCACAGAGAAATAAGTATGCCAAGACATGAACAGCAGATAAAGGGTGGTTTTCGTTAAAACGTCTGCTAATTGCTGCTAATGGGCTAATAATCACAACCGAGCTAATTATACGGCGTACAAAGGCCAATGTTTATGAATAAGCAACTTTTGCTGGATCAGAAACATTTCACTGGCACTAACAAGAATGACATGATATCTAGGACAACAAGCATGCCTTTGCCATCTTCAGGGAGAGGGTATTGCTTTACCTGCCTTTTACAGTAGAGAAACCCCCCACCCCACATATCTTTTCAGCCAATTCTTCTTCCAGTGGTCCCTCTGTGGGCCGAACTGTTCTGGAGGGGATTCAAAGTTAGACAGATGGTTCCTCACAAACACCTCCTCCAGCACTTTCATCCCTCATCAAACTATTAATTCATCTGTGCGGATGAGTACATTCACATGGCGCCATCCGGATGAATATTAATGACATTTTTGATAAGTCCCTACATTCGCTTTCCCAGTAACTCGTTACATGGTTCGAGCTGATTAAAATGAATCATTTACATAATTAACATATGGTTCTAGCATTGGCTTTAATATGCTGATTATCCCTATACTTTTTTGTGTGAAGACAGTGGAATTGAGACCATGGCAATTGTTTGAAGTGAAAATGGCGAACTCTGTGGAGGACGTGACTTATTAGCCCGAGGGCCTTTGAGAAAGGTCTTCGAACCTGTACTGAATACAGCAAAATATCACAAACAAAAGCCTTTTTTGTGGTCCTCAGTGACGTGGCGTCCCTACAGAGTTTGGCTTTTCAATGTAAATGAGGATTACCGTTGAGAACGCGGTCTTCGTCATTGTTGTTGACAGGAATTGCTATGTGAGCTAGTGCAGAAGCTGATTTGAGAGTTTTCTAGCTGTAATCATCTCCAAATCCATGTGGATATACATTTTTCACTACGCTGTGGGATCTGTAAAGTGTCCTTTTGACGGTGACTTTGTTACTAGTAACAGCAGATTATTCTTTGTGAATCAGTTTGTAGAATGATACCACACGCCGTCGTCAGCGTAATTAAGAAGAGCAGCGCCAGAGACATCGCTAGCATGTACTGTGCGTTTTTAAAGCCGAAGCCTTGTACTCCGAAGAGGCCTCTGCAGAGTCTGACAAACATTTCTCACTTGTGGAGTAATTGGGGAGCGCTTCACACCATAGTCAGAGACGGTGACAGCACTTCACACTGCGCTGGAGAGCGGCTGCTGGGATTTCTCACGGCAGGTCTTAGATATATCCCTCCCCTGCTGAAACTCTTGAACAGCGAAAAGACCGTTCTCTCTCCTTTCCACAAGCCCCTCGCTAAAACACACCAGTGCCATCCACTGCACCGCCTCTATGACATACAGCTTCCTCAGGCCATTTCCCACGCTCCACTCCACAGTATTGATCAAGTGTTTTAGATTTAGACACATGGACATTGATACCACATACATGAGGTTTTAGTAATTGAACTGGAATTAAAGAGGCATTATTAGTTCAATTCTGAATGGCGCACAATCCTGCTTTACGAATCCACATGGGGTTGCAAGGAGGTCTTGAAGTGCTGTAGTATGAAAACAAAATACGTTTTAATGAAATTAAGAGTTCCGTTTCAGAGAGAGATAAAATGACCCGGTTGGGACCATTTCTTCCACGGCACCTCTCTCTCCATGCCACACTCTCAGTCTGTGTCGAGATGTGACTGCGTACCTGTAGTCCTGTTCAATATGCAGCACAGCATTCCTCTCCTTTCTCCAGCTGGAGGTACTGAAAGAGGCATTTCTGAACATGAGCCAAAGTATCTATGTTTTCACCATCTATTTTTCTTTGACAGGCATTATTGCCTATCAGAACCTGATGATTAAAACAAATGTGGGGTACAGCGTTTGTATTGTTGGTGCATTATGCAACTGTTCTCCACAGATGGATCTAATGAGAGCCTATTGACCTTTTCTAGCTCTCAATAAAAGTAGGCTAGCTAAAAACAAATCTTGAGATTTGGGCACAGTACGGATAAAAGGCTTGGCACAGAAATGTCATTTTCACCCATTCGCGCTTCACCAGAGGACCAGCGTCTTCCCATGCAGAATAAATGCTTTGCCAGTTAAAGTAGTTTATTCTTGGATCTTTTGTTTTGAGTGATCGGGAATGCTCACAATGGATTAGCCCTGTTTGGAGCTGTTTTCTGGGGCATGTCGCACATCTCCCTATGCACTATATTTTACAGAAAGTTTGATAAGAGAAGAAAGAGAGAAAGGAAGAGGGAGGGAGTTGGTGTAGATGAATACAGAACCATACACAGGAAGTATTACAGTGTGAGTGGGTAGGTTAATCCTCAATACTGGTGGCAGTGAATATGAGTTATTGTTGACTCATACAGTAGTATTGAATATCCTTCGTTATAAAATAAACTGAATCATTACAATCTGAGATTTGTAAATGTAACTTTTCTTCATGGAAAACTGTAATCCCCAAACAAATGCAGTTATTTGCAGCTGAGCAACTCCAGCAATGTTTTCTCAGAAGAAATATACATTTCCTTTCCTTTTTTTGTGCCCAGCCTATTGAAATCTCAGATGAACGGTTTTAATTGAGTAAACATTTGTTTGTTGCCAAAATTATGGATTGTTCTTGATGATACTCTCTCTGTTTAATATGCTTACAAATTAGGTATGTTAACAGATGTTTGCTTGGCTTACACCTTGCCATAGTTCAGCCTCAAAATTAGCATTTGTTTATGCAACCTTGATTAGGGCGGCTATGCTCGCTCTTTCCTGATTTCTGCAAATTGCTTGAGGGAGCACACTTAAATATTGGCTAATATGAGATAATTTAATAACACGGTGGAGCTGCGTGAAAAACAAATTGCCAGGCTACTAGTCAGTAGTTAAGCAGGGAAACATGTCCTGCATTTGTAAGTTGCTGTAATATGCTGCATACATTTGGAGTTTTGTGATAACTGAAAATAGGGGTGCACAATATATTGGTACTATATTGGTTATCTGCCAGTATTAGTGATTTTTGTTTTAAATTCTGTTAAATATTTAATTGCCACAATGAATCAAACTTATTTTATTGTGTAACATATTTAAACTTTGCCCCTTGAAATTGTTTTGTTTTTTTTTCTTTTGTGTGCATGTGTGTGTGTGTGTGTGTGTGTGTTTTGGCATGTTTTAGACACTGTGGAATGTAATATTTATAAAATCCTTACCAAATCTTGATGAATATCCATTTTTGGTAACATTTCACAATGAAGTGTTAGGGGGGGGGGGGGGGTTCAACCTTAATCAGTGGGGTCAGAGGCCCCCAAACCCCCCTGTAATTTGCATCTGGGCTACAACCATTTTAAACAGTGGTCCCATGTGTACAACATGTCACTCAATGACTATTCAACTTACTGTCTGCGGGTCTCGTTGTCTCGAAAACGCGCACACATGGACATATATGCCCTTCCCCCTGCTTTATTTTGTCACATCAATCTAACGTGATCTGTCCTCTGGGTCATGTCAATGGGTCACGTCAATCTTCATGTTCTCAACCATATCAGAGAAAGAGGTAGGGTGGGTTGCTGGAGGGCTAAACACCTCAGGATAGGACTCTAGTGTTATGGCACATTCAGGAGAGACAGGCTCCAGCTGTCGGGTCTCAGTGGGCTTTTTGCCTGGCCTGGTTAAGAGCCTGCTGCTCAGGAGAGTACAGAGAGTGAGAGAGAGAGGAGATGACTGCACAGCCCCAGGTGCAGGATAGAGGAAGAGGAGGAGGAGGGGGAAGAGAGAACGAGGGCGTATGTCTCACTGCGGAGTACAGCCCCTCTATCTGTTGTACTAGCCTTTAGGTCTTTAGATCAACCCATCTCATCCTCTCTGTTTGACTTGGAGGTTTCATTTCTCAATCCCTTTTCTCCTCTCTCTCTCTCTCTCTCTCTCTGATGTACTCAGAGTGCAGGCTTGTATCTGTGAGTAGCCGTGCTCCTGCTGAGGCCTGCTGTAATTGTCCTGACAGGGTTATGGGAAATTGCACCATGTCAAGCAAAGCCGGTACACATAGTGACATCTGCTGTGTTGCTGACCAGAAATATCTGCTATTGCACCACATGCTGCCTACTGTAGCTTTGTGGTATGTAGGATATTTTATTTAAGTGTGCCTATCTGTTAGAGGTGTAAATATTTGCTTTGAAAATTATTTGATAATGAATGATAAATGAATTAAATCTGAAATGTTAATCTGAAGTAATCCAAAAGAACATAATTTATTTTAAAGGATTAATTTTAAAACAATCTTAATTTTATATGTGTGTGTGTTTATCAGTGAAAAAAAAAGTATTTTATTCAGCAAGGATGAATAAAATTGATCAAAAGTAACAGCAAAGATAATATACAAAAATAATATAATTCAAATAAATGCTGTTCTTTTGAACTTTCTATTAATTAAAAAATCATGAAAAAAATGATGCTTGCCATCACATGAATGTTTCATTTTAAAATATATAAAAATAAAAAAAGTTGTTAAATTGTAAGAATTATTTGTAAAATAATAATAATAATATTTAACAATATTTACTAGTATAATATCTATCTATCTATCTATCTTCAAATATAGCTAGTTTGTTGCTGTCATTGTCGTGCTATATTCATTATAGATATGAGTAAAATCATTTTGATTATTTTGACCGTCAGATGTTAAAATCTTTTTTTTTTCCTGAATCCCCTGCATTCAGAGAGCTTTCTTCATGAATCTATGATAATGCATGTGCCATAGTTTTCCACCGGCTCGATGACATGACAGAATAGTAATTCAGAGAATCGGGAGAGGAGAGGAAAGGAACAGAGAAAAGAAGAGGAGGAGAAGAGGGGAAGGGATGTAGGAAGACAAGAGAGAGAGAGAGAAAAAGAGGAGACACCTTGGGGTAATTGTGATGCAGTTGAAGATGAGGCACTTCAGGGATTGTGAGAGCTCACAGCGAGATGAAAAGCCACTCCGGGCCAAAGGTTGCTGTGAGAAAGTGACATCTGACTGAGGTTTAACCTCTCTCCCTCTCACTTTTACACTCCAAACGGTGACACTGAGCAGCGTAATCATCTGCTCAGCATTTCCCTTTTGTTAATTGCCGATTATAGCGCCAGATGAGAGGGGTTTTCTTCCGTTTATTGAATTGACGATTGCTGTTATAGATACAGAAATATTATTGTCGAGTGGCAGAGTAAGCATTGGAATGAGTGGAGTTATTTTCAACCCGATGAGTCATATGCGTCTCACATAGAGATCATCTCCCTGAGCAGGATTTTGGAACGAGAAACCCGAAATAAGTGTTCTTTTCTATTGTGGGGCACACGCTTTTCCACAGTCTCGGTGTCCATTGTAATCTAATATGGGGCTGGTGGCCTTGCCGCAACCACCGGCCAAGCAATGCATTTCGTTGGCCAAAATTGCCGTTATGGGTTGATCAGGCTCCTAAAGCGCAAAAACAAAAGCAAACGTGTTGTGTAAGCCGCTGAGAAAGAGCAAAGCAAATGAGCTGTGTTGTTGAAAAGCATTGCTTCCTAATGCCAGGCAGTCTAATAGAGAGCCATGCTAATCATTTCGCCACGAGCCCCTCTTGGCACTCTGGCAGGTAACAGCTCGAGAGGTGTGGGGAGCCAATTAAATTTCCCTTTTTTGAATACTGACCGGCTTGTTATCTGCGCTGAAACCCTGGAGTCAGAACTGCTAACCTCGGCAGCTTTCACAAAATGCCTTTCAACTGGCCAGAATTATGTGTGGAAAAATGCTGAGGATGGCAGGATCAAATGTGCAGTTTTAGTTATCAAGCTTAATACCTCCATTTATTCTGGAGACTGTGTGAGCTGCGACAGGTTTTTTTTTTTCTCCCTCCCCTTCCCAGGTCAGTAAAATGGCCTGAGGAGAAGCAGTCACTCATTCAGCGAGGATCTGCTAGGCACAGTGCTGTCACTCAGGCATTGTGAGAGGCATTTTCCAGTGAGAGTAGTGCAGTTAGCCTCAGTCTCCCATAAGGCCCTGTACTCATCCCATAAAGCACTGCTCTCCATCAAATGGGGTGCATATTTTTTTCCTAAGTCATGGCATGCCATCATCATCTGTCAAAGTACTGCTGTAAAAAAAAATGGTAACTTGCTCTCTCCATTGACCAGTGGCGGCAGTGAAGAATGAAAAAAGATACACAAGATGTACAGTAATATGGAGAAAATCAGACTGCCGTATGGAAGTGTGACAAGTTGTTGATTTATTATTATAAATGAATCATAGAGGAGCATATGGCACTAATTTTAATTTTAGATCTCAAATAAGAACATTTCACATTTTTGCGGCTGTGATATGTCATGATATTTAAATGCATGTTTTAAAAAAAAAATAAAAAATTTTCCCCAGTCTGTTTCTGCGTGTCATATTTTGAAGTAAATAAATATTGCTGATTTGGATTTAATTGGCCACAATGGGTTTGGTTGGAATGAAGCCTCCATTACTGTATATTCAAAAGAGCCAATTAGAATCAAAACAGTTAATGCAAGAAAGAAAATACAATAAAATAAATAACCTAGATAATGTTATACACACTGCTTTTCGGAACTGTTTGATGATTAGAAAGGTTAAAAGAGCAGCATTTACTTTAAATATAAATCCTTACATTTATAAATGCCTTTACTGTCATTTTTTAATTAAGTTAATGCATCCTTGCAGAATAAAAGTAAAAAAAAAAAAAAAGTGTAGTGAAAATTGTGTGTTGTGTAGTGATAGATAGTAGGTAGCAGCTTTCATAAGTGTCACAGGCCAACAACACATTCAGACAACATTACACATCTTATCTTAGAGACAAAGCGTCTGAGTTCTCAGCAGTACAAAATGATTAACAAGTGAGCATATTTATACTCTCACGCTGATAAATTGCTCTCTCATTTAGTTTTAAATCCCCTTGTTAACACAGACAGTCTGTAAAGCATTTGAATAAGTCACATGCAGAATGACCTGTGTTTCATTGGTGAACAGGCGCGGAGACATTAATCAAGGGCAGTAACCCCCCTCCCTTCTGTTAGCCTTTTTAATTAAGTTAATGCACCTTTGCAAAAAAAAAGTAAAAAAAAAAAAATCTCACTGACCCCACATTTTTGAAGGGTAGTGTATGTGCAGCAATATAACGAATAAACTGCAATATTTACCAACATATGTTTATTAAACAATGTTATGGAAAATGCCATGCAGGCACTGAGTGATGCAAATCAGAGTTTTGAACCGATTCATTAAAAGCTGGACAGTTTGAACAAATTTCTGGAAATTGCTGATGCTATTAAAACATCTTAAGTTGTGACTAGGGATGTCAGCAATTAATCGACGACCGATTAATTGTCGATAAGAGATGTAATCGATTAAAGCTATCAATGGTTGATTTAGCAATTTAATTTTGGGGTGCGTGTGGCTCATGTGCAAAACACTTGGAAGTGACTGTGAGTGACGGGGCTGGATTTTTTGCGAAAATAATTCACTAATGTACAAATTATGCTATTAATGTGATCCAAACTTTAAAAGTACATAAAAATAGAAACAATACAAAGTCCTTCAACATGGAAAGCAATAGAAATTTAGTAACTAAGTCGTGTTTAATTATAACTTCCCCAAATAATTGTTTCATATTGGGCTCTGCGCTTTGACAGGGCTGTGGGACTTTTCACATATCTTCATGTTTTCTCCCAATATTCCAAAGCAAATGACACCGTATGTAAATGGTCAGAAAAGCTCATTTTATTTATATATATATATATATATATATATATGTATATGTATAAAATGCATTACAGTTTGTTAATTTGTTCCTATGACTTCCATGGTCCATGTTTCATTAATTTGTTCCCTAGATAACCCATGATTAAACTAAAATGAGGGAACAAATTAATAAGTAGTTGGAACCAATTATTAATTTGTGACCACGAAATCTTTCATTTCGCCCCGCACACTATGTCGGTCTCTGTAAAAATAAACTTGAAGTGCCTTGTCTAACAAGAACAAACTTTGTTGAAAATTAATGTGACGAGAGATAAAGACTGAAACCCATGATATTTCTATAAAATAATTAGGGTAGATTAGTATAACAATGCTATCTGTCGTTTTGGCAAGTGAAAGGATATAGTCTATTATTTATTTTATTTTATTTGTATTTTTTTACCACAGTAAGAGATTCGAAAACAGGGATTAAAAGTGAATGACAAGAAAATAAACGTGTGAAGTTAGAGGGTGAGACGGTGAGGATTTGGGAAAAAAACATTCAATTTGTGGAAACTCATGACCCGCAAAACAGAACACAAAGCCATGTATGGCTTAATTTAAATTTATGGGCTCAAACAGCATGAATCCAAAAGCATGGTCGCGATGTAACATTTGCCTGCTAACCAATTATTTCTCTAATAAACAAAGCTTTGTACCTCACTTGTGTCATAATATTCACATAAACATATTTCATATGAGGATCAGTGGTAGAGGTTCATTGACCGCGGCACAGCTCCACGTGCCTTAGTTACATTTGGGATAATTTTATTTTAAATGGCGATAATGTCAATTGCAAACATTGCGATTGTGTTTTAAAATACAACAACGAGAACCATGAAACCATTTAAAAAGACGCATTCAGCAGTCTCCGTGATAGGATATAAAACAGCCAACAAAATAAAATGATCCCAAACGTAACTACAGTGCGCTCTCTTCATTTTATCAATGATCATAATCACATCTATTCATTTTACAATCCTACTACCAGCCTTTTGTTTAGGCTAAAAACCCCTATCATTCAGTTGAGGAAGCTGGTGTTTTGAGCAGCATTTGCACATCCTGTCATGCCGGTGACTATATGCCACTGCAATCGACGCGTTTTGCAGTATTAAGGTTAACGATTAATTGATCGTTAATTTAAACGATGATCGATCATGGAAATGATCGAAAATTGACATCCCTAGTTTTGACATGAGTATGAAGACACAATTTTCCAAATAAACAGCGTATTAATTAAAATCACTGCAATATTCACATTGTTGCTTAATTCTATTTCAATCGCGAAATCACTATCATATCGGGAATATTTTTTTATTGTTCAGCTCTAGTTTCAGTGTGCCAAACATGATTGGAAAGTCTTCGCGAATGTGCTGTTTTCCGGAAAGAAAATCTCTCAGTGGCTGGAAGTTGGTTTAAGTGCTTGTGTAGGGTTTAATTTAA
This sequence comes from Sinocyclocheilus anshuiensis, assembly GCF_001515605.1. NCBI lineage: Eukaryota > Metazoa > Chordata > Actinopteri > Cypriniformes > Cyprinidae > Sinocyclocheilus > Sinocyclocheilus anshuiensis. The sequence continues at coordinate 988,676 of NW_015539895.1, read as the reverse complement.
TTAAAGTGCTTCATAATTTAGGCATGAAAGAATGGACAGAAGGCTACGTCTCAGAAAGGCTAAGGCACTCAACAACCCCCCTTCCCTCGCCGAGTCCGGTCTGAAGGGAAATGCCAGCGCTTGACCATATAAAATAGATTCATTGCCGCCGAAGCTGTAAACGCAAGTGAGCAAATTAGATTAATCAAAGTGTCACCAGTGTCAAACCAAACAAATAGTAGGGATAGTCAAATATGATGTCTGAATATGTGTGCATGTACTGAGGCCACGGCTTGTTGCGTGGGGATTTATGACAGAGAGTTGTCGGTCTGGTGGAAATAACCTTTATGCTCCAGACAAACTGGGGAGTGCCCTGGGAAGGCCTTAAGGCCAAACAAATCCAGATTTATCATTCAGTCCCCCCAACAGCAACTGTCCATGGTGCTGATGTAGCCCTGCAAATGCATCCCATGATGCACAGAGTGGCGAACGCCATTTTTTCAGACCATTGTTCTGTCAGTGGCAAAGCAGTATGTCATAGTCACAGCTGGAATGATTTGTAGGGATGGTTTATTTTTTTTAAGCAGTGAATCTATTATTGTGTTCATCTTTTTTACTGTAAAGAAGTTTTTGTGGACAGCGCTTACACAAAACAGATTCAAGTGCAAGCTAAAACTAATACTTTTTTATCACACTTATATGTCAGCATATTTGATGCATTTTTAGGTATTCATAGTCACTACATGATGATTAAATATTTTCCTAAATAATTGTAACCACAGTTATGATACATTATACTTTCCAGTTATATGGATAACTAAATATCTAAACTTTATGCAGGCCTTTATTTTTATTTTATTTCATTTTATTGTCAAAAATGGTGTATTCATTCAGAGCACACACATTTTCTCAAGCTAATAATGTCTAAAATCAACTTTGGTGCATTAATAACCAATATTGTGATGAAACAAAAGAAAGCACATGGAATTTACTCATTTCATTCACCATAGACCCGAGACCTTTAGGTATATATATGTATATTAAAACAATATTGACACAAAAAGGGAAAACCACTCACTGCTCTGGATGTAGGCCTAAAAAGACACAGTATGGCTAATTTTAATTATAGACCTCTTATTCAGTGAGGAATTAGAAACAATTGTGAACTTCACTATTTGTTACTGCTAATAATTGTCCTAGTGGAGCTGATCTATCTTGCTGTAGCTAAAAATGGAAAATAATTAATATATCATCCATGTTTTTAAGCAGATTTGTTTTCTCTCTAAACATTCTGCAAACTCTGACAAGGCCATGTGTTTGGCCGTCCAATATAACTTATGATATTGAGTGCTGATTATGTGTTTAAAGGTGTAATCATGATATCATAATTATGTATAATAAATATTGTTACAATTATTCATTAACACAGCTGATCATAAGGCTTATTTTGTGAAGCATACGATCAACTGATTTGACGCCTAAATTTTCAGGAAGGTAATTTCTCTTCAGTTCACATTCGGTGTATTTTTGAAACAATGTCCAACTCTTGCGTGCTTCATTGAGTGAAAAGCTATTTGTAGAATTGCCAGAATGATTGAACCTCTCCAGGCGTCTCCGCAGCTGAGAGGTGGATTTAAATGACTTCTCTCAACATCCATCATCTTTTTTTTTCTTTTTTTTATTTAATGTATAATCTATGGCCCTTTTCAACACCTGTCACTCTGTCTTCAGATGCCTCGATGTCCCAACTCTTATGGGCAGACCAGAAATGTTGGTGAAATGTAGTTCAGCTGCCTTTTAATGTGTTTGATGAAAGGGGTGAGATGTAAATGACTCCTGTGGGAATATGCCACTCAAATATGAGAACACGCTGAAGTAAATTAAACATGGCTGAGGGACATCAATCAGAGGAAGGGGCTGTTTATACAGTAATTACATTCATGGATTAATGAAAGGAATCTCTCTCACACACCCACACAATCTTTCACTCTCCCACCCTTCTCTCTCACTTTTTTTTGCCTGTGGAGTGTGTGTCGGG
>NW_015539895.1:972937-986571 GCF_001515605.1 Sinocyclocheilus anshuiensis | reverse complement strand
ACTCTTTCAGTCTCTCTCTCCTTTTTTTTTTTTCCTGTGGAGTATGTGTCTGTCACACTACTGTGTTGATAAACACACACAAACATAATGATGAAGATGATGAAGGCAGTCTTTAATAAATCCACAGAAGGTAAATCCAAACAGAGAAGGCTTGCAACACGTAACATCGATGAGACCCGACAACAATGAACAGAAAGAGAGCAACTTAAATACACAAGCAGAATAGACTAATTAATGAAACACACCTGATCGTAATGACACAATTAACTCAATGAACGGAAACGGTGCAAAAGGAAAACAAAGTCCAAACTGAATGATACGGTGACAGTGTCCAGGTGTTTGACAAATAATGTGTCCCTCTTAGTTGTGGTTTCTTGCTTAATTTTCATATTTTGATTCTTCGCTGAGTAATGGAAGAATATTAACCCACAGCCAATTGAACATGTTTTAAAAGCTCAGAAGTCACCAATGCAAAAAATACCCCTACAGATCAAATGTGGAGTATTTCTGCATTTCCTCTTTAGCACCTATAATGGGAAAATGTTTCATTCAAATTGTGCCAAACTCTGTGGTAAAATATGACCAGGAATGAATGTGGTCTCAGTTGCTAAATCATCATTAGGCCATTCAGACACACTCCAAAAATGCAGGAATGAATTTTTAAAGAAATTTGAGGCTGGAGTGTGTAATTTGTTTTTATGTTAAAGCACTTTCTCCTATTCGAGTTTAATATGTCGAGAAAACTATAAGAAATCCAGACTGATTCCTCATGAAAAGTGTGAACACTCAGTACGTTTACATGGACAACAATACTCCGATTTTAATATGATTAAGACAATACTCTGATTAAGAATCTACCATGTAAACAGAGATTTTTGATTACCTTAATCCAGCTAAAGTCATAATCGAAGTAAACACTAATCGAATTAAGACATGTGGAGTATTCCTATTTTAGTCACATTATTGAAGTGCAGTAAAGACATGTACACACCTTAATCACATTATTACCGTCGTATAGGACTTTTCACGTTATACAGGATACACACACGGCAGTGGTCAACCGTTTGACGGCAAATAAAAGAGCTTCAACACCACCATCGTCTGAATGCACGTACAAATAATTAACTGCACTTGAAGCTTTCATAAAATTAAAAATGAAACACCCAAAACTGTGCATGGCATCAGCACGAAGACGAACTATATGTTTATACGTGAAATTCCGGAGGGGACGTCGGATGGTGTTGCGTGGTGATGTAATGACGTGTGCCATTAATTGAACTATGTACTATAACATGTAAAACGGGAACATGAAAGGAATATTCTAAAAGCAACTCATGTAAACATCATAATCATAATATTGGCTTATTTAGAATAAGGTAAATAATTAGATTACTGATGTCCATGTAAACGTAGTCACGGTCTCTGTGGTGTTTTCAAAACAATGCTCGGTTTGTTTAAGCATTCCAACCAGCCTGACACGGCAACAGTGGCTCAACAAATGAGTGTGGAGGCGGGGCTGTCTGTTTAGTCAACCAGTGGCAGTCGGGGGAGTGTTTAGGAAACCTGTTTGAATACGTTCAGTATTTTTGTCACAGACGAAATAAACTCTTTGAAAAGCTTTTAATTTCAATGGCACAAAATCACCAGAAAAACAAAAAAGGTATGAAAATGAATGCCATAAATCATGATTAAATCCCTCTGAGGTAAAATCACTATCAGTATTCAGTCTGCAAACCGAGGAGAATGTCTTGGGTATCCGGAACATTACAGCTCTTATTACAATCATAAACCAATAATGAAGGAATATGTGAAAGATCGGCACAGGAGAGATATTCCAGAGAAAGGGTTGCATCCCAACGGAAGAAAACAAATGGCACCCTTCACTCCAGAGAAGGAATGGGTCTAGTTAAGATTGATTGCTTTGGCGTCTCGACAGTGAGGTAAAGAAAAAAAATAGGGAGCGAGAGAGAGAGAGGGAGGGAGGGAGGATGGTTGGAGGACTGACCCTGTAAAGCTGCTGATTTCAGCAGTTTTGTTCAAGGAGCTGAAGTCTCATATATTGCCTCGGCTAGCTGTGATTTGTCTGGAGCCCACTGTCGATTTGTGAGGACTGACACGGGACATGCCACCTCTGTAAAATACCCGAAACAAAGAGTGTTTCTTCACGACTGGCTAATTCTCTGTGTTATTTCCCATGCCGCAGCAAAAAATGACTGACTTTTTGGGCTGGGACGTACTCCAAGGCCTTCTTATGTCAGGGAAACTTTCCTTTAATGCTAGAGGACTGTTGACACATGAACAGTCCATGAGGACATGTTTTAAAAGCGTGTCCTGAATGAGCTCGCTTTGAATGGCAGCACGCTACATTTGAGGAGAGAAAATGGAGCTCACAGTCGGTCCTAGAAGCATTACTGTTCTTTTAGTGGCGCTCTTCTGAGACCTCTCTTAAACCTGTTAGTGACACTTAAAGCTCGATTCTCGAATCAACTTTGAAAGCACCAGTTTTAGCATATTCTCTTGTTCTTTGTGTATTGAAAATCAACAGCGTTATCGAAGCCGGCGCCTCTTTCTGTGGTCTGCGGGCTCGCCTTCGCTACTGACGTGCCTCAGTCACACCGCAGGACTGCAGTTGTGAATCAATACGATTCCTTAACCTGTCACACTCCCAGCATTGTCACAATACCAGTTTTATGAGGGTGATTTAGGCGTGGGCTGAGTCAATCAATCACGGAGAGGGGGCCGTGCCAAATGATCATTTGATGTGGTGAAGAATGGCAATGCAGGGAGATTGCTATGACGGCTCCATACCTCAACAGTAAGAGAGCGAGTGACACTGAGAACGAGCGCAGTCGAGACAAAGGGCAGGAGCGCTGCTTCCCGTTGGTGCCTGGTGTCTAGGCCCACTCTAATTACAGTAAAAAGACAGTATAAGTCATTATAATCAGTAATTATGTCCCCACTGGATGCAACAAATGTTTATAATGAGTTTTAATGTTTTTGTCTCGTCGCTCCGGCCTGACAGGGCATCATCACAGTATGGTAAGGGGCGTAACATTTCCGTCACATGCTTGAGGTATTCGGCCAATCACAATGCACTGGATAGCTGGCCAATCACAGCACACCTCGCTTTTCAGACCGATGAGCTTTGTAAAAATCGGCACGTTTCAGAAAGGCGGGGCATAGAGGAGAAACAATAATGTACAGTATGTGGAAAATAATGTGTTTTTTTAACCTTAAACCGCATAAACACATTTCATTACTCCAAATACACAAAATACTGTTCTTTTTAGCAACATCATATGACCTCTTTAAAAGGGTGATTTAACATTTACAAATCTGACATCTTATCTTATGAATGCACTAATAAGACCTAGGAGTGGATTGTAAGATTTTCAGTAAATATTTGCTTTTCGAGATCGAAATTTCAGCCTGTTCATCACACAAAATTCAAAATCATATGTCTACAGAAGACTTAGATGTAATATACAAGTCATATGAGTCACTTTTATGGTGCTTTTGAATTCATTTTGAAGCTCAAAACCTCCAGTTCCCATTTTATTATTGCATGGAAAAGAGTGACATATTCAGTAAAATATCTTCTTTTGAGCTCCACAGAAGAACAAAAGTTATACAGGTTTAAACGACATTAAGGTGAGTAAATGATAAGCGCATTTTCATTTTGGGGTGAACTATCCCTTTAAAGGCACCGGTTTTTCCACGTCAGTTCTTCTGCAGTGTAATAGATGTGGTGAGGAGCTTGAAGATTATCGGATTGTAAATACTCCTCAAAGCGGCAGGGTGGAGAGAGGAGGGTGGAGGCGCTCCCCATAGCCTCGGCCCAGACAATGCAGTCAATTAAAATGAGATTGTGTGTGTGAGCGGAACGCACTGCAGAGAGAGAGAGTGTGTGTCGGTAATGCAGTGGGGGAGAGTGCATGAGCATTACGTGCCTGGCTCAGATCAGTTAAGTGATATTTGGGGGATTCTCCATCATGGCAGGCAGGCAGGCAGGCCAGCGGGCTGATGGCTTCAGCAGTTTGAGCGGGCTAAATTGAAGTGTCAGGTGGCAGAATTGTATTTTATTTTCTAATGTGCTCGGCTGTTAGCTGTGGAAATGTTTTTTAAGGGCGGATGCTTACAAAAGGGATTGAATCCGGCGCAGCGGTCTTATTGTGTAAGACGGTATTTCTCAAATTTATGGTGGAGATCGTCTGCACCGTTCCTGCAATGCTTAAAGGGTTGGCGATGATTAATTAGGGGGAATCGGGAAGGCCACGCTTTTATTGAAGGTTTTAAAAACGTAACACTGTCATAAGAGGCATGAATGATTTTATTTCCTCCGTTTCCATTATACTGCCAAGCTTCTTCTTTTTTTTTTTCCTCACGCATTAAATGAAAAATTGCTTTCATCCTGCAGATATCAATAATGTGATGCTGGGGTCTACTAGAACAGCTATTAGATTACATTAGTGGAAATTGTGGTACAAAAGCCATGTTTACCATTAAACTGTAAAAGACGGGGGAAACATTTGCGTTAATACTTAAAGCAATTCCTTTATTGCCTATTCACCTTTAATTGTGCTTGAGAGGAAGGAGAGAAATGAGCAGAGGGGCTGAAAGAGGTGGAGAGATGGCATAAAGGGGGTAGTTAAGTACTGTATCATTTGCAAATAACATTAAATCCAGGGCTGACGGATTTTTTTCCATTTCTGTAATGGAGGGTCTGAGAGCGCAGTATTGTTTTTACATTGACCCCGGTCAGTTGTTTGGTAATGTTGGGATGTCAGCCATGCTTCTTGACACCTTGACATCATCCGCACACTTTTAGCGGGAAACGAGTCAGTGTGAAGCATGGAGGGAGGCATTCATTTAAAAAAAAAGAATCAAGACCATCATCAGCAAATTAGGAAGCTAGTGAGCACCAATCCAGTCACTCTTTCTTTCTTTTCTCCATCCAGCCGTCCTCTCTGCCTGCCCACCCCCTGGTGCCCCCACCCTCTAACCAAAAAAAAGGAAAAAAAGTCCAAGTGGCTTGCTCTGATAAGTAGGTTAAGCTCCTATCTGTTAATTAGGCTATTCCAGATGTGACTAATTTACCAGCCATGGGCATACAATATGCTAAACACCAGGGAATTAAAGTGATGGAGAGGGACACTTCCCATGTGCATTCTCTCTGATAGGACAAGTCATTTCAAAGCTCCAAAACCAACACAAGTTGCTATTTTAATCATTGCTCACCCTATCTGTTCCTACATAGTAGTGCCTGCTCGAAATTAAAACATTAAAGGAAATTGAGATAATTGTCATTATCTGTAAAGTCGAAATCCTTGCCGGTTGCCGGAGCTGTTTGAAAATGCAAATTAGATTATTATTCAATTATCACACTCTGAAGATGAGATACACATGTTTGGGTTTGTATATGTGGACAGATGGACGTCCTGGTAGAACATGAGTAAGTCCGTGTCCTGTTTCGCGTGTCAAAGTGTGTAATTTTTTTGGGCCCCAGCAGATGCTGCCAAAGTGCATTGTTTGAAGAGCCAGGGATGATTTGAGCATATGCCGGTGTTCTGCACTCGTTTTTCATCCTTGTGATAAGATTATCAGTCAAAATGATCAAGCAAACTAAATTATTCATTTGAGATGTTGAGATCACATGGTATTGTAGGTAGGTCAATGACATATAAGAATGTCCATGATAAAGAAAAGGAAAAATCTGGTTTAAGACGTGCCAAGTTCTTAGAAACATGTACTCTTTGCATTCATGTTTGGTTTATATAGTTTTGAAAACTTTTATACCATTTTAAAGAAAAGTTCCAATTTAATAAGTTGATCACAATTTGTGGGCTTCTGCTTGTCCACTCGTCTTTTGAGGACTGAGCACAGGTTCTCTATGGAATTGAGATTCGGTGAGTTTCCTGGCCACGGATCCAAAATTTCAATGTAATGATCATCTTTGCTGTCCTTCTTGACACCAGGCCATTGTCCAAAAGTCTTGGCCTCACTGTGTGTGCAGATGCTCTCACACCAACCTGCTGCTTTTCCTGAGCAAGCGCTGCACTACTGGTGACACGATTCCGTAGCTGACTCCTCAGGAGGAGATGGTGGCGCTTGCTGGACACTCTGGGACGTCCTGAAGACTTCTTCACTGCAGTTGAACCTCTCTCCTTGAAGTTCTTGATGATCCGGTAAATGGTTCTTTCAGGTGCAATATTCTTTGTAGCAATTTCCTTGCATGTGAGGCCATTTTTATGCAAAGCGATGATGGCTGCACGTGTTTCTTTGGAGGTAACCATTGCTAACAAGAACACAATGATTGGAAGTGCTTCTTCTCTCCTTTTATAGCAATCAGTCTGCTCTTACAATCTAATTAGCATGATAGTGATTTAACCTGACTAGTACTCATTCACACTTTCACATGTGCTGCTGATATGATTAGTCAATTAATGTTAGCTGGTAATTTTGTGTCAGGATCAAAAAACAGTGAATTTTTTTTTTTTTTTTTGTGAAAAGTTCATTTTTTGGCCAATGAAGCTTTTAGCAATTATTTAAAATGCATCTGATCACTCTACACAATAATTTAGAAACAATGTGAATGAACACCACAACAGCTTAAGTAGCAAACTTTGCAAAACACAAAATTTATGTCACTGCCAAAACTTTTGGCCATGACTGTACATTTTAGTGATTTCTTCTGTGTGATATCAGAACTTTATGTCCACCCAACAAAATATTTTAATTAATTTTAATTCATAAAGAAAGACATGTTAATCATAGAAGAGGTTATTCAACTCTTTGTATATACTGTATGAATGCATTTTTATGTATTTTTTAATCAATTCATATATATACAGTATATAAAAAATAAAGTAGTTATAATAGATAAAAAAAGAAAAGAAAACAAGTGTCATGTCTTTGACCCAGGTATATCAGTATGTTTATAAATATTTATTTGATAGACATTTTTATCCAAAGCTAGTTATAGTACATTCAAAGTATATTTGAATCAGTTCATGCGTTCACCGCAAATCAAACCCATGATGTGTCCCGATTATTCTGCACATCTTCATTCTGCAGAGTAGAACTTTGAGTGCCCCCGGCCTGATGTAGCGCTCCTGAGGGTCGTCTCTCAGACTCTTCTGAATGAGGCGTCTTAATTGCAGACATCACGTCTGTGCAGTTCAACACTATGCACTAGGCTACTACATGCAGCAGAAGCATTTACATGGTTCCTTGCACATACGAAGCATCTTACTGCGGCAAATCTCGACTCCTTTCATTGGAAGCCCGGCTCCACAGTTGTCTGATAGAAGTGGGTTAACGTGATCCCTTCGGTCATATTGCGGTTGCTTGGAAGAAGAAAGTCCCAGAGTGCCTCGCATAATCTGTTTTTCCCTGACTCTCTCTCTTTGCTCAATCATATATCTCCTGCATCCTTTCCTTAATTAATGCACCACAGAAATACATGAATAAGCATCTTGCTGGTAATAAGTGCCCCTCTGCACAGCACAGATCTTGTTTCTTTGTGGTTCCTTTTTAAAAGAGTGCAACAGATCTTGGCTGTTAGACCGTCTGGCCTATTATGTAGATGTGTGAATGGCCAGCAGGCATGTCTTACTGGAATTCCAGAGTGTGTAATACTGCTGTAGTCTCAGAACTTACCAAGCAATCACTAGAATTAAATTGATAAGTTTCAATTTATTTATATGAAGCATTCTGGAATTTTTTTTTTTTTTGAGCATATGTTTCAAAAATTTGCTGGAATGTAGGACAGCTGAAATTCATTGAACAAATCGCAGTTAAAGACGTGCTGCAGTTACTATAGGATCTGTACTGCTCTTGTAGAGACAAAGGTTCAAGTCTTGCTGATCAATTCCCAGTAATTTATTATCTTTCTGTTCTGATATATCTATTTAAATTTTTACATTTTGTATGAACTTGAGACTATGGTGGTTGCTAAGGTATTGCTAAGCCTGGGGTGATACGTCCTCTTTTACCCAGACATGTTCTTGCTGGGATTTCTAAATTGCCTAAAATGTCCAGGTTTTGGCTTTATTTTCCTTTTGATGTGCTCTCTACAGTCAAAACATTATCATCATACATTATGTATGTGTGTATTTGCATTGCTTTAACCATTCTCTGTAGATCCCACCTTCTCGCATGCCACGATTGGTAGATTATGTACAATGTCAGCACACTATTGGTCAAACTTCTTTTCAGTCATTACCTTCAGCAAGTATGAAACAAAAGGAAAACAAAGGCAAACCCCGGACATTATTGGTAATTTAGAAATCCCAGCCAGGACATGTCCAGGAAAAACAGGACATACAGTCTCTCTAGCTATGCTGTCGCTATAGTGTTTGGAATATTTTTTTTAGCATGTTGCTAAGTGACTTAAGGTGTTCTGGTTGGTCGGTTACTTTCTTACCTGCTTTAGAGAAAGAAGAAAGGTGTGCTATTATTTTTCAAAGCATATGTGTCTATAGATAGATAGATAGATAGATAGATATGTACAAAAAATTAAATGATCATTTTGTAAAATTATAGCAGACCTTTCTTCAACAAACCACACAATTTTAGGTGTCATTCATGTTCATAGCATAATTTACTGGACGATAGAGATGCAAGCTGTTATAGTGATAATTGCCTTAGCATGAACCACGAATAAAATAACAAAACACCCTCCAAAACCACAAAGTACTGCCTTTCTTTTCTTTTTAGCTAGTTTTTAACAGCTGTTAATCAAATTAAATCTGTCACTTCCCATTTCAGTTAACACACTGTTGAGTAGGGTTCATCACACACTGAAAAAAAAGCCCAACTGAATTAAAAGCAGAAACAATGGTCTTCAAAGCTATACAGGGGCCAAGAGAGCTCAATTCTGAGGGACCCAATTCACAGCAATAAAAGACACGAGCTGTTTCGCCCCCTAACCTTAATGTTGATCACATCAATGCGAAAGAGTTCAAGATTGAATGGATGAAAGAAGTCTGTGTTGGCATTATTCAAGGGTAAAAAATTAAAAGATTTTGAGGACACAGCATTATCTGCAAAAATGTAACTCTGTATACTCAATATTTGTTGAACTTTCATTTTGTTGGTAGGTTTGTTGAGATCAGCGGCGGAGCAGTTGGGTCAAGTGAATCTGGAGTCTCAGGGACTTGGCGAGTTTATTAATGTCTCTAGGCACAACCTCCTGACCCTGTCAAATCAAATCTTCTGTGTGCTGATCCACATCCTCAGAAAGAACGGCCTCAGATGATAGATTTTGAGTGAACTGCAACCCCTTCAAAATGACATGTACCAAAGTGCTCTCATTGCTCAAAAGCTAGTTAACCCCCATCGCCTTTTTGACACAAAAGCAAGAGACCTAGAGTGCCATTGTGTTTTTGTCCACTTTCCACTATATAAAAGCTATTTGTTTATAAAACACATTAGCCCACATTCTCAGCTCGTGTCCAGGGGCAAAACAGCCTGTGTCTTTTATTGCTGTGAATTGGGTCCCTCAGAATTCAGCTCTCTTGGCCCCTGTATGGCTTTGAAGACCATAGTTTTTGCTTTTTATTCAGTTGGGCTTTTTTTTCAGTGTGTGATGAACCCTACTCAACAGTGTGTTAACTGAAATGGGAAGTGACAGATTCACTAAGGGATAATCTTCCTGCCAAAGCAACAGATATTACCCCTTGCTTGCACATTACTGTATGGCCCAGCAGGTAGAACTGGTAGACCTCCAACAATACACTAGTTTTTATTGATTTTTGTCAAAATAATTTGACGAAATTGTGCTTTGGTGTTATTAAATACAGGTCAGTTTAGTATGTCTGCTTTGTTTCTAGTGTTATGCTGTGGAGATTTTTTATTATTATTTATGTTAATATTTTTTGTGGAAACCTTGATGCATATGTTTTTCAGGATTCTTAGATGAATTGAAAGTTCAAAAGAACAGCATTTATTTGAAATAGAAATCCTTTGTAACATTTATACATTTCTTTACTGTCGCTTTTGAGCCATTTAATACATCCTTGCTGAATTAATTATTAAGTATTAATTTCTTTAAAAAAAAAACTTACTAGCCCCAAACTTTTGAATAGTAGTGTATTTGTGTGTACATATAAAGATGTATTCAGCATGATGATTGTGAAGGAGACAAGAAAAGGAAATTATAATCAAAATGTCACCATATATATAAGGTGGTTTTAGAGGGTTATACTGAGATAGGATGAGATGAAGGAGCTTGTGTGATGCTCTGTGAGGTGTGAGGAGTCAGGGGTGGGTGTAATGGAGAGGGGGAGGGGCCAGGCCATTAAATAAAGTGTTCATTGCTGGCTTTAATTAAATGGTGACTGTGATCTGAGTGGAGCGGGAGATTGGATTGTATGACATATCTCTAGCCTCCACTGAGAACTCACATCAGCTGTGTCAAAGATATCAGGAACAGAGCATAAAGTCAATTACAGCTCCAACAGTGAACAGATAGAAGAGGAGAAAAACACTCCCAAATGCTGTCATTTGAAAGCGTTTCAGACACGTTTATGACAAACTACATCGAAGGGGTTTTGGGAGCAATGCAGGTGGACGTGGAGCATTTTGGACGTCGTCGGGTTGATGGTCACCCAAGGCTGTCGAAAGGAGCTGTGCAGGAAACTCTTGTGATTGGGAGCTGAGATTAATCCTGGAAGGCAGGTTGTTTGCGTAGCGCTCGCCGCAGTAGATTGAAAGGTACTTCAGGTGCTCGAGGTCTCAACTTCACTCTCAAATTATTTCAACGAGAACTTGAGGAGCCCTTCAGCACTGCGGCCGCTGCTTCAGAGGCCCTCTCAAGTCTGAGCTCAATGAGGCAGCAGGGAATTCTCAATATGCTTGTATAATCAGCGCAATTAAAATGGATACACTTTGGCATGAGATAATGCTGAGGAAATCCTGTTTGTGTGCATCTGCCATTTTGTCGGTACAGTCTGTTCAGACCAGTGGTCTGTTGAATTTTGCCTGAGCGAGAATGATGTTAGATGTCGATTTCCTCTGGGAAAGTGCTTAAAATGTATGAGCTGAGCTCTGGCCGTTGTTTATTTTGTTTGCCACTGAATTACTTGATATGGTTGTCACAAATATGAATGTCATGGAAGCAGATAAACAGCTTTTCAGGATCAGATCGAAAATTGTGATTCAACTTCAAAAAATAAACCTTTTTTTTTTTCAGATATTTTTCACCACAGATGAAAAATTGCAGGTCATACATCTATGTTTTGACAATATAATTGATTTTCTATTGATGTAGTACCCAGCTGCTCTTATCCTTAATTCTATCACAGAATTTAATGACAGAAAATAAAAGCGAAGGGATCTCCATAAGCCCATGAGATGAAAAAGAGCCGACGGGTGGACGAGAGAACCATCAGCCATCGCCCAGATCTGTTCTTGTGAAACAACACTTATGGATGGTCTTTTCCCTATTCTTATTCTACAAATTAGAAATATTTCGATATCGGTGGGATCTGGACTTGTTTTCCAGCATTGTTTTTTTCTGAATGAACTAATTCCCAAGCCCCCGCCTGGCTTTGCTTGTTATCAGGCTATGCAGTGCACATAAAGGCGCATTTAACCTGTGATTAATCTCAGCCACTCCAGCGCTGAGCATTTGTAATGTGATAGAAAGTTCTGGATGAGCTTCAAGCCAGGTTTGGATAAAGGCCTCCACGTGTGGCACGGCTGAATGAGACAATCATTTTCAATGGGCTCCCATTGCTCGCTTTTACTCTCCGAGCCCCCTCCTTCCCCGCGTGGAACGGCGAGGATTCAATGGAATGAATGTTTGTTGATTTCCCTCTGAAATCAAGAAGTAGATTAGTTTGAATTGGTGGGGAATGAGGTGAGGAGGCTAGGTGGCTCGCTATCGCCCGAGCCCATTTCCCATTTCCTGTGTGTGCACGCTGGAGGTGTGAGAGAGAGGGCAATGGTAATTACCGTCTGTTTCTCTGGCGCAGTTATGCCACTGATACACATCCACGCTTCCATTATCCCGCAGACCAGCCAAGCAGTTTGTGTTTGCGTTTGGAGAGTATCAGATTCCAAATCTGGCCCAAGACATTACAGAGTGCGAGAGACAGAGATGTCACATCTCAACCTCCCTCTCATACTTTGTATGAGCTTCTAGGCCATCTTATTCGTGTAGCCTTCTTTTTTTTTTCTAAACGTTGAATAATGAATTTGATAACAAAGGGAAATGTGGCAGCCTTCGCCACCCTGACTGAAGTACTTAATTAGCTGATTACAACAATCCAGGATTGGCCTCTAACCGCTCACATTCGGTTTGCGATTTCACATGACTGTCCCCTTGCCACATCCAACTGACTGTTCATAGCCCCCCTGCGGTGGCCGCTTTCTGAGCCAAAATGTAAAATTACTGTGGCACATTCAACCATTGAAATGAGCAGCCAGTCTGGATTGAACCAATCTGCACACAAGACAATAGACCCGTCAGTTCTATGAGTGTGGTGGGATTACTCTTAGTGCACTTCGAAATTACTCTTGAAATATGCTAAGGATAGGTCAGATTGGACAGCTAGTTGACTAGCTTTTAGACAGTTTGCACGGCAAAACCATGATGTTAAAGATCAAATCCTGAGCATCAAACAATGGATTTGGTTGAACAACATAATAAATAAATAAATAAATAAATAAATAATATGTATTATTATTATTATTGTTATAGAAAAAAATGTACATATTGTACATCATTTTATGCACAGTAAAATCCTGAACTGATTAATTTGTCTTAATTAATCAGTTCAAAATTGAATCCTGAGCATCAATTTATAAATTGGATGTAATGATTATTAATAATAATATTAAGAATAATTTTATTTACTATTATTATTAGCAGTAGTAGTAATTGTGAACAATTGGCTGCTTAATGACCCACCCATTTTTAAAATGTTATAGCACCGCTACTACAGCAATTCACATGTTAATTAGGGCCCAAGCCAGTAAGGCGCAGGGCCCTATTGTCTTTCTTAGGATTATTATTATTAGGGCCCAAGCCAGAAAGGCACAGGGCCCTATTGATCCCCTAAGGATTATTAGGGCCCAAGCCAGAAAGGCGCAGGGCCCTGTTGATCCCCTAAGGATTCTTTTTTATTTCTTTTTTTTTTTTTCAACCTTCCGGGGCTTTTTGGAAAAATAGATGGCTGGCAGCTTCTACATTTTTTTATAACTACCTGACCTAATCATGAATTACAGCAGGAATATGTGTTAATAAAGCATTTATTAGCACACTGAGCAACTATTATCATGTGTTTAAATAATAAGATTTATAAATGTACATTTAAATATTTTAATAAATGATTAATAAACTTTCTAAGTGATCTTATGAACTCCTAAATAACTGGTTTGTTTATTTTTTATATTTTTTTTTTAGACTATCCGGGGCTTTTTGGGGGCCTTAACGTGCTCAAAAACTCTTGAAAATTGGCACACACATTGGAACCTGCGGTCATTAGGACGCCGCAGAGACTGGGACCCAGGCGTGGCACAGGGGCCCTACGGCGCCCCCCGGAACACAGTCTGAAAACTTGATGTATAGCTCACACATGCTTGCACATATTCATATGAAACTTGGTACACATATAGATCTCATTGAT
>NW_015539895.1:971764-972443 GCF_001515605.1 Sinocyclocheilus anshuiensis | reverse complement strand
TCTCGAACGGTTTGCTCGTGGCGAGGCGATGAATTTATGGCGAGAAATGAGAAACAGGAAGTGTCTAATAACATACACATACATTGTCTGATTTTGATCAAACTTCAGGGTTTTTTTCGGTGTATGATGCCGATCGCATACATGTGACTATTAGGAGTCAAAGTCATAGCGCCACCAACTGACGGCAGTAAGTGAGTCATTTTCAAAATGCTTTTAATGCAGCATCTTCTTTTTACCCGATTTGCTTCAAACTTCTTCAGAATAATGTCAAAACACAGCCGATGTAAAACTGGTGAGGGGATAATGATATCTGAAATATTGTTGCCATGGCAACGTGTCAAACTTGAATATTCTTTTCTGGTGATTTTGATTCAGATAACATGCTTAGAATTTCATTAAAATCAACACACATATCAGTATTAATGAATGATTAAGCTCATAAAAGGGCGTGGATGAGGCACTCTATAGCGCCACCTTTTGACAAAACTTGGGGGGTTAGTTTTAGCTACAGCCACCAAACGTGGTACATATATTGTTCTCATCAAGCCAGACAACTTTCTAATTTACAGTAATTAGCTACGACCAACAGGAAGTCAGCTATTTTTATTTTAATGTGGATTTTTGGAAAAATATGGCTTTGAATTAATGCATACTCCTCAGAGGAGAAACATACTATCCA
>NW_015539895.1:970052-970274 GCF_001515605.1 Sinocyclocheilus anshuiensis | reverse complement strand
TATGTATATATATATATATATATATAAAATAAGTTAATATGTATTTTACTGGTAACATTGTTTTATATAATTTTCACAACTGCTTATGGATCATTAAAATAATTTTTATAAAAGGTTATAGATCATAAAAATTGTTGGGAACAATTTACAATAAGGTCTCTTTGGTTAACATTAATTAATGCATTAACTAACATGAACTAACAATGAACAATATATTTTTAG
>NW_015539895.1:969674-969864 GCF_001515605.1 Sinocyclocheilus anshuiensis | reverse complement strand
AACTGAAACCTTATTGTAAAGTGTTACTAAAGTTTTATATATTGTTCTGTGTATGTGTGTTTCACAGTCTTGATGCCGACTGCGCACTCCGCGGACAGCCATGAGGATAAGTGCCAGTTCATTTGGGGAAGTCGTGGCCTAATGGTTAGAGAGTTGGACTCGTAACCCAAAGGTTGCGGGTTCGAGTCTC
>NW_015539895.1:950007-969265 GCF_001515605.1 Sinocyclocheilus anshuiensis | reverse complement strand
TCATTAGGACGCCGCAGAGGCTGGGACCCGGGCGTGGCACAGGGGTTCTACGGCGCCCCCTGGAACACAGTTGGAAAGCTTGATGTATTTTACCCGATTTGCTTCAAACTTCTTCAGAATAATGTCAAAACACGGCCGATGTAAAACTGGTGAGGGGATATTGAAATCTGAAATATTGTTGCCATGGCAATGTGTCAAACTTGAATATTATTTTCTGGTGATTTTGAAGCAGATAATATGCTTAGAATTTCTTGAATAACTGAAACCTTATTGTAAAGTGTTACTAAAGTTTTATATATTGTTCTGTGTATGTGTGTTTCACAGTCTTGATGGTTCAGATTAACTCCTTAATTGCCGTATCCCTAAAAACAGACTGTCAGAGGGTTACTGTAAATGCATGTGCCCACTGTGCACCGTTCTCCTGATGCCACCGGGGTGGCATTTGCACTAACGGCTTGGGCCCGCCATCGCTGCTTGCAGCTATATTTGAAATTGAAATTGTGCTTGACTGTTTATTTATTTATTTTTTAGTGCTTTGCACCACAAGCTTTGCATTTTTGCAATATCATGGTAAGTAACTTTTAGAAGCCCTCATATTGTTCTTATCCTGTATGACTTTCTTCTGTGGAGCACATTTTGAAATTTATTTTGAAATATGTATGTCTTTTTTCTTATTATTTTTGCCCATATAAATGAAAGTCAGAGATGTTTTGTTTGTACCCCAATATTCTTCAAAATATCATCTTTAGCATATTTTAAAAATAAAATAAAGAGAACTTAAGAGTAACATTTGTGAAGCCACTGTCTCAACGGCCATCGTTTTTTGTCTGGTGCAAAATCTGAAAGACGGCAGACGGTTTTAATCCGCAGACCGTTCGACACGACGTAGCCCTGGCAGAGATGGCACGGTTGCATGCGGGAGTGAAATAAGCCTTTCCTCTGCATCAGCTTTTTCGCTCTCGCAGACTGTAACACAAAACTACATTTAAAGCATCAGATTTTGTGGGGCCGATGTGCAGCCTCAATAATTGATGAGCTTGGCTGAGTGTGGAGGTTTGGAGACTTGCTTCGCTTTACTGCAACGCCAGAGAAAAAGAGAGGTGAAAGTGTTAGATATTCTCTCACATGGTGTAGGTTGTTATGCTGTACCACCCACACTTTAGAGCAAGTGAGCTGTGAAATGTATTCATTATAACATGGAAAATGGAGGCAAGGAATTGCATGTAATGTCTGACAGCAAGGGCAGCCAGCCAACATCACCTGTGTTATTTCGCTTGTGTATGCATGTGCGTTTTTCCTCTTTTTTTACATATTATTATAGGTTTGGGAAATAGGCAGCAATTTCATTACGATGTGATTTGGAAAGAAATTGCCCACCATTGAGTGACCCTACCGCAGAGGATCAAATGGGAAGTCAGCTCAAATAAGGTTAATAGTGCATTAACTGAAGGCAGCATTGCTGAGCCCCTAAGCAGTGTTCCTCATCCAACGCCTGCCCCTCTCCTTCCTCCTCCTCTTCCTTCTTCCCCCCACTTTTTAGCTCCTCATTTGTCTTTTATCCGTACCTCTCTCCCCTCTGTGAAACCGCAAGGCAGCTACTGTATATTTGTACCTCCAAGGCGAAGTGGCACAGCAAAAAAAAGTGGATTGGCTGCAATGTATAGGAATGAGGCACGCAAACCAATGGAGTGTGCCGCTGGCCCCTCCCATCTGCATATCTCCGCTCCTCCGCAGTTTGCGAGAAAGCAGCCTGATGAATAACACAGAGGGGACTTGTCTCTGGGATTATTAATTTCCCATCTCTCTCTCTCTCCTCCCTGTCTCTCTCTCTCTCCTTTCCCTTCTCTCGTTCTTTCGCTGTGTGCTTACCCCTTGCGTGTGGCTTTTTTTGTTTCTTGCCTTGCTGTTTGAAATGATCCTTTTCCATTCAGTGTGAGAGTGCATGAGTGTTGCTTCATGGAGCTGTGCAGCCACTATTAACACTGCCTGGTAGCTATTCTTCCACACAAGAGCTCTCGCGTCACGAGGGGGTGAGTTGGTATCTATTAAAATCAATATAGTGTCGTGAGACCCGGGGCTAAAGTGGGGGGCATACGGCAGGCTTTCTAATTAAATTTTCAATCTGAGTATGCCTGCATCTAAACCTGACCAACAAAGGAAAGGGAATTTCTCGCTGAGGACTCCAGTTGAGTGCCGGTGCGTGGTCGGACGTTCATGTTTGTGTGTGTGTGTGTGTGTGTGCGTGTTAATGTCAGAGGACGCCTGGGTCTCATAGTGTGATCAGTCAACTAACAGAGCAGCGAGTTGCTTTTGTTGCTAAACACCAGGGATGCTTTTATCACAGCTAATGGGTATGTGTGTGAGAGACCTTTATTTTGCTGGGGGAATGGCAATGTGATGGAAATACAAGCTAATGATGGGTAATTGAAATAGCGGGGAATTATAGTTTGTTTTGTTGAAATTCTCTCCCTCACACGCTTTCGCTCTCCCTCTCTGAACCTTTGTTAGAATATTGATGACTCTCTCAGGCTGCAAAAATGATAATGATTATCTGCATCGGAAAGTACTTACGAGAGCAATAGCAACTAACAGTTAAACTTAACGCACTTTACATGACACACTCGGGCCGTGACTTGACTTGCACATGAAGGGACGCTTGTGAATCGATGTTCGGTATGGATGTGTTTGATTAAGAGTGTGGATCCATGTGTTCATACTGCAGAAGAAGGTAAAAATTTTACTTCTGACGCATCATTCAGTGTCTACCACATGGGTGTGTTTTGATTGGTTGTTAGTGTGGGACATAATTTGTGGGAGGAGTTTAGAATGTAGCCAATTGGTTAAAACAACAGTTTGTATTTACATTTTTGGACTGTGATTGTACTTCTTAACTTTTACAAAGGTTTCACATAGTTGTGCAGTATTAGCAGTTAAAAATATCATTCAATTCTGACAACATGGCTGTGTTTGGATTGGCTGTTTGTAATTTCAAAGTGTATTTGCAAGTTTCATTGTTATTATTGTTATTAATATTAATATTAATATTTTCATTGTGCAATGGTTGTATTTTATTGGCTGTTTGTGTGAAAGGTTTGGAGTGTATTTGCTACTTGTGATATACATGTATTTTTAATTAGTTTTTATTTACATTTTATGCCAATTTATTTAATGAAATTAAAAATGTTTGTAAAAATGCAAACATATGTCCCAAAAAATGTAAATAAAAATTTGTCCACTCATTTCCAATCTATTATATTATATTTTTACATTTTATATATAATTATATTGAATATATAATTCAGTAACTGTTTTAATTGGCTGTTCATGTGGAACATAATTTGTGGTAGTAGTTTACTGTTATGTCACTTGTTTAACGTATTTACGGTCATTTAATATTTTTATATACATTTTACAACAATACAACAATATTCTTTATATACAAAACTTTTTTGTATTTGATTAAAAGCAACATTATTCAATTTCAATGGCTGTGTTTTAATTGGACAATCGATTGGACAATTGGACAATATTTGACATTTTATATATTGTTAAACTTTCTCGTTTACAAAGTCTGTTGTAAACGAGAACTAATTTTCAGATTAAAATTTAAGTTAAATGAATTTTCCCCCACTTTTTGTATGTGGTTTAATCTCCCACACTGTAGTGCACATTCTCTCCCCCCCATCATCCTAAAGAAAACATGATCCTCTCCATAAGCTAACATGTCTTTTTATACCCTCATTACATTGTTTTCAGTAGCTTTGTTTAGTCGAAAATGATTTTGGAAGAAATAACAATGGCAGGAAAAAAGCAAAAACAGCGAGCGAGCGAGGAAGAAGGAGAGAGAGAGAGAGAATACCCCACATTCTGTTTATGTAATTTAGTGAGTCATAACGTGGGTGCATGAGGCATTATGCAAGTTCTGGTTGTGCTTTGAAAAATTGGTTATCTCCACAGCACCTATAAGGCACACAGATGGATGCGCCTCAGTTGTGGTGCGCCCGAGCCCTGGCAGTGAAGGGAGCCAGGGCGTCTCAAAGCAGGGAACCCTTCTGGAGGAGCACAGGCCTCTTTTTCTCGAGCTGTCATAGCTTTGGATTGGTAAATCCTGTGGGCTTGACCGAATAGAGGAAGTGCAGAGCTACATGAGGGTGAATAATCATAGTGTGCAGGAGAGGGGATTTCACAGGGCGCTGCATATGCCCTGTGCCTACAATTCACCCCGCCACTCATTAGATGCTGAATACATCATGCAGATTTCTGCCAGTCCTCTCATTTCAAATGCAGCTCCTCTTGACAGAAATTAGAAAAGAGAATATATAATCAAAGTGATGCTGCTGCTGTGTGCGTGTTTGACATTTTTTCATTATTTTTTTTCTTTTAAAATAGATTCACATTAAAAAGTAAATCACAGTATTAATTTTAAAATTAATATATTTAATATGTCAACACTAATTCATGAATTTAAAAAAAATGCTGAAAATAAAACAAGTACCCATTTAGCATATCTGATTATTCCCCATGACTTAACAAAGATCAAGACTGTTCAAACACCATGTACATTGACTATAAAATATCCCCAGGTGCAATGATTATATCTGTCATTGTTCAATATGAAACATATATTTATTCTCAAATAAATATGTTTAATATAATTCAACACTAATTCATAAAAAGGCTTTCGAAAAATAAAACAAGTGCCTATTTTGCGTATCTGATTATTCCCCATGACTTAACAAAGATCCAGACTGTTCAAACACCGTGTACGTTGGCTGTAAAATATCCCTGGGCCGCAATGATTATATGCTTCATCATTTGGAAAATGCATGGCCCTTAAGTGTGAGAATGAAGTGTAGAGTTAGATCGCTCCCTCTTTTATTTCCCTTGGAAGCTGGCGAAGGGTTGCTGCGTTCTCTGTTATCGTCAGTGGGAGTTCAGTGCTGTGTGTTGAGCACAATCGGAACGTGTTTATTGTGGCGATTATGTAACTGGTTATAGTCTTAGCCTGTCCTGTGCTGCCAGGGCCTCGTGGCACACATTACACTAGTTGCTAGCGTTGCTGTTTCGCTTGCGGGAGGGCAAAGGGAGTGGGGAGGAGGAGGGTGTTGGGGAAACCTCACACCGTTTGCTATCGTTTGTGGAGTGGAAATAGAAACATAGCATTCCGCCGCATACCGGTGTGTCATACTCGTATTGAAATGATAATGGAGCACATGCCGATGTAACGGGGGCTCCGCTCTCAACCCCACAGGGAGTTAAAGGAGAATACCACGGTCGATAGTTCTGCACCGAGTCTCACAACAAAACAAAAGATAAACTGCTCTCCTGGCGATACGTATAAATGCTGCCTCCTTACTACGGCATTGTTAACAAGACATGACGTCCTCGGCAAAGGAGCCATTAAAGAAAACTGTTATTAAGTCAATGACTGAGTGAAGCATGCTGGAGCTGATAAAAACGATCATATTAATACCTTGAACTCTTGCTTTCGCTAAATAGGCAAGTGTATATTGCTTTGTAAACATTTCCACATCAATAGTACGGTGCCACAACAAAAGATAAACCCCAGGTTGAACAAGGAGATAAAGCGACTGTTTCACAAGATTAAATAGAAAGTGATGCCAGCTTGGCAGCCAGGCAGTGTGTTGCATGGATTATTTAAAATAGGAGCAAAAAAAATGCAAATCATACAATTACATGCCGTAAAGCCAAGTATTAAAATAAAAGATCCGAATTAAGGCCTTCAGCTGATGTGATGAAAAGGAATTAATTTAAATCAAACATTTGCATTTTGGCAAAAAAAAAAAAAAACAGTCTAAACTATAATAAGAATATCATTTTTTATTTATAACTTTTGTTTGTGTTCCGCATGAGCTTTTAAAAGGGTATCTGTGTTTTTAATCTGCGTTCTTAAAGGGTCATGAAACCCCAGACTACTTTTTCTGAGATTTTAGCAGAGGTGTTTGTGTTGCACATCATAGAAGACAATGTTAGCATCCGATCATTTTAACTGTTGGAGAAAACTGGTCAATTTTCAGCTTTTTTTAGCTATTTTCATCTTCCGGGTTTAAAATCTACAACATGTTGACGTCACAATTTGTGACGTGGCAATGGACTATAGTACATCGATGACGCATTGGTGTCTATTAAATTATTCATGAGACTGCGTGTTCTTATCCTATGAGAAGACGTTTCGCTTAATTACTCACAACAGCATATGTTGATTTGCTATGACAGACGTTTCAGACAGTGAGATGACATTACGCACATTAACTGAGAGAAACGTTCATGGATCGAAGAAGAGTGTTTGTTTTTGCTTTGTAATAAGAGTTCGGCACAATCGCGATTCATTCACTTGGTGAGCATAACCGTTTTTACAGCTCTGTGACACAACCCGTCAAAAGGCTTATATAAACGCCACAGAATAAGCCTTAAAAGTTCTCAGAGGTGCAACAGCGCGTTCATATGTATGTTTTCGATGCAAAGTGCAAATGGCTGTGCATTTATTTGTGTTTTTAACTTGATGGGAGCGAAATGAAACTGTCTGAACGTGAAGCTGTGGGTGTTGTCTGTCTCCCCTCTTCCCCCTCCGCTCCGCTGCGCACCACGCCCACTTTTTTAGCATTTTTTAAAACTGTGGTGAGAACTAACCAGTGCTGAAACGGGGGGTTTCATGACCCTTTAAAGCACAACAGCTTCACACATACTTTGAATATTGTTTTTTCATCTACACAGGCAGCATGTAATGAATGACATGGAGGAAATTAGCTCATAAACGGTACGTCCGAAATCGCATACTGTTTGAGTAGGTACTACGTAGTACCTTTGAATTTGAATTTGAATTTACTTCATGACCGTTAAAAAAGTATGTTCTATATAGTATGTATATGGGCAGTATGAATGAAATTCAGATGTACTACATCTGCCATGTTGTTACTGTCACATGACCTACCAGCACCAGTTGCGTCATTTCACTGGCATTCATAGTAAAGTGTCCAACGAATGCACACTTCAGAATCTGGGAAGAAGAAGTAGGTCATCAGGATACTTTTCACCTGTGAATACTATGAATTCGGACATACTACTCGCCTCACATACTGTTTTTCGCCTACTATATAGTAAGGAAGTATATGATTTTGGTCGTGAAATTTCTCCTACATGGAATTGTGTGTTGTTTGTAGATCTCTGTGTTGTAAAGAAGCCCTCCATAATCCATTTACTTCAATTTGTAAACACACAAATGGCACTGTGCACCAGCGCAGATGTTATGAACCCTGTATTTATGCAACAGGAATCTTCTAATACCTTGTATATCTAATCTTATTCAAATTAGAAAGCATGTCTGTGCCTTGGTTTTGTAGTGAAAAAGCATGAAACGGAAGGAAGCATTCGACAAATTATTTTTTACTTATGCATTATTTTTGCATAAGTAGTGCACAAATGGCTTTTTTTGCATTTAAATTGTTTATTATTAAGTAGACGTTTAATATCAAATGTTCTGTCATATTTTCCATACACAGTATTGGATTTTTTGTATTATTAATATGTTAAATATACATTGAACAATATTTGTGTTTTGTCCTTGCTAGGTTTACTTTACACGTACTGTGCTTGAGTTTATTCCAAAAGATAGAAGTCTGTGGCTAATCCTCTGGTTTGTACATACTGTCGGCTTTGATAGGGGAAAAAATGAAGATGCCGTGTGGGTGTGCAAGATTAGGCTTATCTTCAATTGCATTGTATATAGGAATATCCGCGGTGACATTGACAGAATGGGATGCATCTCCCTTTAAAACAAGCCAAAGGAATTTGCAGGTTGAAACAGTGGAGGCGCCCAGGCTGCAGTTTGTTTGTGGTGGCGTGCTTATGCATGATAGCCCCAGCTAGGACAACAGCGGGATGAATAAAACACTCGGATTGTTCACAGTCATTGTCCCACTGCAGTTGCTCTTTGTCCTGAGGATACCTTCGCTTAGCTCTCCACATCATGTTCTTACCACCCAGTGGCAGCGACTCTGTCCTTCCAGGATGGTTGAGATGCCAGAGCATCTAATGGCCCCTGCCAAGATGCCTCCCAAAGACAACCACTTTTAAGATGGGGATGCACACGCCACAGTGAATCTAACTCATTTTGTTGTGTAAACGGCAGTTTTCTGTCTCCTGACATATGTTGACATGTTTTTAAGGGATGCACCAATGATATGTCAGACCTAACATTGGGTTTCTAATTTGTCAATATCAGTCAGTATTGGATATTCATTTGAGGATGCCCTATTTTTTAGTAATTATATTTTGCCATCATCCAACGAACACTTCAAGTTCATCTTTAAAAACACAAATAATTTATTAACAATTTTAAATGTAATCTTTAGCAAATCTTAAAATTTATATCTATTTTTAATACCTTACATGACAATGTTGATATGATTAAATTCATTTTAAAATGATTGACTGACTTTAGATTTTATTTTTTCGCAAAAATCATTAAAAATGGTTTATGAAATGGTTAAAAATATTAGATGAGAATTAAAAAACTTGAACTCATGGCTAAGGCAACTAACTGAAATAAGTTGAAGTGTTAAAATGACTAAATTACTAAATAAATAATACAAAAATATTTATGGCTGTAACATTTTATATCTCTGCATTCTTTTTTTATTCTTAAGTTAGGTCACAGTAATGATCCATGACTTGCTAATTGGCTACATCAGCATTAGGGAGACTGGGAACAATCTGTGTAGTGCAGGTTGAGTAGCCAATGCTTATTTGGTCTGTTTTCTTGGAGGAGAAAGACTATAAAATTTAAATAAGTACATATGTTAAAAGTGTGTGCATTTATTTAGGACATAGTTGGCTTCAAAGCTCATATTCATGGACTAAATGTAATAAACTCCAACAGAAATCGCATAATAGTCAACAAGTCCATAATGAACGTTTTTGCCTCAGCTGGTCTCCATAAAAGCATCGATGTCGACACACAAGCCCCTGTGTCAGTCATTATAGATATTTTTCATCAGTGGCCGAGTTGACTTCTCACTCTACCTCCAGCTTGCGTGATTGATGTCGGGCAAGGTTAGCGGAAAAAGAGTGCACTGTGTTCTTTGACCGACAGTGGACCGCTGTCCTCTTTCTATCTCTCCCTCGCATCCCCCCTCCTCTATTTCTTTCAGGAAAGGCCTGCTTCAGGTCTGCCACAATTTTTCAGCTCCAGTCCCGAGCACCTCTGCCCCCTGACTTAGCCCAGCTGCTGTGGACCACAGACACGTTAATTGGCCCTGAATTAGTCTGCCGTGCTTTAAGTGCACTCTGCTGTGTGTGCTGCGTGGGGCTGCCATGTTAGTCCGCTCTTTTCCCACTGGCTTTTTAGGCCATTACCTAAATGAAGTGCTGCTACTGGAAGTTGGTGAGCACATGCTAATGGTGAGGTATTGATTTGTGGGTTATTTCAAGTGATGATATCTCTGTCTTCAATCCAGAAAGAAGAAAAATATCTCGGGAGAGTTGTTTTTTATAATACGCTTGGACGATTTACAGGTTAATTATACATTTGGTGATAATACGTTTCGTTTTCGTAAGGTTCGTAGGTATGACTACACTCTATAAGTAAAGGAAATAAGCCAAAACTTGAATATGCATGAATAGTCAAGTCACATCAACTTATTCATATAATGATTTTCCCAATACACAATGTTTCAAAGCAGCTTTTCAGAAGATCACGATAATAATGTTTATACTATATTAATATCTTCATGCTTAATGCTATAGTCGCATTTAGGAGATTGGAGCTGGGCGATAATATAGTTATTATATCTATAATATAGTTAGATAATATAATATACATTTCACGACAGTATAAACAATCAAGCAGTTGAGATTTGCAATATAGTATACATAACTTTATATAGTGAGCTGTACAGTAATATAATTTACATTTTAAGACTATATAAACAGTCACATTTGAGATTTGCTGTATTGTATAAATGATTTTACATGAGTTTACTGTATGTATACAGGTAAAGTCAGATATATATATCCAACTTTATATAGATAACATAATTTATGATTCACAATGCTATAAACAATCATGTAACTGATTTCATAAAATATATATATATAGAGAGAGAGAGAGAGCTTTACGTAATTATAATACTGAATGTGTGTAAAGTCAGATATATATCCAACTTTATATGTAGATCTGTGCAATAATAGTTTACATTTGTCAACGATATACACACCCACACAACCAAAATTTGCTATATAGTGTAGTTTATTAATTCTACAGCATAGCAGCGAGGCGTCTTTTCTTTTTTAGTGTTTTTTTTTTTTTTGGCTTATTCTGTGATGGAAAAACGTGCTGAACTGAAGCCAAGTCATTTACGGCATCTCGTTTCAGAGATGCCAAGGCCTAAATCAATTTAACTTCACAGCTAGCGAGGCACGGATGGAAATATGGACATTCGTGCGGCTCCGCCCCGCCAGTCCTCAGAATTAAAACCATTAATCTATACACAGGTGACTGTTTTAGCATGCTGGCACAGCAGATTCAGCAGGGAACGAGGTGTTCGTTTAAAGAAAATCAACTGCGTTGAAACAATTAAGTTTTCCCCTCGCAAATCCTGTTAGGCGACGCGACGGAAGCTATTCTGCTTAAAATCATTAGCATCTCAAGTTTCTCAAATTGAATACGCATTGGATGCTTGTTTTCTCAAAGCACACTCTGAAATGCATGGGGTCCGGCGGTAGTCCGTCAGCTAGTTCAAAGTGGCGAAATTACTTGGGTTTGCCAAGCACATTATTGTGTATTTGACAGTTCTTGACAGTTCAATTTTAGCCCTGTGTTCGGCTGACATTATTCTATCAGGGCCCTCCATAATCTGAGGCTGTAATACGCCGGATGCGGCAAATGCTTATTTCCAAGACCTCTGCGGCAGGAGCCGGCCTGCACCATCACTCATATCTCAATTACCTAATCTAATGCATCTCAGTGGGCTGCTGCCCGAGCTTCATTTACTGTAAGTGCTAGAAGCTCCTCTGCAATTGTTATGTGTGCCAGCACCAACCTGCGCCGTCTGGGGGAGAGTGAGGTCAGTCGGAGAGGGGCAGGGAAACACACGAGAAGGAGGGAGGGGAGAGATGGAGGTGGAGAGCGAGAAAGACTCTGGGAGATAAAACGAGTTGGTGGGGGAAAAAAGACAAAGAGAAAACAGCGAGCGCTTCTCTGTAAGAGGGTGTCATGCATCGGCGGGCGGAGAGGAAGAGTGCTGTAGAATAGATGAGTATTAGCAGCTACGCGCATGCTGTGATACGAACAGGAAGCAGAGCTTCTCTCCAATAGCATTCGCCTCCACATTTTTGGGAGATTGTAGCTCGGTTCCGAAACTTAGTGAGCTGCCTCACTGCCTGCTGACTACTTAAGGCAGCATACTCTGTCATAGAACTTTATTGCTAACTAATTTGGAATGCACTTGTGCTGCACACTGTCGCTACTCACAGGTTTACTCACAATTTTAATAGAGTTTGATATTAGCATGTTGCTAAGCTAAATGTGCGATACTTGAATAAACAAAATACACTGATCACAACTACGTGGGGTATTGTAACTATAGGTTTATAGCTCATAATTACTGAGCTAGTCACAAGGCATTCCTTAATTTAATTTGTCTTTGCTGAATAAAACTATAAATAAATACATGCATACATACATAAATACATACATTTCCCCAAACTTTGAGCATTAGTTTAAAAAAAAAGTTAGAGGCCAAATTAGAAATCTGGGATTTTACTTCTTGCTTTTTTTAACATAATGGCTGCAATATAACAAAGAGTGAAAAATTGAAGGGGGTCTGAATACTTTCCGTACCCACTGTATATAGCACTAATTCTATTTGTGGAGTTCATGTTCCTCAAGTGTCATTAAAGCAAAAGGGGGCATAATAAGTACTGAGAAGTTCTGAAATGCATGCTATTTTTTAAATTCAATGTTTTTTTTCCCCTCAAATTATTATGCAGACTATATCATTTGTCTAATTAGAAGCTACTGTTTTCAGACTTTTGGACCTCACTGTATGTACTCAGCCTTGTGAAAACAAATGGCCCAAGTGTCTGCATGTTTTTTCTACAGTGTGAACAATGGATGAGAACAGCAGGAATCTGGAGATATGTCACCCAAACTATCCTCTCCGGCAAGACCACAAGCAAAAGAAGCCTCTTCCCCTCCCCGATCCTTCCATGACAGCTGGAGAGGGATTCATCCACAGACTGATTTACTGTAGTGTGGATGAGATTCACATACTAAGCCGGCTTTTAAATCATTTGTAAAACTGTCAAGTGAAATGCTTTCCAGTAACACTGGTGAGCTAATATATTAGCGTTGCCTTGGAAACGCAGGGAAAGAAATAGTTTGATGTATCCTCAGAGGGTTTAAACGAGGGTAGGATTGCGGCTCGGCGAAAGTTGCTCACCGCTTGTTTTCGCATTCCATTCCAGTTAACTGTCTTGGATGGCTAGTAATTAATCAATGCGTTTTTGTCAGGTCGCGCGCACGCTCTAGAGATCTGTCAATAAGTCACGTCAGACTCATCAGATATATCAGTGACACACTAGAATCACCACAACAATTAAAACTGCAATTAGCGCAGGCTCGGCGGGCCCACGGCAGCACAGTCACACGCGCATGTGCTAAGTGTGTGTGTCTGTGCGTATGCAGATCATCAGCGAGTTTAAGCGCAGAGGTGTGCACTGAGAACTCCACCGCTAATATGTTTTGTCAGAAAGCCGAGTGTAGGTGATATAGTGGCCATGTTTTTGTCTGTATTCCCCTGTGCCAGAGCGTGGTTTCCACTTCTCTGTCTGTCTATTACATAGTGCAGAGGTTGGCCTGTCAGCTCTGTCTGTCACCCCCACTCTGCGTCAGGAAAACGTGCCAAGGGCCAAGTCTCTCACACACATTCACGCACACACATCTCTCCCGTTTGCCCAGTGACCTGTGCTTTCCCTGGTATGTGTTACAGAGCCCGTGCAGTGCTGGGATCAGCTGACACAAAGCTCCTAAAGCCACGGCTTTCCTGCTCAACCACCGCAGAGCAAATCCGCAGATCTACCTGAGTTCTTATGATGCACCGTTCCAGCCTGTAAATTTGCCCAAAAATGAAAATTCGGTCATCATTTACTCACCCTTATGTTGTTCCAATCCTGTATGACTTTATTTCCTTTATGGAATGCAGAAAGAGATGTTTTGAAGAGTGATAGTAGTTGTTTTTACAATGAATGGGGTCTGGAGCTTCATAAATATATAAGACAGCTCCATAAAAGTACTATAAAAAAGGTCAGTGTGAATACAGTCTTCTGGAGTCACACGATAGCTTTGTGTGAGGAAAACATAAACTTTAAGATCTCTTTGGTGTTTGTGACAGTTCAGGTGCACTGATGCAGAAATCTGTGAACGAATCATTCGTTTGAGTTGAATCTTGAATCAATGAATCGTTTGATTTAATTCACACAACTGGTCTGAATGATTAATTCACGAATCAGAACTGACCTGGTTCCTTGAGTTTATGTTAATGACCCAGTGAGATCAGCAATGAATAATGACTTAAATTTTTTGATTTATCATGCAAAGCTATTAAATGAATTCAAGAAAACATGAAACTTAATATAGCATGTGAACAAATTGTTTGTATGAGTTGAATCATTTAATCATTTGATTTGATTCACACAACTGGACTGATTGATTGATTCACGAATCAGACTTTATCTGGTTGCTTGAGTTCGGCATCATGAGATCATCAGTGAATAATGACTTAAACTTGGCTTTATTCCTCATGCAAGTCTATTGAATGAATTCAGAAGACTTAAATATAAAGTAAAATAGCGTGTGAATGAATCGTTCAAGTCGAATTTTCTCAATGAATTCTCTGATTCCCACAAACATGTGCCATATCTAATTTTTGACCATTATGAAAAGAGGTTGTGAGGGATAGTTCAATCGATTGTACTGTCATTTAACAATATGCCAATTGAACAACTGACAAAACGTATTTTAAAAAATGTTGTATCTTTATACAGTACATGCTATTGTAACAATTTAACTCTATCCCTCACAGCCATGTTTTCATCTGCGTAAAATTAAATATGGCATCTGCCCTGATGAAAGTCTATGAATTAATTCAGAAGACGTAATATAGAATCTGAACTAATGTTATGATATATTCATGATGCTTTTGCATCCTTTTAAAGGCAGTACATTCTTCAGAATTTCCTTTTGTGTTCAAATAAAGAAAGTCAGGTTGGGAACGACATGAGGGCAAGTAAATAATGACAAAATGTTCATTTTTAGGTGAACTACCCTTTTAAGAAAATCACAGTAACAGGACTACATTTCCCAGCAGCCTCTTGTTTGTGGGAGATGGGAGGGGGGTTATGATCATGGGCTCAGCTCAGCTATGAGAAAACACCTGATATGAGAAGAGAAAGAGCCACATATATTGACTTTAGAGAGAGGGAGAGAGCAGCAATGCTTCTTTTGAGTTCTGGTAAAGCAGACGGCCCTGGGGGCTTTACGGGGAGCCACAGCGAGGCTTGAAATTGGCCCGGCAGTTTATGACACTTCACAGGAACCTTCGGATGTGTGACAGGAGATGCTGATGGGTGGAAGCCCCCGATAACCCCATGTAAACCCTTGGGCTTCCACCAGTCATACCTTTCATTTACAGTGATAACTTCTCACTGCACCTCTTAACCTCACATTCCCACAGTGCTGTGCTAACGTTGCACAGCAATAGTGGCACACCGGAGAAAGAACTAAAACATATGTGTGGCCTGTTTAACCGTTGACATATGCACTCAAAGTTGTGCAGGCGTACCGAGCGGACGTGATGGTGCATGGATGATGCTGAAAAACAACCTTTTGACTTTGAGCGGCTGGCGTTTGCGGCGAAAACGGTGATGAAAATAATTTGATGGAACTGTTTTCGTAAAGTAATTTGGGCCATTTGATGCCATAACAGATGGGCCATATTCAGAGACGTTGCATCCTCTGCTAAAATTAATAGCACAACTTTTACAGCAGCTGACACTAATGTTTTTATGCTGGCTTTTGGAGTATTTTATGTCGCTAGTCGAAACGAATAGCTCGGGTTACTACACAGTGTAAACATTTATAATGGCAATTTTAAAACATCTGGCAATAATGGGATGTATCTTGTTAGACGGCGAGGCTTGTCAACACGGTGAGCGTAATTATGACAGATGGCAGTTCTCCAAGCTCACTCATGAAGACACATGTGAATGCACACACGTGATGCTAACCCTCCATTCTGCACTCGCACAGAAAATCACTGGGCTGCCTAACAAGCCATTGAATTAATTGTTTGTAACTAGTGTAAATATTTTCAAACTGTGCAAAAGCATGAAATTGGCCAATATAGGGAAAATGAAACGCAATTAATCCACAGCTCCCATAATACAGATAAGGACAGATAAATCTTGCACATGAAACGGCATGCAATTAAATTGCGCCGGTTTAAAGGCTTTACATTTTTACTGAAACAGAATGTGTAGGGATGAGTTAGAATTTTTGACTAGTCATCTACTAGTCAACTAGCTTATTTTAATTTATTTTTAACTTGAATGTTTTTAGCTTTTAAAGGAGATTAATTAGGAGACACATGTTCAACCAGATCTCCTAACTGTAAATCTTTTTTTTTTTTGTATGTTTTCATATTTGACGATGTCACATCCGGTTTAGGTCATCGCTGACATGCTTCCAACTGCATGTGCTTTAATTGTCATGATTAAAGAAAGCCATTGGAGACAGAGCTCGTTCGCTGGCCTTCCCGGAGGGCTGTGAGTTCGGTGCTGGCAGAGAAATCTGTGTGTCCTGGCCTGCTCCTGCAGCTCTCTGTGTGTGTCCATCTGTGTGTGATTAGTTCTGCTCTTAGTGTACCTGTGCGCTCGCTCCAGAAATCATTAGGCCTGGTCATACCTCTCCTAGCTACGCTTCACAACATCTGTCATGACACAGTCATCAGAGACCCTGCAACATCTGCCAGAGTCTTAGCCTTTGTCTCTCTCTCTCTCTCTCTCTCTCTCTCTCTCTCTCTCTCTCTCTCTCTCTCTCTCTCTCTCTCTCTCTCTCTCTCTCTCTCTCTCTCTCTCTCTCTCTCTCTCTCTGTCTCTATCACACACACGCACACACACACACACACACACACACACACTTTTCCTTTTTCTCCTTGTTACCACTGTTGTTATCATTTTTTCCTCTTTTCCCACATTTTTTTTCTTCACACAAACTAGAAATAGGACAGCTCTTTGATCAAACAGTATTAATGTTCTAACCCCTTACTCGCCATTGATCCACAGATAATATACGGCTCCTGCTATCTGAGGAAGAATTTTGCAGCTGGCCTGAAAGCTGAGGATGATTTCAATCCAGTGGTTTTAAATGAGAGGGAAAAGATGGAGACTTTAAAATATACAGTGTGGTCCAGAAATGTTATATCTGGGATTTATTTTTTTATCTAGATTATGATAATAATACTTTAATGGTTATGATAATAAAAATATAATTTTTTTCCAAATATTTTAAAATATATATTTTTCCATTGTCTGTATAATTATTTTATTATAAGAAATTGAATTACATATATTACGAAAATATAATTGTACTGAACCAAACCAATATGCAAATGTAATATATATAATTTTTATAATATATTGACAAGTTGAATTATGAATATAAAATCATTTATATAGATAGATAGATATAGATATAGATAGATATATTTATAGATATAGATACATTCACCATGTCTTTATCACAAAATAAATTGGGTGGTCTGGTTTTGTATCATCATAAAGTGGTTTATTTTGCAATATCAGATCACTTTACATTACTTCTCTTATTATACAGCTACTGTATAAATAAATAAATGGACATGGAATATTGATTTGACTTGAAATTATGTTATTATGTGAGGAGAAATAGACAGCAAGAGTGCTGTCATGAAACTAGCACAGCCATGTAGGAAATCAGATGCCTGGGACAAAAGCAGTCAATTATACAGTGTAACTGTCCTTTTATAAATTATTTAACAGCAGAATTCTGCAACTGACCAATCAGAATGAAGTATTGCAGTGAGCCGTGTAATAAATAAATATAGTCATAATATATATTAGGCTAACTTCATATGATACAGTGTAGACAGCTGTGCTAACAGTAAATGACATGATTCCAAGGTTAAACATGATGCGTGATTAATGTTCCTTTCACCCAGAATGGGAGGAGGGCAGGGAGACGGAGAGAGAAAGAGACGGGGAGAAATAGAAGACCATGATGGGGGGTGGGCTGGATGGAGGAGAGGAAGACGAGAAAGGCAAGGAAATGAGCTTTCTCCAGCCAGTATGAGTGTGTGGCTGCCTGACAGCCTGGTTCAGTGCCACCTCACCACTTTGTTTCAGCTGTGTAAATAATGGCTGTAATTAAAATCACTTGTACCTGACAAGCATCAGAGTGTCTGCAGGAGATGCGCTGGCCTGATGAGCACTTTGCGTTCATGCTGCTGTCGCATTCACGGCTGTGACAACTGACATATTGCATGTGCGACTACAAATCTCTACTTCATGTACTGCACGGGAGATTAGGGCCAAACCGGGTTTGCACACACATGCAAGTGTACACTTGCTGATTGTCACATGCATACAAAGTGCATACAGGCTGACCTGGTTGTTCAGAACGGCTTGTGAAGTGAATATGTATTAAATGTTCTTTATTCTATTAAACATTCAGCCTCACTCAGGAAGATTTGTGTATTTCACACACACACACACACACACACACAAGAAAACATAAGCTACAATCCTCCAAATAACATTATAGCCATTTGCAGTGTTGTGCTACTGTTTCCCTCCAATTTATGTCTCATTGTGATCACAGGGCGATGACTCAGACCCCATCCCAGACTGAAGCTAGCGTGCGTTAGCCGCGAGCTACTTCGCCTTCAGCACCCACAGAAACACAATTTCCCTCCACAAAACGTCACGCCACATCACAAACAAGTCATTGATCTGGGGATGATCTGCAGTTGATGAAACATAATGAAGACATGAAAAAGCCAAGTATGCGATGTTTTCAAAGGTGACATGAGCCATCTGTGCAAGATCTCCTAATAGAATTACCCACACGCAGCTAAAGCATAGCGGTGACGCTAACTTGTAATTAAGATTTCTGCGGCTCGCTTAGATAACCCTAGAGTCGGCCTGCTGCTGTGGCATTCTCTTTGTTGTATGTTACTTTTAGTTCATTTATAATTGACTGTTAAACTTTAAAGTTTGTGCTAAGTATATCTAGCACAGACACTCTGGACTGGTTTAGCGGATTTTGCAAGACTAAATGATGCCACATAGTAAAGGATTTTTTAAAGTTCTGAGGTTCTGAGATAAGTGCAAATGGTGTCTTGTTGTGAATCATTTTTTGTCGTTGTGTGTCTGTAGTTTTGTCCAGGCTGGTGGTGTCCAGAGCGCTGCAGCAGATGGAGTCCAGACTGAACACGGCCAGCGCTGATATCAGAGACATCACCACAGCTGAACAGGGAGTCATTAAAGCTCAGGTGTGTGTGTGTGTGTGTGTGTGTGTGTGTGTGTGTGTGAAAGGGTTTTAAGAATTAAAACAAAAGTTTGATCCAGCTTTAATTTTTCCCCCACGTACATTAGAATGTGACCTGTTTATTTTTATATTTTTCTGAACAAAAAATAATGACTACCATACATTTTTACAATGATTTACTGAAGAGTGTGTGTGTGTGTGTGTGTGTGGTATGCAGTGGTGTTCTGAAATGGTGTTCTTTTTTTATGTACATTTATGTCCCAGTCACATTTTCTTGGTTAAATAAACATTACTTACAGTATCAGAAAAATAAAAGAAAAAAAAAAACAATTTTATTTTATTTTATTTTTTTACATTAACAATGTAATCAATATTATATTTATTAAAGCCATGTATAAATCGCATCAAGTTAGTGTTTTTAAGCATTTTATATTTATTCCAAAATAATAACTCAAGGCAGTAACAATTTAAACAATATATTTTATTTGTGAACTTATGTTCAGCTATTCTTTTTAAAGGGTCATGAAACCCCAGACTACTTTTTCTGAGATTTTAGCAGAGGTGTTTGTGTTGCACATCATGGAAGACAATGTTAGCATCCGATAATTTTAACTGTTGGAGAAAACTGGTTAATTTTAAGCTTTTTTCGCTATT
>NW_015539895.1:949043-949797 GCF_001515605.1 Sinocyclocheilus anshuiensis | reverse complement strand
AAATATTAAAGGGGTCCTATTATGCTCTTTTACAAAGTCTTGATTTTGTTTTGGTGGTGTACTAGAACAGGCTCTCATACTAGGTTATTCGAAAAACACATATCCCGGAAAATATGCGTTGTAGTCCAAACAAGTCATTTCAGTCATATCCAATCATATCGTGATGGAGGCATTGCCTCCTCTCATGTGACTTTCCCCCATTCATTCTCAGTTACCCCACACGTTTTAGGGTGTCTGTTAAAACTCAAGGGGCTCAGGGGAGGCGAGAGAGACGCGGACTCCCCTGTAACTTTACCTGCTGGTGTCGCTGTTACACAATGTTTCTTTAGAAAAATTAGTGATTTATACACTTTTTAATGTTATATTTTGTAATGTTTGCGTTGTTTTATGTTTCTACTACGATTTTTTTTTTTCTCATCCAATATTTTGAGGAAACATTGCCTCCCTTGCCTACTCGGAGGAAACACCCTGTGTATATATTAGGGATGGGAAGATTCCCCGATTCGCTCGGTGCATCGGCATAAAACGTTAACAATGCGATGCATCAGTTTAAAAAGCGTGCATTGGCTACAAGTTGGCATTTATATCGCGATGCATCGTTTTTAACATATTTGCATCGGTAAAAACCGATTCATTTATATATAATTACTAGTGGATGCGCTATACTTTTATTATTTAGAAAGTGTCCAATAATCTGTGACCAATATTTTGTATGTAGATTGATTTCTCCTCTCTAAACTGTTTCTCAAGCGTG
>NW_015539895.1:943819-948781 GCF_001515605.1 Sinocyclocheilus anshuiensis | reverse complement strand
AATGCATTTGAGACGTTGTGTTTTCCTCAGTGCATAACTGACATGTCACAGGTATATTTTTCATCTGTAAATGTTAGAGAGTCATGCAAACATATCCATTTTGCTGTCAGTAGGCGAGGCACGCGATCGCAACGAGCGCATC
The DNA here is from genome assembly GCF_001515605.1 of Sinocyclocheilus anshuiensis. NCBI lineage: Eukaryota > Metazoa > Chordata > Actinopteri > Cypriniformes > Cyprinidae > Sinocyclocheilus > Sinocyclocheilus anshuiensis. Next base: position 948,639 of record NW_015539895.1, on the reverse strand, counting down.
TGCGCACATGCACGCTAAACAGACAGAGTGCCATCGAATAGGAGGGCAATAATTCTGAGTAAAATATACTTTTGGACATTAATATTTTTGGACATTAAATGTGTCTTTTGTAGAATTTTAAACCTACATATAAAGTGTATTTTTATGATAGCAGTAAGTGTAAATTGACTATTGTAATAGGTAAATCAAATGTAAGCTAGTAGGCTACATTATGAAACAGGCCTTGAGGCATTAAAAGTGATCATATTTTCTCCATTGCATCGTATTGCATCGAATCGCATTGTGTTGAATCGAAATCGGATCGCACTGCATCGTAATAGGGGTGAATCGTATCGCATCGCATCGGTAGCTGCTTCATATGTATCTTTGATGTATCGTATCATTGGCTATGCATCGAGATGCATATCGTATCGGCCTGAGTCATGAGATGCACATCCCTAGTATATATATAAACACACACACATACACACATATACTGTATATTAAATGTTGGCATTGCAAAGCTGAATGCAGCCACATACTAAAGGACTTCTTAAACCTCTGAGATGGGCACAAATGACATCCTGCTGTGAATCTGTTTTGAGAAAATATTCCTTTAAATTCTCCTGTGTATCATGTCTCTACAGTGACGGAGTCTGTTTCACCCTTAATGAGACCCCTTAGAAATTGACAAAATTGAGAAAGTAGGAGAGAAGCAGGGCTGCTGAAAAGATAGTTAAGGAGTGATTCACGTCCTGATACGCGCTCAGCCCGAGGAGCTGTGTTTATTCCATATGAGCCTGCCTTCCTGAGTCCCAAAGGATAACATCTATTAAGTGAGCCTGACAGTTTCCAGGCTTTCTCCATATGGCCGAGACCCTGCTGCTGAGTGCCTTTGCCTGCCACGCGATCCCTTTTCACCCACATGACATCCACCACATATAATTACAGCACATGGGAGCCCAAGCGCGTGTGTGTGTTGTAGGAGAAAGTGGTACAACTTTTCAGCACAAGGAGGGTTTTGGGTGGTGACCCTGACTCTCTGATTAGAAAATTAGCCCAAAACATGGCACACTAACGACCTAGGCTTATTAGCGACAGTGCCAGTGTTTAGTGGGTGTGCTGGGCTGAGCTGTGAGCGGCAGGGAGGGCCGACAGTCTCTGGAGGAGCAGAGAGAGAGATATGTTCTGTGTGTTGTGGGGGAGAGAGAGAGAGACGCATCCGAAACAGACGGCTGAACCCCTCCAATTTCAACCCTACTAGAACTTGAGATTTGCAACACGGAATGGAAAGCAGATTTGTTCCAGTGGAGCGGTGGGGGGAAGGCGATGAATTTGTGATCTGGAAATGTATATGCGCTCCTCATCTGAAGCGGCGTCCGACCTGGAACATGCTGGCCAAGACTGATGTGTATCAGAGGAAAGCTGGCAGGAAGAGAACAGCTGCGGGAGGAAGGCGATGAATTTGTGACCTGGTTAATGTATATGCGCTCCTCATCTGAAGTGGCGACCAGCCTGGAACATGCTGGCCGAGACTGATGTGTATCAGAGGAAAGCTGGCAGGAAGAGAACAGCTGCGGGGGGACACGACACTGACTGCATATCTGCCATCTGATTCTGCCAGCCTTTTTGCTTTTACTTCTTTCTCGCTGTTGTAGATTCAGTTTATATCCATTCAGGAGGGTCAACCCTGAAGCTTCAAGTGTGTCATGATTGTTCACATAATGATGTTACTGTTATTATATAGACTTTGTTCAATTGATTTCCTTATTTATTTATTTATTTATAATTTTTTAATTAAAGTTTACTTATATTTATATCCGTCTATCTTATATCTGTTTCTCCTTTTAGCTGTTTCTCTCTCTCCCTCTATACTTATATTTTTAAATAACTTAATATTTTTAATATAAAAAATAGTAATTGTTACATCAGTTCTTGCTCGTGTTTTTCTGTTATATATTGAGTATATTACTTGTTTTACCCCAAATAAATGTTAATATATAAATATGTATAAAATTATAATTTTATTTTTTATATTATAATTTGATATATTTTTTATTTTATATTAATAATCATTTAATAATTATAGTTATATTTACAAAAATCATATAACTATTTGCTTGTGCTTTCCCACTGTATATTGGGGGGTTAAATAAGGGTTGTTGTCAAGTCCGTAGCCTGAGGCAAGTGTCCCTGAAACAGGTCAGTTGCATTTATGCTCTTTTATGTGCGACGACTGGTATTCCCAACCTTTTTCCCAAAGGCTTTCAAATAATACAGGAGAATGACATTCACTGCAATTGTATGAAGAAACCCTTAAAAGTGATTGTGTGCACAAATGTCGTATCACTTGGTTTTCATCAAACCATGGCCCAGGAGGCAATGTACCAACCAGTGTGCTGGTCATTATCTGCGGTTGTTTAGGTAGTACTCCTCATCTGAAATTACGAGTAGCATCAGGGTGCAGGCACAGATCCATTTTTACTGCCTCTTCATACTGCCACACTATGTACTCAGAGAGGCTGGCAATATGCAAGCCAAAAGAGTTCATATTTTCTCTCCGAGTTCAGCAGGGAAAAGGAACTGGGTTATGATTGCATGGCTTTGTGTTCAAAATACGCCCACTTCAGGCTCTCATGCAAGCCAGCTATTGAGATCTTATTATTGCATCTCACTGACTATAAAAACATTATCCAATACCATTAGACTGAAGCAAAGACTAAGTCTGTCAGTGAAACCATGCCTCAAATTGGCATTCTTAACTCACAAAATGGTTGCCTGTGGTTTTAAGCTGTGTGTGGTTGGGTAGACATGCTTGCCAAAGCATTCACAGTCTAAAACAAAGGCCGAGCTCCTCCGAGAGCCAGCGAGGAAATTGTATGTGTGGACATTAAAAAATGTAAACATAACATTTACAGTAGAGTCTTCTCACAGAGTTCATCATACTTTTAAAGGTTTCCACAAGCCCATATCTGATGTAGCAGAGCTGTTTAACATTACATGACTGATCTGAAATCAAAATAATCCGTATGTGCCTTTAGTCCAATAGGAAATGAAGTGAAATGTATTTACTGGATGTGAAATTTTGGGATAAAAGTTTTGAGAAAACAATTGAGTCAAATTAAAAAGTGTTACAACCATCCCAGTTCTCCCCTAGTAAAATATCAGCTTCACCTTTGAGTGATGATGATATGCTTCATTGTGTGCGCATCCACCAGAGGCCCTATTTGGTCTGGCTTTATGTAGCATGAACACATGCAGAATTTCATATGAGTGGTTTACGCATGGAAACCCTCGGAGGTGGCCTCGATTGCGGCATCCATTCAGCGGCCCTGCTGTGTCCTTTGTGATCCTACAGAGATTTCTTCTGTTATTGGTATCGACTTGACAGGATTTGTGTCTGTCACAGCAAACCCCTTAATCCAGATCAGCCTTTAATACTAATTAAACTGCTTGAGGACACACTCCAGCACCTGGTAACTTACAACCAGTGCACATACCCATTACTATTCTCTCTTGACCTGAAAATAAAACGGTGGCCTTTTTTATTTGCTGTCCATTACGTGTAAGTGCTTCCTTCTAGGGCTGCAACTAACGATTATTTTGATAAAAATAAAAAAACACTATTCCACATTCTGCCCAATGTCCTTCAAACAAACGTGCCAACTGAATGCTATGAAAACATACAGTGCTTAACAATTTATTAGACCACCTGCCATATAAGAGAAAACACATTTTAGGAATGTGTAAAAAAAATTTTATTGTCATTTATTGGGCAAATAAACTTAAACAACTAAATAGTATTTATTCACATAAAAAAGGCCTCCTATGCCCTTCATAACAGCTTACATTCTTGCTGGCATTGTTTATGTACTTTTTGACTGTAATTGGGTATCTGAAAAAAAACACTATAAAGCTCTCTGCCTTTCTTTCATAGATAACAGCAATAATTATATTATAGCATTAGAAATAGCCTAGTACTGTTACTAAAGAGCTTACACATATTGGAGGACTAACCAATACAGAAAGCTAAAAAATGATTTTGGTAATCACCTGTTAGTACTGTTAGTTTAGAGCAGCAGTGGCACAAACCATAATTTGTTAAAAATCTTACATAAATTTGTTTTAATAAATGTAAGCATTGTATGTTATATATGTATATAGTTTAAATCTCTGCATTAAAAATTAAAATAATAAAGAAGGTGGTTATGAAGAGTCTGATATTTATATTCAGACAATTACACGCTGTTATCCCCTTACAGTTCCTACTCTCATAAAATACTGGCAATGCATGTTGACCTTTAAACCTCGATTTAACTCTCAACAACAGATAATCTGCACAATGAATGTTTTTGCACTGATTATTAATTGTCTCTCTTTTCCATCTGTCTGACGCGCGTGCACGCGCCCGCCGCGCCACTCATTCAGTAAAGATTAAAACGTAACACAGACTGTCAGGACGGACCTTTATGCAAAAATGGAAATGTTCGCGTGAATTTGTGACATTTATACATAAGGATATGACCGTAAACTGAACGTTTTTGCGCTGAGGACGCACACGCATCATCTGCCAAAGCGCCAGGGCAAGCCATTACGCTAATACATTAGCTTAACGCTTAAAATAAAGAATTCTCATGTTTTGGGCCGCTTGGATCACGTAACTCTCTCGCAGCATCTCATTCTGTTTCCTCCACTAGTTTTAGATGCATTTTGTCCATAGAAATGCGTAATTCAGTGCTGTAATTTATCCAAAGCATTGGGAGGTATCCGAAGCACATCAACTTGTCACTGGGGTTCCTCAGGGATCAGTTCTTGGACCCCTCCTCTTCTCCACATCCACA
>NW_015539895.1:929525-943052 GCF_001515605.1 Sinocyclocheilus anshuiensis | reverse complement strand
AGACATTGATGCTTGCATATAGAACAGCCACAGACTCAGCACCCGCCTACTTCCACTCACTACTACGAATCTACATCCCCTTCAGAAGTCTGAGATCCGCTAGTGAGCGACGCCTCGTGGTACCATCACAGAGAGTCTCAAAATCACTTTCCAGAACATTCTCGTTCACCACTCCTGGCTGGTGGAACGATCTTCCCACCCCTATCCAGAATGCTGAATCCCTGACAATTTTCAAGCGACAGCTGAAAACCCATCTCTTCGAAGCTACTTGACTTCATCATAAAAAAAAATTCTCTCTCTTTATTTATTCCTTCTCTTTCTAGCTTGTACTTATTTGAACAATGTCTAAGAACTTGGTATTACAACCACTTCCTGTGTCTGTTTGCCTCTTTAAAAAGAATCGCTTTATGTATCCCCCAATTGTAAGTCGCTTTGGATAAAAGCGTCTGCTAAATGACTAAATGTAAATGTAATTTGACGCGACTGGCTGAAGTTGGACATGCACTGTGGGCAGACCCGACTAATCGATAATGAGAATCGTTATCGATGATTTTCATAATCGATAATAATCAATTTTATCGATTAGTTGTTGCAGCCCTACTTCCTTCGTTTGCCTCTTGAAAGTCCCAAAGCCGCCACTGTCATCACAGTAATGTCTGATTTCCCATCAGGTGACGGTTTAGCTTATTAAGGTTGCACAGATGGAGATGCTTCTGGAGGAGGATTACTAAAAGAGTTTGTCGACACACTGTTCAGAGAACCGCGGAGATGTTTACCTTGTGACAAATGGCAAGTGCAGCCCCACTATGCAGGAAGTGCTATTGGCGAGTGCTTTAAGATGTTTAATTAAAGACGCTGTGTGACAGGAGGGAGACCTGTGCGGGGTGCAGGGACTACGCAGCTAATCCACTTCCTGTGCACACTATCCCCTTGCGTGTGTGATTGATGAACTGATTCCTCTTTACATCTTCATTTGCATGGTGTGCTAATGCTGGCACGGGGCTGAGCGGCGCCAGACAAGAGCTCCTGCGCTAATGCCGGCTAATATGATAATGGGAAGCAAGGCAAGGTTAGCTGCCGTCTAGCCCATTAACTCTGGGCTGCGGAGCACCGCTTCGGTCGCAAAAAGATGCGTCCCGCAGGCAGTGTTAATCTGTTAAGGATGTTTTTATTTTTTTCATGGATGTTTAAGTTTTCTTTTGTTAAATGCTTGAATTTGAAAAATGCAGTGTAATAAGTAAGGTGTGTCTCAATTTATAAGGTATAAGATATAAAAGAAGAAAAAAGCGGGGGTTTTTTTAGAACAAATTTTTGTATTAGTATTTATTTATTTTACTTAGATTTCGAGATTTTTTTTTAGATTTGTAGACTTGTACGGAGCCCCTAAGGGGACATGGTATTAGAAAAAAAAAATATGAGATGAGAGGAAAAATGTTTTCACACTCTCTATCAAAACTAATGTGTTCCCCCCAAGAAACTTTGTGTTCACTCACAAAACATTTGCAAGCTCTCGCAAAAGTGTTGTGTTCCCTGAGAAATTTTGCGTTCGCGCAAAAGCAAATATAGTTTTTCCTCCCACCTCATATTATTTCCTTCTCCAAAACTTTGCGAAAAAATGCAAAGTTTCTCAGGGGAATGCAAAACTTTTTTAATGCAAAAGCATTGAAATATAATTTTTCCCTCCCATCTCATTTTATTTACCATTACCATATCCCTTTTGAGGCTCCATAGACTTATTGTGAGTGAAATTATGGAACTGTTTTTTTTTCCCTTCCGTTTTTAGATTTTTAGGCTTGTAGAGAAAAATTAAATTGTTTCATTTATAGACTTCCATTTATAGAGTTGTTTTAAGAGAATATATGGATTTTTGTAATGATTTTTAGACCGTTACGTACATAGTGCATGGTATAAGTGTATAGTACGTCATTTGGGACACAACTTTGGTTTTATTTTTTTTTATTTTTTTTAACTAACATGCTATTTTTGATGGATAAAATTTTGTGTTATTTCATAGTAAAATGTACAAAATTTACGAATATGCCATGACAAATATTTACTAAATTTAACACTAGAACCGCCAGGGGTTGCTGTATACCTAAAAGCGCCAGCGGGTAAATTCTACCCACGCACATGACAGCTGTTTTTGAATGGCTAAAGAACATATTATTTCACTGTATTATGCTACTGTCTTCACAAAGATGCGTCTAGAGTCATGAAATGATTATATTTGTCCTGTTGTTTTATGTTCAAGGCTTTTTTATGCAGGCTACACTGATCTGATTTTTTTTTCTTCAGGAAACAGGCAGACTAGAATAAATAGCAACACAGAAGCGAACAATAAACGACAGAAATGGCAAAACAAAAATTAAATAATTAATCCAAATTTTAAACATTTATGAGTAACATTAGGATAAAACGTCTAAATATGATATATTGATCGCCGTCAGATGCTGAGCCGACAGGACGCTTTACTTATCTCCCCACCATCAGACTCTCCATCGCTCATGGCATTTAGTGCTTCTTATACCTCCTCAGCATTCATAAATCACCTTCTTTTACTCATTTTGTCTTTATTTATGAAACTGATAACTGCTAATTCAGTGAGTGAAAGGCATTGCCTAGCCATATACAATGTTAAAACATAAGCGGCACGAAAATGACAGTGTGAACATACAGGCATTATATAGTGGGTAAATTTGACCTGCGCTGGCACTTATAGATAAATGCCCCGTTTTTTGATCTGGTTTTATCTAAACTGTTTTTAACAACAGGGGATTGTAACACAATTTTAGTAAAAGTCAGTGACTGGGAGACTTGAATGTTTTATTAAAAATATTTTATGTACGTTTTAAAAACAGCCACGGGTAAAATTTACCCTGTGTCGGTTCTAGTGTTAAGGAATAATTTGGTCAAAAATATGCACAAATAAACTGTGCACACAGAGGTACAACACTAACTCTCTATCTCAGCTTCCTTTCACCCTATGAACCTTCAACAGAAATTTTTTCCGCTGGTAGGAGGCAGTTATATTTTCACGACGTCTGCCGGGCCCCGCTTCCTTTTGAGTTTGCATGTTTAAAAGGTAGCCTCCTGCTGGGAAATGGGTTACTTTCAAAATAGTTCACACCCATGCGCTACAAAACCTCTTGCATTATTAATTTGTTTACTCTGAGACAGGGAGTACGATTTGATGTCTAGCTTTCCAAGTTATCTTGCACTCACCAAATGGCGAAACTTCTCCAGAAGTGTTGGATAACGCTCACCGGATAACGCGAGCGATGAAATATTCGATACAAAAACGTACTGCAAAGTTCAATGGGAAGGAAAGAGAGGTTGGGATAATGAACGGTCGAGGGGTCCCGGGGTCCTGCCCCACTCTATAGCCATATGTCACTGTGGGTATGTTGGGGAATGGTTTGCCCTCTAAGCTGAGAGCGTGTCCAGCTGAAGTAGCACTCCACAGACCTGGACAGAAGCCAGCTGACTGTCTGGAGTAAAGGGGCAGCACGCTGGTCCTTAAACACTCGGTGTTGCTCACATGCATACTCACACACATAAGGAGCGCCTGTCAAGAGAATCCTGCATTAAGCGAGAGGAGAAAACAAAGGTGAAGGCTGATCGAACGTCCAATCTATAGGAAAGAAAGGGTGGAACCAGCAGGGGTTCAAGAAGGCCTTGCCTCAGCCGTTTTCTTCTCTTATCTTTTTTTTTTTTTAAAGAGTTGGCCCAGGATTTCGCTGTGCAAGTCAGTGTGTTTGAAAGAGCAAGGACAGTGCATCTCGATCCTGTTTACCTTACCCAACCAATATCCAACTGCACTGATGGATGCCAAGGGGTCAGTACTCACTTATATTACGTGTCCTTAATTGAACCAAATGGTAAACAGAGCTTACCATCCAAGCACCAGATACTTGATTAAATAAACATTTTGGTTTTTTTGTTTTTTGTACTGAGAAATCAAGCATACACAGTGAGATTTTAGCCTGTGTGATTTTTTTTTTTTAAGCCGAGCCAAGTGGCTTATACGAGTTCTCGATCATTTTTAAACATTTTTGAATACAACAAAATTAAAAAAAAAAACAGCTGTTCACACTCACCCAATATCAGTAGTTTTGTATTACTGTTTGTTTTTAACAAAATAAAATACATTTGCTTTATATAAACTAATATAATTATACTTGTTTTCAGAGAAAATATAAATTATAGAACATATGTATATTTTTTATTAATATGTATTTATTTTACCTAGATTTGTAGACTTTTTTTTCAGAGAAAATATTAATTATATTCCATTTAAAAATATGGAATATTGTTTTTATTTTTCCCTTCAGTTTTTAGATTTTTAGACTTGTTTTAATAGAATATGTGCATTTTTAAATAATAATTCATTTTCCTTAGATTTTTAGACTTGTGGACTTTTAGAACGTATTGAATTTTAATTCATATTTTTGTTAAACAAGAAAAAAATTGACAATGCGGTAAAAATAACAAATGTAATTCACTACATATTCATAGAATACAAGTCTTATGTCTCACATTTTTGCTTCTCAAGTAAACTTATCTTGTATGTGTTGAATTTACATTTTTATTACATAAAACAGGCTCTTCATAGTTTAAAACCTTCATAGGTTTTCAGAGATTAATGTTTATTTCACCATCAGAGATACTGTACAAGACCGCGAATCATACAATCAAAATCCTTCAACTCTACATTCACAGACAGATAGCTTTCACATCATTTCACAATCTATATCACAACTCTAAATCAAATGTACTTTTCGAGCTTGCCGAATGGCCTGGATCGCTAACGTTTCAGAGGGTCGCACATTAGTTATGAACAGAAAGAGAGAGAGAAATTTTGGAGCATAGCTTTCCCTTGCATTAGTTCCCTCCTCCTTCTCCACCTCTCCCTTCCCTCCCACTCACATACTCACACACTCACGCTCCCTCTCGCTACACACAGCGGTGAACACACACCCTCATCTATAATTGATGCTTGCTTTAGGCAGATGCTGCAGGGATTGGGACTAAGGCAGCTGCTTAGTTTATGGAGGAAAAAGGGAGCAAGATGGTGGAACAGGTATTTTTTCACCGTTATTCTGCTTACCAAGCGCATTACTGCATTTTTTTCTCCTCCTGCCCATCTTCCTTTTGTGCTGTGGCTGCACAGTAGAGCGGGTGGCTTGTGTAAGACAGCGTTCGAGTGTGTGTGTGCGAGAGAGTGTGCGCTTTGAAGAAAGAGGGAGCCCCCTTCAGCAATTCTTTTTCAGACTGCCTTATCAGCAGCTGTTTTGCTTTCTATCTCTATTTTCACACTTTTCATCGTCTCTTTATTTCTCATTTCGCTTCAGTCCATCTCCAAGCTCCATTCGGGTCGGTCTAGGTGGCTTAACTGACAAATTTGGCAACCACGAATATTTCAATGAGCCGGATTCTGTCATCCACCCTGAGAGAGTGAGGGAGAGGCAGGCGAGAGTTAGATGCGCTGCTCTTCAAACGGTTTATTTGGCTGCGTAATAGTCAAACACTACCGCCCCAAAATGTTCTGACACATACCGCTTTAGTGCTGCTGCGCTCCACCTGGCTTTCAATCATTTTTAAGGCATTAGTGTGCGGTTCAACTCAACGGGACCGTGAGCCGCCTCTATTCACGTGCATGCGAAATTTAGTGCGACTTCTCGCCTACGGAGCGAGGGAGGAGTAGCCTCGTTGTGTGTGAAATTATATTTGCAAAGTGTTGTAAAAAGCCCTTTACTAAAACAAAGCCGCTTTTTTATAGCTGCGTATGTTTTGTAAGTGTTTGCCTGGAAGCTGAGCACAGTAAAGTGATGAATCCAGCGCGCTGCCACGTAAAACATATTTCAGTCCTCCAAATGTGGTTCTCATTAGGGTGGAGGCCAAAGCATTTAGCTAAGTCTGACTGTCTGCCATTGCCTTTTTTCTCCCAGTGTTTGCCAGCAGCTATTTTACGAGGGCCTCCAAAAAATCTCTGCACGACTATAATGACCGCAAATGTAGAGCTCCCAGCAGACCTGCACCGACAGGGGCACCTCTGTCTTTTCGCTAACTTTCCTTCCGCCCTCCCCTTAACGTCTTTGACACTTGTGCATAAAGAGTTTAGCACTCCTGATCAAATGAAAGATCATAATGGCGTGGTGTGCCCGCTCTTGAATATCAATGCGCTATGCGAAGTGCTGATGGTGTTAATGGGAAACAGCGTGATGTGTGTAACATCTGCTTAAGGAACAGCAGGGATTTTTTTACAAGGTCCCGTTTACAGAGTAGCAAGATGCAGCTTCCCTCCTGGCTCTCCTCGACACGTTCGACTCGCCAAGATTGAAAATCTTGTCATTATTTACACGTTCCAAAGCTGTGTGACTGATGTCTGTGGAACCCAAAAGGTGAATTTTTGAAGAATATACTGGCTGGTCTTTTCAATATTTACATTTAAACATTTGGCGGATGCTTTTATCCAAAGCAATTTACATTGCACTCAAGGATTACATTCTTATTAGTTTATACACTCCCTGGGAATCAAACCCATAACCTTGGCGTTGCTAGTACTGTTTGAGCTACAGGAATTCACAATATAATGAAAGTGAATGAGAACTGGACCTGTCAAGCTTCATAAAGGATACAAAAGTACTGTATAAGTATCATAAATGTGAGATCCATATTCCTTCTATGTATGTGATATATGCACTATATTAGTAAAATGATAACTTTGTGTGAGGAACAGACCAAAATTTACCCCGTTTTCATTGATTGTCTTCCATTCCAGATGGATTTTGACCATTACAACCAGATCATTGAAACAGAGGTGAAGTTTATTCAGTCCGATTCGTGAACAAATTATTTAGTCCAGTTTTGCAAAGCATATCAAGTGATTCATTGAAAAGATTTATCTCAAAAGAACTGTTTGTGATTTTAAGCAAATAAATTACATTTCGGTCTGTTCCTCACACAAAACTATCGTATCCTATTGTGTAGAAAGTCTAATGGGTTTGGAACAGCATGAGGATGAGGAAATGATGACAGATTTTAATTTTAGACTGGAATATTCCTTTAAATCACAGATAGAGCTCTGAACTTTCTCTCCTTTTATCCTACGCTTTGTACGTAGGGGGTGTTTCTGTGTAGTGTGGCATTATGGTCAGAGGAGCGAAAGTGGTGGGAGAGTGTGATTCGCCTTGTTTTTAGCATGTGCAGCTGTCCCGTGTCAGAGTGTGTTCTCGACAGGCCTGTGGGTGATGGGATCTCTGCCTACATAACTACTGCTTTGGCCTGGAGAAAGAAATGTGTGTGTGTGTTTGAGGTGTGTCACGAAGTGTTTCCTCCTGTAAGAAGGGAAAATCACAAATTAGTTGTCTCTGTTATCTCACTTGTTTCTCCTAGACTGCAGTGAGATTAAAAAGAAAGAAAATAGAGACTTCTTAAAAGGATAATTTACCCAAATATGCAAATTATGTCATAATTTCTTTCTTTCTACTGCAGAACAGAAGATATTTTGGAACAAATATATATATATCAGTTTTTTGTCTATAAAATGAAAGCCAGTGGGGTCTAATGTTGTTTTGAAGTATACTGACTTTCATTGTTGACAAACATTTTTCAATATATCTTCTTTTGTGTTCTGCAGAAGAAAAATGTCTACAGGTTTGGAATGATATGATGGTGAGTAAATAAGGACAGAATTTTCATTTTTGGGTGAACTATCCTTTTATGTCATCTGGGTCTCAGATTTTTTATTTTTTTTGGTACCTTGAAAAATCTGAGCACACTGAAGATGAATTTCTTCGAGCCAAAGATATGAATGCAAACACTTCTCATTAAATTCTCCCAAGACAGAATTGTCTGAGCTATACTATGCACATTCATTAGGGCTATACCTTTATACTTGTATCGCTACTATTGGTAATTGTCAGAAACCTCTGACAGTGTTGTTACTGTTAACGAAAACTATTAAAAATTGTTTTTGTTAATTGAATTAAGCTGAAATTAAATAAAATATAAATATTAGGTGAAACTTAAAAAACTGAAACAGAAATTAACTAGTAACTGAAGTAACTGAAAAGTGCAGAAATTACTAAAAAAGGAGTAAAAAATAAAGCTAAGGAGAAATATACTTAAAAAAATAACAAAAGCACATACCTAAATTATTAAAACTTAAGCTAAAATTAAAATGAACACAGAAAAGCTCATTCAAAATATGAATATATTCTATAATAGTATATAAATAATACCAAAATGACACTGACCTCTAAGCAATAACATTTTCCAGTATGCTGTACAGAACAAAAACACACCATCTAGTTCTACAAAACCCAGACGAATAAAGCTATCATCACCTGAAGTCTAAACAAATAGTGTCCCCATCAAATCCACACAGCTGTTTAGATTAATGTATTTTTCATGAAACGTCCTCATTATCTCTGTTTCGGTGCATCACATGACCCATGCCTGTTGTGTGTGTTTGCATTCTTCTAATCTGCCATTGTTTATTGATAGCGAGCGCTAATTTAGCCGGCTTTTTGGTCTCTTGGGCGCGGCATGCAAAGTGGCGGTTTAGCGTTGATTCTGTGTGCGGGGTGGAGAGACGTCTCCACGCATAAGTGGATAACCTGGGTGCTGGGAGGTGGATGAATTGGTCCTAATCAAATAAGAAAGCTCTTCCTGAGATAAAGGTCTGATGTGTGTTGTGTATGGAACGCATTTGTCCGTGGGTGTCCCTTGTTCATTTGTTGTCGGTCCGGTGCATGCTAACACTAATTTAATTGGCCCAGCTGTATGAGTGAACTTGTGTCTGAAGCCGAGCGTGTGCTTCGCTAATGGTTTACAAACAGAGAGCACGACTGATGCGAGATGTAGCGTGTTATGTGGAGCTCATATAAAGACCAAAAGTATGTGGAAACCCCTTATAATGAGCATGTTTGATGCATAAAACCATGTATACAAGCATGTCTAACCTCTTGAGTCTAAATGAGAGCAAATCCCATGATGCAGTGTCAGGTGGAAAATAGGGATAAAGCCGAATAGTAACTTTAAAACGATAATGAATTCTACTGAATAATAGGGAATAAAAATATAACTTTAATAGAGTTATATTTTCATGAACATATTTAAAATTATGAATCTAAAGCCCATATGACTAAACTGTAAATGTCTTGAATTAGTCTGTGCACAGTGTGATTTCAAGTTCAAATTGGATGGTGTCCTTTTATTTTTAATTGTCTTTGTATAAACAAAAATAGCATTAAACAAAGATACTATATAATTCATGTTTTTTGCTATATGTAAATATCTATGTTAATATTTTAAACCTTGCAAGCAAGATATATGATAACATGTTTCTGTAGTTTCTGCTGCAGTAGTGATGTTTCAGAATCTGTGTTTTAGTACAAATAAAATAGTACGAACGAGAAAAAAATGTTAGATCTGATTTGTTATTTTCAGGATGTTCAGGAAGCTCTTTTTGGAGTCTCTTTTTTAATGAAGAATTTTAAGACTGGCCTTTTTATAATGAATCAATATGAATAAAATGATTCAGTTATTTGCTTGTGCGTATTTGTAGCTTAAAAGTAGTTATACTGTAAGTTGTCACACTCTCCTGGTTTAGCTATGTAACCTGCATAAAGGATCAGTGAACGAATCTGAATGAATCTTTTAGGTGGGTTAAAAAAGCTAAGATGAATAAAAAAAATTAACATATATTTACAAATAAATAAAGCTGGCAAAAAAAAAATAGATATTGTAGCAGCTTAAAGAGTTCAAAGAGCAAATGGCTTTCAATGTCCAGTGTTTTGAAATTAAATGCAGATATGGATGTGCTGTTCAGATGTCCACATACTTTTGGTCATTTAGTGAACTATGCTAACATGGCACTAACGTTTTGCTGTCGTTCTCTGTTTTTCAGGGTAATCAAGACACCCCAGCACCCCCAGAAACCATGGCCCAGCCTTACCCATCAGCGCAGTTCGCTCCCCCTCAGAACGGCATTCCGGCTGAGTACACGCCGTCCCACCCTCACCCGACTCCGGACTACTCGGGCCAGACCCCCGGGGCAGAGCACACGCTGAACATGTACACCCCTGCCCAGACGCACAGTGAGCCCAGCGGACCAGACAACAGCGTACAGACGGTCTCCGGCACAGCCACAGTAAGCACCGATCTCTACAGTATATCTCTCTCTTTCTCACTCGCTTATATCTCTGACTCTTCTTGATGGCATTGCTCGTCACGGTTCAGGTTTTTTGGATTGTGTTATGGATTGAGGTGCCCTCCGTGATCTGCCCTCCAAGGACATCAGTGCTGTAGCCCGCCTTAATATTTTATATGTTTCAGGGCATTTCCATGAATAATTGACTATCTTTGTGTTATTTCACCAACTCAGAGTACAAAGTGCTCTCGCTAAATTTAGTTTGGTGCACAGCAAATCTGAAATCGGAAATTTAACAAGAGTTAAATTTAACACTTTGTCAGTGTATATATGGATACCACCACATGAGTGTTAATGTAACACTTTCAAAAGTGTTGATATTACCAACACTAATATGGTGTTAAAATGTAACACTATTAGAGTTCAAAAACAACACTGAAATAAGTAGTTGATATTACCAACACTAATAGGGTGTAAAAATGTAACACTATTAGAGTTCCATAACAACACTGCAGTAAGTGTTTAAAACTCCAAACGGTTGTAAAATGTTGAACTGTTAAAACAAAAACCTTCAAAGCCAAATTTCAACTGTTTATTTAACAACATAGCACATGCAGTTTCAGTGCTCTACAAAAGGCAACAATCTGTAACAACATACAAGAACGAATCAGAGTCATATGACATCTGAAGGTCAAAGGGTTTGGGGTGCTGCAGTTCATGTTGCTTCACAATGCAAAAATCATCAAGATCTTCAACCTGAAATGCATGCAGATGCTCAATAAAAACGGCCTCCATTTGCATCAAGAGAAAATGTATTTCTTCCTTTCGTAGGATAGTTGCAACTACTTTACAAAACAATGAATTTCATCCACCACATCAATACAAACAACAGATCCACACCGATATTCAATTCCACTGCATCTTACCCATGCAGTATGAAGTACTTTATCAGAGCTGTCAAGTTGAAAATGTGCACAAACCAATTCATCATGTTCTAATTCACACAACATTTGTGTTTTCACTGGCCCCGACTCAATACCTCTGATGTTAAGTGACTCCCAATGATAAGCTATAGCTAACTGATGCTTTAGTGCTAAAGACTTGGTCAAGTTCTTAAAGTTCTTTATGCTGGACTTAAAAAAAATTATGTTTTGCTTCATATCTCATAGTCCAAATTATGAAGCAAAGGACCAATTTTTTTAATCACACTGGGATAATGGATCATCAGGTGATGTTTTGGGATCTGACATATAGTTCCAAAAAGTGGTTCATCAGAAAAGGACACCTTCATGCCACACGTTTCCAGCTTCATGTCTTCTATAAAAGGACTTAGTATTTTATCCAAACCATATTTTCTAGCATCTTCTGAGTGAAACAGGGAAATAAGATGTATGTTTATAAGGGAGGAATTGAGATGAGGTGGAAGATTTCTAAGTGTGAAATACAAACATCCAAGCTTATGCACTCCATGCTTGGACCCTAATGGATTCGCAGTTTCAAAATCGTCGTAATAAACCTGAAGCTGCAGGGCATGTTCAACTACTGAGAACAATGGATTAGTCTTGAAGTAAGTACCATCACAGAAGTCAGAATATATATCACTCGCTGTCGAACACTGAATATGGCCACAAATCATCTCATTCTTGAAAATAAACTCCAGAGTTTCAAACAATGGTATGTACATGAAAGTGTCACTGACGGGAACTTGTTCGTAAAATCCAGACCTTCTATTTTTTCGGGAATCATATCTTACTCCTAAATGCACCTCCAGAGGTTGTACAACTCCCCATTGTGCACAAAAATATTTTTTCCATTTGCTATTGGTGTTTAGATCAGAAAAAGGATTCTGTAAATTTGCAAGCACATTTTCTACTGGCACTCTACTTGGGTTACACTCTGGCACGACATTCAAGATCTGATTTTTGAAAGATGTATGAACCTCATTTAAACATTCTTCCATACTTTCTATAACAGACAAAATAACAGTGTTTGAAACACCACTTCCCTGCAACTTTGCAATAACAGAAGCACACATTTTTTTTGACACAGAACAGTCAGTGTTACTCAAATCTTCATGTGTGCTCAGCACTCCAAAAGATGATGAACTGTTTGGTCCACTCATAGGCAGAGCCGGCATACCTACAGATGTGATGACAGTTGAATCTGATATTTCATCAGAGCAACTCGGAAGTTCAGTGTCACTGTGAAAAAGTTTAAGATGTCGTCTGAAACCACAGTAACTTTTAAACTCCAAAGAACAACCATCCTGTGCACACAACAAATGAAACTTTTTGCCAGGATATAAACCATGTGAAAGTTTGAGATGTCGAATCAAGTATACACTTGAATGATGAAGTGTCCGACAAACGTAACACCTATACATCATTCAGCAACTTGGCTCGCAAATCCTTAACTTTTGGTGTTGCTTTGGTGATTCCCACATCAATACCAAAGACAGCGGTCTGGATGAAGGTATACATGCTGCAAAGTGCTTCATCATAATTTAAACTGAAAACGAAGTGGACCTTGAAAAGCTCATCAAACGCTGCAAGTGATGTGGTTCCCTGGCACAAGATGAGCTTTTTATCCATGACGATGTAGTAGTTGCTGATAGCTCGTCTGCTGGTTCCTGATGCAAGAAGATACGGCTGCCGACGTTCATCTGCATCCAAGTGCTCTTCAAGACTCCGGCATGACTGAAAGAAATGTATGGAAAAAGAATTGCAATCACATTAGGAATGTAAATTTCCACAAATTCCCATGATCGATTGTCATTAAAATTAACGATCAATTAATTGATTAATCATTAACCATAATAATGCTAGATGTGTCACATCAGTGGTACATCGTCACCGGCATGACAGGATGTGCAAATGACATTTAAACCGCAAATATCCTCACCCAAAGAAAATGTTTTTACTGTAAATAAAAGGCTAGGATTATAAAAATAATCAGTGAAGGATAACTTAATAGAACCATTTAATGATTAAATGTAATGGCTAATATACAACGTATCAATAGCGCACTGGCAAATGGTGCATGGGTGCATCCATGTGAGCAAATAGTTGAAGGTCCAAATTGCAGTTTCAAAGGGCTTTACACTATAAAAATAAAAAAAACATACTTTTTAAACACATATACTGAACTTGCACTCTTTGCCAGATCTGCATCAAGGTGTTTCAACTAGGAAATGACGCCAAAAATTCAGCTTTGAAATCACAGGACTAAATTACATTTTAAAATATATTCAAATAGAAAGCAATTATTTTAAATAGTAAAAATACTTCAAAATGGTACAGTTTTTGCTGTACTTTGCATCAAATAAATTCAGGCTTGGTGAGTAGGAGACTTATTTAAAAAAAAAAAAAAAC
>NW_015539895.1:923889-927706 GCF_001515605.1 Sinocyclocheilus anshuiensis | reverse complement strand
TGTGTTTTTTGAACCTTAAACCACAAACACATTGCATTACACCAAATAATGTTCTTTTTAGCAACGTCAAATGACCCCTTTAAAAGATTATCGACAATTAATCAATTGTTGATTAATTGTTGGCATCCCTAAATCAAATACTAGAATATATTCAAAAGAGCATTCAGTTCAGTGATTTATGGAGTTTAGAGTATGTACTAGGGCTGGGCGGTATATCGAGTTTGTACGATATATCTATATATTCTTTATAAGCGATACGATATAAGGCAATACCGTTTATATCGATATACAGTAGTTTGAAACGAGCGCATCTGAAAATATAGCGGAGGACAGACTGAGCTGCTGCGGAGAAAGTGCATAGTACAATTTGTTCTAAACATGTGACAAACTTTATATGAAGGGCTTTAAAAAAAACTCGTAAGATATAGAAAACTATAGTTTAGTTCCAGTTTAAAACGGCTCTGACAGAAAGGCTGCGTGTGCCGCTGACAGAGACTCGCGCTGTTTAATGTGTTTGAGATGTGCTGTTTTCCTAAATGCATAACTTACATATATTCTCCATATTCTCCATCTGTAAATGTTAGAAAGCCATAGAAATATTTCCATTTTGCTGTCAGAAGCTTCTGCTTTTTCTGCTTTGAGATTCTCCGCTAAACTTCACAGACTTCAGTGAACGAGCGCCGCCACGTGCATGCGCGCCAAACAGACGCGCAATGAAATAGGAGCGCAATAATTCTAACTAAAATA
This sequence comes from Sinocyclocheilus anshuiensis, assembly GCF_001515605.1. Classification (NCBI taxonomy): domain Eukaryota; kingdom Metazoa; phylum Chordata; class Actinopteri; order Cypriniformes; family Cyprinidae; genus Sinocyclocheilus; species Sinocyclocheilus anshuiensis. The sequence goes on along the minus strand of NW_015539895.1, from coordinate 926,959 downwards.
TACATTTTGCTGAAATATTTGTAGTTAATAAACAATAAATGTGACATATGTAGAATTTTAAACCTTCAAGTAAGTGTATTTGTATGATAGCACTAACTGAAGTGACCGTAATGGGGTAATCAAAACAGCCTTTTTACTCAATTAGTCTGTGCTTTTTTATTATTTTCATTTTTAGTTTAGTAAATTTAACTTCTGCTTTAAATGCGTTATATATTTTTTTAGATTGCAATTAGAATGTAAAATGTAATGTGATTTTAACCCTTTTTTAACATAATATATGCCTATGGTTACATTCACTTTTAATCCAAATTCCAAATACAAAAGTGTATAAATACCGAGATATATACCGTATACCGCAAATCAGCCAAAAAATACGGAGATATGAATTTTTGCTCCTATCGCCCAGCCCTAATATGTACAAATTCCTGAAATCATAACACACCTTATGAAAATCTACGAGGTGATCCATGGCTTGACGTGCACTGATCTTAGTAGTCCTCTTAGTAGTGTCGATGCAAGCATTGATGCCTCCTTTATCAACTTCGGTTTGTATGATGGCCACCTTTCTAGAAGTCTAGCAGACATTTCAGGTCCAAAGAGAAGGCTGAAGTCTTGAAGAATCTAAAACATTAAGATACATAAGGGAGAAAAAAAAAAGCAAGCAAGGAGCAGAACATTATTTAAGGGAGAGTTCACCCAAAATGAAAACTTGCCACCCTGATGTCATTCTTTGAAACACAAAAGATATCTTTAATACTCACTCTCTCATCTTCGTGAAATGCAAATACAATGAAAATCAACAGCTACCAACACTTTGAAACTCCAAAACGTAAAGGTAGCATGATATTAAACATCAAAAACTAGAATGGGAATGATCATGAATAGATGTAACTTTTAATTAAGCTGTTAATGCTTTCTACATAAATAAACCTCTCCTTCCTCACATCTCTGGCTGAAGCACCCTGTAACACCTCGTTGTCCATGCACGCTCTTTTAGACAAGGTATGCTCATCACTCTCACTATCCTCTCTACTCAACATGGAGAATGTGTCCAAGTGGCTTGATGAAGTTTTGGCAAATATATCTATTAAAGGAGAAAAAGGAAATATCTTCATAATTACTGACAATAAAAAAAAAGCACCACACTGCATTCTTTCTGTACAGATTAGCTATATGAATGGGTGATTCAAAATCTTAACATCTGGCAACCTCTAGCATGAAATTTTGTTTGTTTGTTTTCTTCTTAATGCCATTCCAGCATCTATGGCTATATTCATGGCGAGAACCATTTAATCCATACACAAGTCTGTCTCAATGATAATAGTATTTTTGCTTAAGAGAATCTTAAATCATGATCATTAATGAAATACAATTGATCATGTAGCCCTAGTTTCGGCGCTAAAATACGGATTAAAGAAGTAGCGTTGATTTTATTTTATTTTTGGGTGAACAAATGTCTGAGGAAGAGCAAAAAGGCAGCCATTTAAACACACTTATGTACATTAAATTACTTTATTAATTTACTCACCAGATATACTTCAGCAACTCTCTTAAGCGAGGGAAAATGGCGTCTGGAAGAATTGCACCAGCAGAGACTGAGCTTCCCCTCGCTCGTTTGGGCACTAAAATACGAATTAAAGGAAACGTTGCTTTTTTTTTTTGTACAGACTGGTGGCTGTAACAGCGCACAAAATAGCCTTTACGGAGACAGAAATACCGTGTACATGTAAATGTTATGTTTTTAGGCACCATGCAGGAGAAAAAAAAAACTTGTCCATGTCCAATAATGTTAAGTCCATGGCTATACAACTACTTAATGTCTGTGAAAGTGCAAAACGCGGCCATTTAAACACACTCACGTACATTCAATTACTTAAAATAACATTCCAATAGCTGTCAGTATTGAATAGAAGTCAAGAAATGACCGCTTAGTTCGGCGAACTAACTACACAAACAACCACGATTGAACCGCCAAACTCGCACTTAAAACTCTGTCTTAAGTCATTTAACTAACAGTACATTTATAACTGTATTTCCATACAGAAAGTCTATAAAGTACAAACACTGAGGTAGCTTGACTTACCAGTTGCTATTCTGAAACTGAGGGAAAATGGCGTCTGGAAGATTCTTCAGTGACAGCGCTGCATAAATACCAGGATGTTGGAAATAACATTGGCAAGTGTTGGTTACCTGTAACACTGTGATTTTACACTGAATCAAATCAGCTTCTATCTCTGATAGTGTTAATTTCTCAAAATCTAACTCTATAATTTTATTTTTTTTTTTTTTTAACAATCTGTAACAATCAGATGACAGCTGGGATGAGCCTGGGGGCTTCTTACCCCATGGTAAAGGGGCAGTATGGCCCATTTTCATGATTGTCATTACTTTGAATTGTGCAATATAAGCTAAATTAGCAAATATTTGCATTTATTTCACCTAATTTTATCTGAGAAAATACATCAGCACCCTGTAAATGCTAAAGTTCTCTGTAAATGTAATACAATTTGACAGACAGTAAATCCGTACTGTTCATCCCCACGTGTGAACTTCATTTATGATTTTTGGAGCTTAACAAATGCAGGGATTAAAGTTACGTCACTACGATATAAATACAGTCACTTGCCTCATTCCTGAATGATTCAGCCGTTCGAACTAATCAACTGAATGAATGATTCAGTGATCAAATCATTGACTTGCCGCCACCTGCTGGCGGATTTAGTTTCAATTTTAGCATGTAATTTCAGTTATTTTAACAACACTTTACTCTGACATGCTTTAACACTGGGAATTTAACACTGACGAATTTGCAGTGTGAGGTTTTTACTCTAGGTTTTAAAAATAATTTCAAGAGCATTTTCTGTCCCCAAATGGTAAGATTTAGTGTTATTCTGCATGGTAACAGAGAATCAAGAATGTGGTTTATTAGTTAGTTTATTAGTTATTAGTTTATTAGTTCTCCCAAAAATCTAATGTAATTATTTTCTCACCTTCATGTCCTGATTGATTTAGTATTTTATATTAAAGGCATAAGAAAATGTAAAATCATATAATTTATATATATATATAT
>NW_015539895.1:923192-923571 GCF_001515605.1 Sinocyclocheilus anshuiensis | reverse complement strand
CCTACAAGCCACTTTTGTGTTCTTCTGTGCCACCTCTGTAGTACAAATTAATTTATTAATACTAAATTCATATGATTGGTAAATTATTTGTCTTATTCTACTTCTTATTATATTGCAGGGGTTAAAACAAAAAAAAAATCTTTTGACTGAAAATTATTCTTCGACCAAACCCCATTCCTCAGCCATACCTGTCACACACCCAGTTTAAGAGCAGATTTGTTCTTCTTGTAATCAGGAGCACTTGTCCTCCTAATTAAATTTAGGAGCACATTGATCAATTATCAAATTCGGATCAAAACTGTGCCTTCCTAATACGAGGTGACATTTGACTCCTTAAAGTGACTTACAGGAGTATTTTCTTTTTACCTTTGTAATGGCA
>NW_015539895.1:917594-923182 GCF_001515605.1 Sinocyclocheilus anshuiensis | reverse complement strand
TCTTTTTACCTTTGTAATGGCATCATTTTCATCTGTCAAATTCAAAAATGTATGTTTATAATCTTTTTTAAATTTCTATTTAAAACATAGAATAAGACAAATAAGTTACCAATCATATGAAATTAGTATAATAAATTAATTTGTACTACAGAGGTGGCACAGAAGAACACAAAAGTGGCTTATAGGTACATTTTCAGACGTTTAATGAGGCTCAGAGGTAGCATGAGTGCAATTAAATTCATAAATTCATGTGGAGATGAATGTTTTAAATTTAAAATTTTGAATCCAGAAATATGATTTAAATAACTGAAGTTATATGCTAAAAATGAAACTAAATCCGCCAGCAGGTGGCGGCAAGTCACTGATTTTATCACTGAATCATTCATTCATGAGTTCAATTAAACTCATAAATTCATGTGGAGATTAATGTTTTAAATATAAAATTTTGAATACAGAAATATAATTCAAATAACTGAAATTGTACGCTAAAAATGAAACTAAATCCACCAGCAGGTGGCGGCATGTCACTGATTTGATCACTGCATCATTCATTCAATTGATTCGTTCGAACGGCTGAATCATTCAGGAATGAAGCAAGTGACTGTCTTTATGAACTGACGGAAATCCGTCGTAGTGACAGAACTTTAATCCCTGCAAATGTGGTCACTATGTTGTACGGCACAAGCTTTTGTGCTGCGTTGGAAAAAAAATAACAGAATGCAGGTTTGGAGCTATGTGAGGGTGAGAAAATAGTAAAAGAAGTTTAATTGAGGGTGAACCATTCCTTAGAAAGTGCAAAATTGTACTCATTTTAACTCCTGATGTATCCCGACTATTTGTTCAACAGACAGAATGTTTAAACCGTTTCACTGATTTGAAGGAAAATGTGAGCTTTCTTTCGAACAGCGGCCAGACTTTCATTGCCTATCCTACCTTAGTGTTCAAATTTCTTTTTTAGTGCCAGAGCAGAAGGGAACAAAACCACATCTGGAAAAGCCATTATTTCCCCCCCTGCCTCTCTCCTTCTCCCTCTGACTCTTCCGCTCTCTCTATCACTTTCCTAGACGAGTGTTATGGAGAGAAAGCAAAACTTTACAGACTTCCAAAGCTATGACCTCATCTGGCTAGAGCTGTTTTTAGATCCAAGTCATTCATCACAACTGATCCTTCATCTGCAAACAAAAGTGGCCTAGACTGTGATACTTCCCCTGTTCGCATCTTTTCTTTGTTTGTTGGAGTAGGTGATAACCAATGAGGCCCCAGGGGGATGTTTTTTATATAGTAATAGATGGTTTTCATTTCTGTTTTGATAGAGGACCGTGGATTCCTGCCATATTCTCAGTGGTCAGTGTGTATGAGAGCTTGTGGATTTCTGAAATGTTCATTTAGAATGTGAACAAATACAAACTTATTGTAAAGTGTTACTAAAATAATATATTATAGGTTGCTTGTTGAAAGTAAATGCCGTTCCATATGCATTTCAGAAATACACTAAGTTTCGTTAGAAGTCAGTAACATTTTTTTTTAAAGAAATTGGTTTCCACAAAAATATTACGCAGCACAACCTTTTTAACATTTGATAATAATAGGAACATTTATTGAGCACCAAATCAGCATATTACAGTGATTGCTAAATGATCGTGTGACATTGGATACTGCTGAAAATTCAGCTTTGCCATCACACAGGTAAATTACATATTAAAATTAATATATTCACATTGAAAACAGTTATTTTAAATTATGGTAATATTTCACATCATTAATAATGTTTACTGAATTTTTGATAAAGGAATGCAGCCTTGGTGAGCATAGCGTTTTCAAAAGCATTAAAAAGTCTTGCAGACCCCAAACTTTTGAACAGTTACATAAGTTCACATTTGTTTAGAATTAACAATGAACAATATTTAATTTATAAATGAACATTATCTTAAATGGATTAATGCTGTAAAGAAATGTTCCTTGTTATTTCATGCCTACTGTAGAAGCTAATTAATCAATTGAAACGAAATGTTAGTATATTTATCTTAACATACTTTTCATTAACCAAGTAATATCTGCATCTAAGTTTGTAATATTTTTTTAATTGCTTAAAAAATAACTACAATAATGCAGCAGAAATAATGTTGAATTATTGTCTGCTACCAACAGTTTTGTTACGACTGTTATTATTAATTGTCACCTTCTTTTCAGGACATTAGTCATCAAATTCTCAGTAAACACCACGGGTGTAATGATGGTCACAGATGCAGGGGTGGACCTTTAATTTAACTGACCTGAGTGGTTGTTAAATCCGGCCCACTCACAGATCATTTCGAGTTCATTTAGTTTCAGACAATACAGAAATTGGTGATGTCCAAGTGGGTGAATTGTATACTCTGTAATTAGCCCGTTCATTGCCGCCAGCTTGACCCATTCAGGCCGGTTTGTGGGCAGTGTGTGAACATGATAGCCAGGCATTATATCATTGACTGTAATCAGCCAATCATAGTGACACAGAGGTACTGCTTCCTCTCAAATGACCTTTTGCCTGTAGGTGTCACTGTTGGCTAGTGTTGCTTCAGACGGATGAATGATTTATTTGATCTCATATTTAAAAAATATTTTCTCATCCAAATGTTTTCTAAAAAGGACGTTTCACCAACGGTGTTTGACTAATCAGTGTAGATGTCAGCTCAGTGTGATGGCTTGCTGCTCTGACTCCTGACGCTCTTCATTGGCCCTCTTCCCCATGTGTTCCCGAGAGAAACAGCCCCGGCGTGCCCATCCTCATCCAGCCGGAGTGAGAGCTGCCATTCCTTAAGGGAGGACACGTGTGGAATGGGTCATACCTGGACATCTTGCAGAACAGCCCCTTCTCAGCCCCTCTGGTGCAGCTTTTGAGGGTCGACGGATGGTTGTGGCCTCACAGATGATGGAGGACTTTGACTTAGACAGTTACTGCGTTTCATCCCAGTAATGTTGCTGTGCTGAAAATAGCAACATCACTGATGTACTTTATTTGTCTTTTTTGCCTCTGTGGTTTACTAAGTGCAGGAAACCCTCAGTGTTGTACCTCTGCACTATTGTGAGGTTGTTTGTGCAAGAGAACATCTTCACAAATGAGCTCTGAAGCATTGAACACTGTGGCTGCCATTTGTTTATCTTCCACAAATGCTTGGTTTTTGTTTTCCTGCTCACGTAAAATCAACAATGCAGCAAAATATGCGTTTGTTATAATGAACGACTATTAATTCATCTTTTGGTACCAAAAAAGATTAACTGGAAGCCTTTTTTGTGTTTGTTATTGTTTTTCCCTCCATGTTGGAGTCCTCTGCCAGTGAGAAGAATGCGGCACAGATGGCACGCTATGTAAACTGTCAGCTGTATGCATTCTATACACACACACACACACACAGACGCTGTATTTTTACCTGGCACACATCCCAGAATTGATCCAAGAAAGGAATTAAAAATATTTTTCTCTTTTTAGCTAGGTTAACTAAGTAGCTGGCCATATTCCTATGTATATACATAAAATGTATAGGGGAATAAAATGTGCATATAAATGTGCATATTTTCCCTATATATAAAACCAGTATATAACCAGTCAAATATTTTCATTTTGAAGGATTTTTTCCAGTGTGGGGAATAATTGCATCAGCCATTGATTCATGGGGGAGTTTTTGTTTAGTTATGTGTTTGAAAGGAGCATGAGGGGCATGAAGAAAATTGCATTAGCCTACTAAATATACATTATGTAAAACTATACATACAATTTGTATTAATGAATTTATTTATTTATTTGTGTGTATGTGTGTGCTTGTTTTGACTTGACTTAATTGTGAAACACTTTGGCAACCTACAGGTGAGGACATTTGACTGGTCCTCACTAGTTAAAAAGGCTATTGTTAAAACCAGCCAAAAGATGTTTTTTATTTAAATCTAGTGTTTTGCACATGTTTCTGTGATGGGTAAGTTTAGGGGTAGGGGTTGGGTTTGGTCATAAAATCAATGGAAGGCTATGCAATGTCCTCACTAAGATAGCGAAACAAACGTGTGTGTGTGTGTGTATACTAGCGATTAACTCCTGGCTGAAATGGATGTGTCAGTGCGCACCAGCAGGTGTGCGATCTCCAAATCCAGTGCAAGTTTATGCGGATGATGTGGAAATATCGTCACGAGATGAGAGTGTAATTCATAATATGCTTCTTCGTACAGATGACTTCATAAGGTGGTCTGGTTTGGATATGAAACACAAAGTGTGCTGCATTTTATGAAAGACGGAGTGGAGGAAATAGATGGCATAGGTCAAAGTCTGACAAACCCCCGGTCTTTGCATTAGCACATAACCCTATCCGTCTATATGAACGTCATGAAACCTATCCTTATCTGTGGCATAAATTCAACGTTAGCGGTGACTGGGAGAAACAGGCCGTCTATATGAACGTCATGAAACCTATCCTTATCTGTGGCATAAATTCAACGTTAGCGGTGACTGGGAGGAACAGGTTACAGAGCTGTGTCATGAATTTACCCGAAGACTTGCACTGATTGACTCTTCCCCTCTCCCCATAATGATGAAGATCGAGGCTATCTGATTGATTGCAACAGCTAAAATTCAGCATCTATTTATGAATGTTCATATTCCGCAATGCACACTTTCAACACTGAACGATGAAATGGTAAAGCTAGCGAGAAAATGGCTCTGCCTCAATAGCCATAAAACCCGAGATATTATTTTCCGGTCGCGCCGAGACGGAGGTCTCGGTGTCCCAAACATTGAATGGATTTATACTGTCTCCAGAATAGGTCATCTTCTTAATATGCTGAATAACGACGATAAATCTGTCAGAGGGTTGGCACGTGAGTCGCTTTTTCTACATCTACAGCGGCTCAAAATACCGGCTGCTTCGTGCAACGAGCCCCAGTTTCTAGGATTTAAATTAAAACCGAATGGAAAATTGGACATCAAAACAGCCGGATTTGGAGTATGCTCTGATTGGCTGGATTTAAATGATCTTTGCCAGCGTACAGGACTGCAGCTCTCTTGGCCATGGCCTGACGGAGCGGTAGCAGCTCTTAATGAGAACATAATAAAAGACCCGCATATCTCTACTCTAGCGGTACTCAACACCGAAAGTACACCTCGTCAACTATCGACTAATAATGTAAGAGCCTCACTTCTTCACCTCAGAAAAACCCAAAATGCCCAGCACTGGATGGGTTTGAAACTACAGGGAAAATTAGCACTTCTCCAATCAGCTGACCACACAGTATCCCACTCTGTTTTGACAAACTTTTCAATCTCAGAGGATATTCTAATTTGTATGATTAAAGCACGACTACAATGTCTTCCAACTATGTACAATCTGTCAATATGGTACCCATCAAATTACAGCTCCTACTGTCTGTTACATCAAAATCAACAGGAAAATGAAACGGTTGCCCACATCTTAAATGGATGTTGTTGTTACAAAGGACTGTATGTGTCCAGACACGATCGCCTGGTTGATTTGATTGTAAAGGACTTGAAAACAATACATAAAGACAGTCAGTTTTACCAGCATACTACTGTTGAATTGAACTGGTTTTATGACAACACATTTGAC
>NW_015539895.1:913795-917358 GCF_001515605.1 Sinocyclocheilus anshuiensis | reverse complement strand
AAGAATGTGTGTGTGTGTGTGTGTGTGTGTGTGTGTGTGTGTGTGTGTGAAATTTTCTCCAAGTTCTTTTCACATAACTCACTCCTGTATCAATGACGACTGATGCAATTATTCCACATTCCCCACACTGGAAAAATTCCTTGAAAAAGGAAGTATTTTACTGCCACTTTACGCTCCAAGTCCTCACTGTTCTTTGTTAGGTTATCTTTTTCTGTCCAGCGCTGCCATATGTGTGTCCGTGTGGGCTCTTACACTCCAGCGGCTGTGTGTTTTTGTGTGTGTGTGTGTGCTCAGAGCACACACCGGCAGCCCTGTCACTGTTTGCCGTTTAGCACTCTGTGTGAGATCAATGAATGGTAAACACTCACAACTCTGTGAGTCCCCAATCAGTAATTGAGTAGGTTCCCCAGACTGATCCGCTGTCCTCCCTCACATCTCTGTCCTTATCACTCCATCTTTCCCTTACCCTTCCTTCCGGGAGCAACACAATCTCTGGCTCCCTGGAAATGGCCAGAGGACTCTTTTTTTTTGGAATCGATCACGATTTCTCATGATTTTTTAAATTATGAAAGCAGGATTTAAAGGCGAGTTTGATGACTGGATATTTCAACATGCACTGTGAATGTGATCCAAAATGCGTTCCGCTTCTGCCGCCGGCCTCTATTTTAGTCCTATAGATTTATTCCTTTTCCCCCGTCTCATCCCATCACCCCGAGATCAGTCACCGTGGCCTCCGGCTCCCCACGGCAACTAGAAAGGGGAGAAATCGATTAATTGATTTCGGAATCAATTAATTGAGCCATTAAGGCAGCCATATGCACAGAGCATGAAATGAGATCTTTAAAACGGCACATATGGCCGCCAACCGCGCCGTGCCTCAACCTAAAGACCCGCTGCATTCCTTCCTATATTTTATTGAAAGAGCAGTAAATGGAAAAGCATATTTCCAATTATAACACCCCTGGTGTCTCTTCTGCAGAGGCCCGCTTGCCTCACAACGCCATTAAACAGAGCCTCCCGCAATAGGAAAAGTGCAATTTTGTTAAAGCAATAAAGACGGCACACATCTTGTCAGTTTTACATTGGAAGGTTTACTACACTGCTTTAGCGTTTTATCTTCCGTTTTTCTTCGTTCTCTGCCTTGAGGAGTGGGTGTTCTTTTGTTTATGACTTGTAATAACACAAGACAGATTTCTTTCCCCCTTCCACTTCTGCAGCCTTTCATGTATTGAAAGACTAGTATTTTTCAAGAGCTCTCTCTCATGTTTTCCCCCCACCCTTGCGTTTCAGTCGGGTGAGTATATCTTGCCGCCTGTACAAACATTATGATGACACAATATTCATATTTACAGTCCCAGCAAGCCGTTCTTTATTCTTTATTTGAGCTTTGCTTTTTTGACTCTTTTTGAGCTGCTTTTGTCAGAGTTGCCCTGAGCACCGCCTGATTTAAATAACAATGCCACACACGCACAGACACATGGTCCGTTCCATTGCCAGTAATTCCAGTGAAGCTTGCTTTAACAGTCCTGAGCATCTGTAATGTCAGAAAGGGAGTTGTTACACTGGGACTCAGTCATTCTTTTGTTCCAGACAATATGATTTCCAGAGCATTTGTAGCATGACAGGACAGCTGCAGCAAGCAGAAAGTTTAAAAAATATCTCTGGGCATAACTGCAGTCTTGAGGCAGAGCCTCCTCTCCCCTTTCTCAAGCGGCACAAAGTAAAATAAATGCATATAAATTCACATACATGTACACATGCTCATGTTAACACACATAATGGGTGAATTACATTCAAGTGAGCACCACTACGGCCTCACTTCAAAGGGTAGAACACTTAAAGTCAAGTTTGGTGTAGTGAAAATGCACATTTATGAGAGCAGAATCATTCATTGTGAATAAATCATTCTTTTGAACTAGATCTTTTTAATGAATAAATTGATTCAGTTCACAAAATTGACCTGAATGATTAATTCATGAATTCTTGAAATGATTCACGTCTCGAGTTCAACTTACTGATTCACATCTGGTTAACATCTCACTGAAGGAGAATATTATGCAATATTATATTGTAATTATTATAAAGTAAATAATAATGTAAGTATAATAATATTGTTGAATAACAGCTTACATTTTTATTTGTTCATATGACTTCAAAAGACTTTGAAATGTTCACTGCCATTCAAAAGTTTGGAGTCAGGAAATTAAGAAATTAACACTTTCAGCAAGGGCTCATTAAATTGATTAAAAGTAAAGTCTTTGTTACAAAAACAAAAGTATTTCAATTATTTTTTTGGTATAATTTAATCAAAGAATCCTTTAAAAATATTTTACATGAAAATAGCATCTGTTTTCAACATTGATAATAAGAAAAATGTTTCTTAAGCACCAGATCCACATATTAGAATGATTTCTGAAGGATCATGTGACACTGAAGACTGGAGTAATGATGCTGAAAATTCAGCTTTACCATCAGAGGAATAAATTACATTTTAAAACATATTAAAATAGAAAATGTCTCGGTTACGTATGTAACCCTCGTTCCCTGAAGGAGGGAACAGAGATGTCACGTCCTGTCGCCACGGCTGCTGTACGTCCCACGTCTCCGTTCCCTCCTTCAGGGAACGAGGGTTCCCTTTCAGTCAGTCACGTGCGGTCCCGCCGCGACCTCCCCTGGGCGCTTCAGCGCTCTCTAACAGAGTATTTTCCTTCTAAAAGAGCAATTTCTAAAAGAGCTTCACGAACGACGGGCGTCTTTTTAAAGATGGCTTCCCGCTCGTGCGTTTCTGGATGTGGTCGCTTCCTGGCTTCATCTGATGGTCATGATCGCTGTGTGTCGTGCCTGGGCTTACAGCACGCTGAAGCAGCGCTCATGGATGAGTCATGTTCTCAGTGCGGGAACATGACCATCGCGATGTTGCGGTCTAGATACCTCCTCATTAAACAGGGGGGTATCCCCCTTGCCATGCCCCGCTCTAGCTCCTCCGGTTCTCGGAGGGCTACTTCGGTTCATGCTCAGGGAGACCTGAGGATCACGGTGAGAGCTTCCCCGTCGAGTACGTCTCCGCGGGCCTCTCATTCCTCTGGCGCATCGCACCGCCTGGGGTTCCCGGACGAGTTTGCTGGTTCCTCGGACAGGGCGGGGCCCAGCATCTCGTGCGGAGCGCAGGCAGATGACAGGATGTCGATCGCTGCATCGGAGGGCGAGCTAGGCTCTGGAGATGAGGATTCGGCTGCGCTGCCTCCGTCAGGAAGAGTGGCGTTGCCCGAGTCAGATCCAGAGCTGACCGCTATGCTTTCCCGGGCCGCCGAGAGCGTCGGGCTGCAAACTGGAGGCCTCCTCCTTCTCCCGAACGCTCGAGGCTGGATGATTGGTTCCTGGGGGCGCAGGCCGGTCGTCGGCAGCCGCCTCCGGTTCCATTCTTCACGGAAGTGCATGAGGAGGTTACTAAGTCTTGGAAGGCACCTTTTTCTGCCCGAAACAGACTTGGTGCCTCCTCCGTCCTCACCACCCTCAACGGGGGAGCGGCCCAAGGGTATGTGGACATCCCCCCAGTCGAGCGC
>NW_015539895.1:907459-913122 GCF_001515605.1 Sinocyclocheilus anshuiensis | reverse complement strand
CGAGAGTGTCGGGCTGCACTGGAGGCCTCCTCCTTCTCCCGAACGCTCGAGGCTGGACGATTGGTTCCTGGGGCGCAAGCCGGTCATCGGCAGCCGCCTCCGGTTCCATTCTTCCCGGTGGATGAGGAGGTTACTAAGTCTTGGAAGGCACCTTTTGCGCGTGGCGAAACACGCACGCCAACTGTCATTGGCTTGTTTAGTAGACACTCGAAGGTGATTGGGATCTCGGGCGAGGATAGGTTTCCAGAGGTCTGGACGTTGCTGAAGAGACCGGTCTGGGACACAGGGGCATTGAGGAACCGTACTTTGTCGGTGTCCCTCATGCCGGGAAGAAAGGCACTGGGGTGGGGCCCTGAGAACCAGCGCGAGCCCCCCCGAGAAACCAATCGTCCAACCTTGAAGGCTCGGGACGCGGTGGAGGTTTCCACACGAGCCCTACCTTCTTGGCGGCCCGGGAAAGCATAGCTGTCATCTCTGGATCCGATTCAGGCATTGCCACCATCCCGGAGGGCGGCAGCGCAGCCGAATCTTCCTCTCCAGAGAGCTCTCCTTCCGATGCAGTGATCAACATCCGGTCATCGGGAGGAGCAGCGAAGGATACCACTGGTACGCTCTTTGAAGAGGGCACAGCACGTTCCTTTGGCGGCTCAACTGGTTGCGAAGACACGGTGGAGGTTTCCACTCGAGCCCTAGCCTTTCGGCGGCCCGGGAAAGCATAGCCGACATCTCTGGATCCGATTCAGGCCTTGCCACCGTCCCGGAGGGCGGCAGCGCAGCCAAATCTTCCTCTCCAGAGAGCTCTTCCTCTGATGCAGTGATCGACATCCGGTCGTCGGGAGGAGCACCGAAGGATACCGCTGGTACGCTCTTTGAAGAGGGCCCAGCGTGTTCCTTTGGCGGCTCGACTGGTTGCGACGCGCTAGAGGAGTGATGGTCCCCCGAGGATTGGTTCCCTGAGGGGTTTGCCACCACTGTAACCCTCAGACCGCCCGTGCTACTGCCCGAAGTAGTCCTCGCCTGGCTGCCGCCAGGACGAACACTAGATCACGGCAGAGGCAATGGAGCTCCGCCCCCCTGGAGAGAAACGGAGCCTGGCCCGCAGCTCCGAGATGGTCATCTTCCCGCAATGGGAACATGACTCAGCGTGTTTAATGCCCAGACACGTGAGGCAGCGATCGTGACCATCACCCGGCGCCAAGTAACGACCGCATCCAGAAACGTACGGGTGAAACAGCATCTTTAAAAAGATGATCCGTCATCTTTACAAAGACGCACCCATGTAAGCTCTTTTAGAGAAAAAGGCTCTTTCAGGGAAATGCTCTTTTAAGTGCTGAGACGCACAGGGGAGATAGCCGCTTGCAGCACGACAGGGGGTAGTGCAGCCTGAAGTGCGCAACCCACTCAACACAGGAACGACCACCGCTGAAGCGCCGTCCACCAACACAAGAAGCTCCCTAGAGTGCGCTAGACTCGTCACACACGAAGCAGTTTGGTAGGAGCAGAACGATGTTGTCGCTCGGCTCCGAAGCGAAAAGCTGGTATGCGTTGCACCGGCTGCCTTTTTATGCTCATGCTGTGATCAGTGGCAGCTGGATGCAATCATCGCATGCCAATGTGCATTGGCTCGTTTAGTTTACACTCGAAGTGGATTGGTCTCTCTAAGCGAGATCACAATTTGTCGGTCACCGACGTGACGTCGAGAGTGACCGACTGAAAGGGAACTGATATTTTAAAGTGTAATAATATTTCATAATAGTACTGTTTTTACTATATTTTTTATCAAACAGTTTAAGTTTTGTTGAGCATAAGAGACTTCTTTAAAAACTCTTTTTAAGAATGCTTCATTAAAAGTTTGATTATTCAAAAATGAGTATGTTTGTATGAAAGTATGGTTTGGAACAACATGAGAGTAAACGATGGCAGAATTGTAATTTTTTTGTTGAGCTGTCTCTTTAAGGGCACAAAAATGCCATTTGGAAGTCGCCCACTGACACACAAATGTACACATGGGAGAAAAATAGAAAGCAAAGTCTCCCGCTGAAATACTCTCTCTAGCTAAGTCATACAAATAAATTCAGACAGAGAAACACACACACTCAGGGCTAGGCCACTTTCTCTCCCAGGCAGCAGTCCAGACTGAGAGGCATATAGTCGAAGGGAGCAGCCAGCAGTCATGCGTGGCCAGAGAGAGCGAGAGAAAGCAAGATATAGTGAAGCAGCCATATTTCACCCACGGCCCCAACCCGGCACACACCACATTACAAACCACCCCTCTAACGTGCGTTTGCGTGTGCGTGCTCTACATATGTTTTTCGTGTCTGCCTGAGAAAGGGTTGCTGGAACAGGTGGTAAAAGTTTTCACCAGTTCTATTGCTAAAACAAGGCTTTGAGTCTGGCACCCCGGGAGCACCTGGAGGTGCAGGCACGCCAGACTGTACCTCCTGACTGCAGCGCTGCGATAGTCCAAGTCGAAAAACACATCAGTGGTGCGGTCAACACCTGTGTGCAAAGACAGCTGGTTTTCTGAAACCGAAAGGCACATCTTCGCTTGAGTTTGTTTGCAGTTGGCGCATCAAACTTTGCCAGACTTGCTGACTGATATTCCCTGATTTCTTTTCCTTTTTCCCCACAGCAGACAGACGATTCAGCACAGACAGACAGCCAACAGCAAACACAGTCATCTGAAAACAGAGAAAACAAAACACAGCCCAAGAGGCTCCACGTCTCCAACATCCCCTTCAGGTTCAGAGATCCAGACCTCAGGCAAATGTTTGGCGTAAGTACCTGTTCTCTCTCTTTCTCTCTCTTACTTTCTCTTACTTACTTACTTACAGCAGACAGTGAGCACGCCAGCACAAGTGTAGCTAATGTCTGAGGCGTGTGCTAACGCACTGTTCTCCTACTTTTCGGATGGGATTTGAAGCTTGGGTACGATCTGTGATCTGGGTTAAGCACAGTCTTTAAGGGTGTACTCACACTAGGTGATCTGAACCGTTTGACCCCCAAAGTCTGGTTTGTTTGAGTAGTGTGATTGCTCCGAACTGAGCCCGAGCGTGGTTTGCTGAACCGTGCCCTGGCCCACTTGGAGAGGTGGGCTCAGGCACGGTTTGATTGGGCTCGGGCGCGGTACGCATGCTGTGTGATCGCTAACAGCACCGGAGCACAGAACAACAACTATTTTTGTGTGTGCTACTGTCATCATTATTACAACAAACATCTTCTGTTGTTACTTGGATAGTACACTTTCAATTATTTTGAGTATATTTAGGTTTATAACGGAAATGGTTCTCACCTTATTGATGAACAGTGGCAAGTAACGCTGCAAATTCCTCCATCAGCATCATCTGCTTCCGTAATAACATTCTAATACTTGCAGCACAATTGAAACAATGAAAATCCCTGGGCTACATAAGTAATAAATCCATTAGACAGCCTATTAGCGAAAGCGCTTTTCTTCCTGTTTTCTTCGAATCAAAAAGTTGCATCGTAATGACGTAAGCATGCTTCGGCCCAGAACTTTAAGTACAATGTTGCGTGCAGGCCAGCGAGGGAGTGGGGAGGGGAGAGAATCGCGCTCGGGCTCGGTACAAAGCAACCATGCCTAGTGTGCCTATATATACTGTATATATGTATGTATTTTTTTTTTTTTTTAAAGAAACAAACAAAGAAATACTAATATTCCTCTGTAGCACAGTATATGACAGTAAACAAAAAAGTACATTTCTATTATCAAGATACATTCTGTTAAATAATCCTGAGAAAATTATCACTGTTTCCCCAAATATGTATAAGCAGTATAAGCAGCACAACCATTTTCAACTGTGATTATAATTTTTTTTTTAATTACTTGAACAGCAGATCAGCATATTAGAATGATTTCTGAAGGATCATGTGACACTGAAGTCTGACGTAATGATGCTGAAAATTCAGCTTTGCCAAAACAGGAATAAATGCCATTTTAAAATACAATTATTTTTGTAGATATAGACAGTTATAGGCTTTATAGTTATTTTTAGATATTTCACAATATCACAAATTTACTGTATTAAATGATTACTGTACAAATTTACTGTATTTAATTAAATACAATTTTGGTAAGCAAAATAAATGTCTTTCAAAAAAAATCTTAGCATCCTCAAACATTTGAATGGTGGTTTTGTATATATAAAATGATTTATTAAAATGATTTTATCATTTATTAAGTGGAAAATCAAAATGAACTTTAGACAATTCAGTTTAAATTAATTTTAGTGAAACCTTTATTTCTGTTAAAGGTCTATTTTTGACCGAAGGATTTGTTTTTCAGTATAAAAAGAAATGGCTTGAATAACTGGTGATTTTTAGATTAACTAAAACATTTAAAACACGTATCTTAATCCAGCTTGAACTGAAGTGTGTTTTACATGTAAAATCAAATTTAGACAATGTCTCATCTGTGTTATGTTCTCTTTCCAGCAATTTGGTAAAATCTTAGATGTTGAAATCATATTTAATGAACGAGGATCAAAGGTACGTTTGTGGCTCACTTCCTTTGCATGCTCTCATTCTTGACCAATCAGAACAGTCCAGTGAGTTTAGAGGCATAAATGGACATCATGCTTATTTAAAAAGGCAAAATATCCAGTGATGAATTAGTACCTGTATTGTACAGAATAAATACTTGTTGTAGTCATGTTAACGTATGTAATGCAATCTTATATCAGCTGCTGTGCTAGAGTTATTAGTGCCCTGTTCAATGGAGTGTGTGGAAATGTGTTTGGCACTTGTCTTTGTTCTGTTATGGTGTCAAATGAAGAACATTCTCCACTGAGCTCCATAATTGACAGCGTTATTCAGTGACACTTAGCATCATTCCTGTGCACAAACAATTCTCTTTATTGAAATATGAATTATGTTCTTCTGTTCCAGCTGGGGGAGATAATGATGCATGTTAACAAGTTCTGTAGTTCACAATCCTTTATCATTTGTCTTATTTCTTTTGTAATGATTTTTCTTTATGTTGTAAAGAAACATCAGTGTTAAATGCCAGCATTTATTTTATTCCACTTTTTTCAAATAGATTTCGTTTAAGACTTGTTATTAAAGGTATATCCCTTTGTTTGTTTTTTGTTTTTCTCTCTTTTTTAATTTCATTTATGTGACTTTACGCTTTTAGATACGCTATTTCATTACATTTCTCTATAGAGGTTCTAACAGAACCCGTAAATTATGGTTAATCTCGATGCTTTGCATGGTGCAGGAGATAAGAGGAAGAGAAAGAGAGAGGGGTAAATGCAGCAGCAGCTGTTTTTGTGTGTGAGAATGGCAGAGGTAGAGCCACAGTGGATTTCTTGGGTGTATGACTGAATTAATAATGTGCATGTTGTTCTCCCCCCTCCCCTCTCCCACCTGCATGCAGGGTTTTGGTTTCGTAACTTTCGAAAATAGTGCCGATGCGGACAGGGCCAGAGAGAAATTACACGGCACGGTGGTAGAAGGTCGTAAAATAGAGGTGCATGTAACAAATATTTCCCTTCTCAATAGTTTTTTTTTTTGTTTGTTTGTTTTGTTATTTTTTGTTTGTTTGTTGTTGTCGTTCTTGTTGTTATTCTTGATTCTGTTTTGTGTGTGCCTCACTCTCATCTCACTATATTAGACGCATCACTCGTCTTTTCCTGTGTGTG
>NW_015539895.1:905108-907449 GCF_001515605.1 Sinocyclocheilus anshuiensis | reverse complement strand
CCCTCCCTCCCTCCCCACATTGTATCCCTAATGCGTTTCAGTTATTCTAAGATCTCAAATCAGATATAATACGGTGATCGCTGTTATCTAATTGGTTTGCTTTTTTTGGCATTCACTTGTGTTTATTTGGTTATTTTCTGTTCTTTTTTTTTTTTTGCCATATTTTGGCTATAACGGGTGCAGTAAGTCATCAGGCAGAGTGCAAACAGCATTTGTGTGGTGATAGCCAGAGGCCTTATTGCAAAGTTGACGAGGGATCTGCGCTTAAAGCGGCCCGAAGCTGGCAGCGCTTGTTAATTGGCCTGAAGACGCTGCTATTAGACGGAGCTGCTCTCAAGCACGAGCCTTTTAAATCTACAGCTCAAATTACACTTACTTTACAGTCTAGAAAAGTCACTGAAGGTGAAATAGCTCAACTGATCTGCAGGTCTGCAACAAAAGTGGGCATCTTTATAGCCGATTCCCATTTAACAGTTGTGCTTCTTTCTTTAATTGATTTTTTCTTTTCAATTTTAAGAGTTACTCGCATGTGGTGCCGTCTTTCAGTAAGATGTTGCCTATTTTGCCTTCTCATTTTCCCCCCTTTTCCAATGGTAGCTGGTAGGCCCCTCACCAAACTCAGTAACCGTGGTAACAATAGATACACACGCGGGCTATGGCGGCGAATGGTAAGTGGAGAGAGCCATCTGCCATTTCACGAACTCCGCGCTGATACCTCGTGACTGTTTTTTGACTTGATGTTGAGTTTCTTGATGCTGTTTTCTCTTGGTACGCGTTACTTGAGTGAACATTTAGCTTCCTGAGAGGCTCTGATTGGATTGAACTGAATCGTGCGCATCCTACTCAGATTCTGAACTCCATGATTATGTTAAATAATGCACCCTCTTTTTATATGCTTTGTTAGCTGTCCTTTCGGCTTGAATGATTTTCTTTTGTAATTATTCTTTTTTTTTTCCTTTCTGATTATTATTCTTGTGATGAAGCACAAGGCTCTTGGAGTGTTGAATGCTAAATGTTGCTTTGTTTTCCAACTGTACCTCAACTCTGAAAGTTTAGTGTATGTTGCGCAGTGCCAAACGTTTTTTTTTTTTTCTTTTTATTTCTACGTTTTCTTTCTTTTCTTTTAACCTAATCGTTCCCTCTCCACTGCATGCTGTCTCATATTTGATGCCTTTCATTTGTTGAGTGCATTTGTTTCTGTTTTTTTCCTCCATGTACTCCTTCAACTTGGTCATCTTTTGATGACGCATGCTGACGAGTCTTTTTATGATGAGACTTTTGCATATATTTTCTTTGCTTTATATGTCTTACCACTTTTCTTTAACTGTTTGTTATGATCTGTAATCATTTTGAAAATCTTCACTATAATGCATGCAATATGTGTTAAAGCAATATTTTCAATATTTACAGCTTTAGCTTCAGAATGTTTCTTGCTCACACACTTCTGTTTGTGCTCAGGTTAACAATGCAACAGCACGGGTAATGACGAATAAAAAGACCGTCAACCCTTATGCAAACGGTAAGAACAAGTTTCATTAATATTGTGAAACATCATACAGCTTTGTATTATGTTGTGATGGACTGATATATTGGCCAGTCCAGTGTCAGTTCAGACACAATACTGTGTTTTTTCAGTAAACATGTTTTGTATTTTATATTATATTAGGGATGCACCGATACCACTTTTTCCAGTACTCGCCCGATACCGATACTTTTATTTTTGGTACTTACCGATACCGAGTACCGATACTGAAATTTTTATTGCATTTGTAAATTTTTTAAATGTTGGGTACAGAAACCAAAAGAGTATGTATAATGTTAGTTGGTTAACTTCATTTATCAAATAGATACAGTCAAACCAAAATTTATTCAGACACCTTCAATATTTATCACATTATCACAGTTTATTCGCTATAGTTTAGAAAATGGTATTAAAATATGACAAGAACTCATATTTTAAACTGTGTTAAACTGTGTCAGAACAAATTCAGCTTGATAATGTTAGATAACTTTGATAGAAAGGTATGTAATGGATTATAATCAACCAAAATTATTCAGACAGCTGTTAGTATGACAGTATTTACACAACTATCAATACTTAGCTGGGTAACCCTTAGCCTTAGTCTCCTGGGCATGCTGTCACCCAGCTTCATGCAAACCTCAAATTCAATGTTTTTTCCCAGTCTCGGTCTGAATACTTTTTGGTCCCAAATTTGTATCAATTTTACTGGTAGTCCACTGTATGAAGAAATTTTGGGTATAATTTGTCACAGTTTACTTTATTTTGCTATCCTCACTTACATAAATTAACTATAGTGTCCTGCACCCACTAGTAAAAAAA
>NW_015539895.1:887818-905094 GCF_001515605.1 Sinocyclocheilus anshuiensis | reverse complement strand
CTCATATAATGCAGAAACACTCAAGCAAGCAAAACACACACAATGCGCACACGTATTTGTACTGGTGCAGAATGAGAGGGACAAGAAGTACAGCCTAGCGCATTTCACACAGGCTGCTAGATTCACTATTCACTGACCAGAAAGTCGTGTATGCTTAAGGTTGAAAATAAATGATGCTTATAGTGAATGCCCCTATGAATGGTCTTATTTTTACGATTTAGTTTTAATCCAAATGATGCGTGTGCTAAGTGAGTGAACATCAAAGATCACACAACAGAAGTGCGCGTGCACTCTCTCTCTCTCTCTCTCTCTCTCTCTCTCTACCGTTAAGTAACTTGTGCATTGTTTTACTTACTTGTTTTTGACATATCCGACCGAACTACAAACTTTCCAGTGATGTCTGTGAGAAAGGTATATTCATTCGACAAGCTCGCGCATCTGCGCCGCCGCGCGCTCAATCCACTCAACATGCTTTGCTTGTCAGCTCGTGCACATCAGCTATACAAGCGTTAATACTGAATTTTTAACATTATTATATTCATTGCATACATATACTTCGTAGACATCCTTAATCTCTAATAACTCCATTCTGATGTCTGTTGTCGGTGTTTCTTTGTCAGAATATGGCACTTATCACATGCTGTGTGGTATCGGTGCATTTTAACGAGTACGAGTACGAGTACAGGAGCTCAGTATCGGGCCTGATACCAGTATCGGTATCGGTGCATCCCTATATTATATACAATATTTTGAGTGTAAAATAAAATAATAATAAAATAATTTTATATCATTTCATTTTTTATATCATAGCATCTGATGTCTGAATGTGAGAGCAATAGTAAAATGCTTTTATTTTCCTCAATTTATCTAATTTATACCTATGTACAAATTACATCAGTTTAGTAAAAAGTTGAATTGACATTCCTTTAATGACAGCAGCACTGTCACAAGTTTGCATAAAACCAGCAAAATTTGAGGTTTAACCGAAGAGCATCTTGTGCTGATCAGTGCCACAAAATGACTCAAATTTAATTAACAACCTAGTAACAGTGCAGAATTGTAAATATTTCACATTGATTTATTAGCATGCTAGTTTGCAAGTCAATCTTAGACCAAGTTTGCAGCTTCACAAACAGGAAACTTTACTGTCTTATTCACACTCAATAACTTCACCTCACACCTTCAAACTAAAAAAGAGTGCTTGTAATTGTCAGTTTTCTGAGAATGTTTTTCACAGCAGTTCTCTTCCTCACCGAAAAAGTTTAAATGGAAATATCACTGAAATCGCTCTCTTTTTTGTACTTGTGGAGGGCTCAAACAGACAGGCCATTTGTAGAGGTTAGAATCAGAGAGAAATCTGTCAAGCTGCTTCGTGCCCTTTCCTTACTCTGGATGACAGCAGCGCTTCAGTGTGGTCAGC
Organism: Sinocyclocheilus anshuiensis; assembly: GCF_001515605.1. Taxonomy (NCBI): domain Eukaryota; kingdom Metazoa; phylum Chordata; class Actinopteri; order Cypriniformes; family Cyprinidae; genus Sinocyclocheilus; species Sinocyclocheilus anshuiensis. The sequence continues at coordinate 903,674 of NW_015539895.1, read as the reverse complement.
CCTTTACTGACATCATTACGCATGGGCCTGGAGGTTCTAGTTAGCCAGAATCCAACTCTTTGTCTTGTGTAGGATCAGATGTAGATTTTTAGTAGTGCAGACCGAGGTAGCTAATATCAGATCTCGCTCTCTGTCTTATGTCTAGGCTGGAAGTTGAATCCAGTCATGGGTGCAGTCTACAGCCCAGAATTCTATGCAGGTGAGTGGATCCACATTTAAAAGAAATTGGCTCTGTAATGAATTATATCTTTAGTAAAAAAGATTGGGTATGCATGTTATTCTAATGATGAAACTGTTTGATTTTTGGACATAAAATAGCACAAAAACAAACAAAACAAAAAAAATATGGGGAAGAATGCCATTGGAAATTATCAAAAGCATTTTTTTTTCTTCTTAAAAAGTAAAAAAATAATGAATAAATAAATAAAATGTTTATTTCAAAAATAAATAATTTTATTCATTGATATATTTAAATGTAGAACTCCTATAAAAAAATGTAGAACTCGTATAAACTAAAATCAACCAAATTATCATTTATCTTCACCATTCTATGGATTTTTTTCTGAACATATGAAGCATAAATCAAAATTATGTTCTTCATGAATAAACATAATCATATTACTATAAATGCTTCAAATAAATAAATAATTGCGCAAAGCATTACTGTAACACAGAGGGTTAAATGCATTTGCATTCAGGGCTAATGGGCAGTTCACGAATGTGCATTGTGTGTGTGAAAAAAGTTCTCAACCCACATGCCCTGAATCATCTGTTTATGAACAATGCAGAGGATATGAAATGGTGAATTACTCTGATATCAGATATGATATTTTAATGTTCCTTTCAAAAAGCAAGTTTAAGAGCTCACTATTTTCCTGTTACATTATTTTATTACCATATATTGGACTTATAGTGGCTCCAAAAAGTATTGACAGCTTAAAAATGTATGAATCTCATTGCATTAGATAAGTCATTGTATGAAAAATCAAAGAAAGCGCCATTCATTTAGAAGAAGTGCACTTTTCACGCTAACAATTTGATAATTCATAGTAAATAGGATGAACTACACCAGTGGTTACCAGTGGCGGCTCATGGGTTTTAAAATAGAGGAAGCACACTAATTGTATTGGTCTGGGGATCCCTGCCGATTATTATTCTCATTATTATTATTATTATTATTATTTAACCACTTTAAAATGGCTTTTTGGTTGCTTTTAGTCAGAAAACTTAAAGAAAACGACACACATACAGCAAGATAATATAATTTCACTTACCTGGCCTATATCACTTGAAGGAAACATCCATCCCTTTTTAAAAGTCTGTCTGTTTGTTAAAAGAGAGCTGCCTGTTGTGCCATTTAATTAAGCAGACAGCTGTAGCCTATATCCAGCTTAGGAGTGTTCTCCCTTTATCTTTAATTTGTATATATACTGTTTGAATGACAGCTTGGTACATCTGTTGGCGATCAAATATTCAATATCGCTACTCATCATAAGTAGGCCTACTTGGTACATTATCAGTGCAGCGGGAGACGTTCAAACTAATATCACATAATTTACGTCTCTTTGATGATTGGTTGATATACCAGAAGGAGGCTAGCCTCCCTTGCAAGGGTTCTTTTCTCAACACTCCTCAGCTGAAAGTGAACACTCGATGGTGATTGGCTAATTTTTGTTACCAACGGAGGCACGAGAGCTCAGCTCTCCCCCGGCCTCCCCCTCCCCTTCTCTATCATTAGCGGTTGTAATTACATCAGCAGATTTGGCACATTCGCGATAGAAAAGCGGCGCTTTCCAACTTCAGTAACATGTTATTACAGCTGTGAAATAAAAAAAAAACACATTCTGAGACATGAACTGAAATGAATTGTGAATTTTATTAACATTAAATCGTCCTCCTCCCATTTTCACCTCAAAATTTTGGGTAAGCTGTGCCGCCACTGGTGGTTACTTTGCTAATAAAATTACCTCAGAAATGCGAAGTTACTTGTGAGAAAACTGCATCATTTGTTATAGATGCCACTTGTCCAGCTAACAAAATATGTTCTACGTACGTTTTGCTAATGTTTCCATTAAATTCTGAAAATGTTAAATCTGAATGTTCTCTAAACATTCAAAACATCCATTTTTTTGTTGTTGTTATTATTATTGTTATTTTTTTAATTGAATGTTTTTTTAAAAAAGTGTTATTTTGGTTATGCAAACATTAAAGGAACATTCCATTTTATAATGGGAACGTTACTTTTGAATGTTCTCTGAACGTTCTGAAACAAGTAGTAACATTTAAAAACGTTTCAGAATTAAAACATCCAATGAACAATGTATAAGTAATGTTTTTGTGTTAATGTTTTGAGAACATTAGAAGAACGTTAATTTCTACCTTTGAGAGAACCTAATGAAATTCTACAATTTTAATAGTGACTTAAAAAGTGTCCAGATACTTGTTGGGTCTTTGTCAGTACTGTTCATTTTTTTGGTTAAAAATATCAACCACAAAACAAGCAGAAAATTGTAACAGTTGTTGTTTAACTGCATTATTTGATGCAGGCATAGTTCTGGGCCTGGTGTTTGGAGGTGTGTATAACGGGTGACCTTATTCTACGGGCTCTGGCATAGGCTTGAAAGAGCTGGCAGGCAGGAAGTGATTATTCTAATCACCCAAAGGGCCTGTTTCACAATGTGCATCTGTGTTTACTAGCCTATTGGCAAGAGGCTCCAAGCCGCCATTGTCACAACTGCAAACACGCTACACATCTTTGAAAATCTAATCCAGCGAGCGTCCAGACCCCCAGGGCTTCATTTCATTTTATGGGCCTTTGAAAACAAGCAGGTTTCGTTGGTTGAAATACACGGTGAACTATTTTTCTCTCGTTTCCTTCGGTCATCTTCTCCTCAACCTTGGCCATCCCAGCCTCTGACCTTGCCCGAACATCATTACCTCCTCCATTATATGGGAAGATATCGAGATTTTATGATAATAAGAAGAAACGGGAAGGCAAAAATATTGAGATGATGGTTAAATCTAATTGTCTGTCGGCGCAAGGGCATCAAAGGGCTGAAATATATCTTATAAAATTAAAATCAATATTTTCAATTTCTCTAGACCGTCGTTTGCCTAATTCAGCGCACATTCTGTTAATTACAAAATGGCTCATTATTGATTTGCTTTCGTCTCACCTTTCAAGTGTCCAAACAGCCCACATCCCATTAAGGTGTGAATGTTTTGTTCTTTTCAGCGCTCACTGTTTCTTTTTTTTTCAGATCTATGTCTTAATTATAATTAAAGCGTCGTTAATACGCCCGAATTGTGCCAATATCGGAAAACGCCTCAGATCCTTTTGTTCGTCTAACAGCTGAAATAGGTATTGGCACATAGCTGCTTAGATTGCAGATAGAAAGACTGCACAGAGCAATTGAGCGTGAATTTGAATGGTGACTAGTAAGCTAGAAAGTTACCTATATAAACAAATATCCTGAAGGACCGGGATGGAAAAGGAGCATCTTTGATTCATGAGACAGTCCTGTATGTATGACGTGAGGTTGGTTTCTGAACAAGCCTCAGCGGTCGCCACTCGAAGCGGCTCTCACCTGCGGCAGACTGTTTGATGTTCATTAACAGTTCTCCGGCTGAGGGGAATGAAAGCTACCGGCAGAAGGCTGAGGGATGACCAACATGCCAGACCTCGCTTGTCTGCAGGGCTGATCTCTGATTAAGTGCTACGCCTGACGGAGATTGGCGGATGTTTGAAATTAGACTTCCAGCAATTTACACCCAGAGATTATGCAAATTGAGGCCACCTCTGACCACGGGAAATCTGAGGCTCTTATTTAAAGACACACACATACACACTCTTTTCTCTAATGCATGTGTTTTTTGTTTTGTTTTGTTTTTTCAGGAAATGAGTTCACACACAAACAAGGTTAAAAAGATGCAGCTCTAGCAATTATTTTTTCATATGTGTGTGTGTGTGTGTGTGTGTGTGTGTGTGAGAAATCTGTTTGAATTGAAATCAACCACTGAGACATGAAAATGCCTACAAGTTGAAGAAATGCACACGTTAATACTCACACCATTCAGACTAGAGACCTGCACTCCCGCGGGACCCAACGTAACGGTGCGGTGCGGGACAACTTTTGATGGGCGAGTGCGTGGGCGGGAAGAGGCTCGTGTGTGTGCGGGATGCGGGAGAATAAAATGATTCGCGGGACTCCCGCAAAATAGAAATTATCTAAATATAAAGTGTCTAAAACATATAAATTGCTATTTATCTGTTGTACAAAAGCAAAAAGAACAACTAATATTAACATTAAAATGATTGATATGCGCAAGCTAGGCATAGTTTCTATTTATAACACGTGTTTAAAGGGTAGCGCAATGTAGCCAATCACAGACTCAGCTGTTTTTTTTTTCTAGAACACAATGGCCAATCAGAGGTTATTAAGTTAGAATCTACTCACCGCAGTGCTGAAATTGCTTGCTCGCGGATCCTCTCATTTTAACACACGAAGTGTAGACACTGTGAAAGATTCATTGTGCATACATTTATTGTGTTATAACAGAGCTTTATGAGATAGAGATGAACTGAGATGTCAGCTTTTAGTGATAATAAAGGAAGCGCTGCTCGCATTCTGCCATGCCAAACCATGCACGCAGCAGCCCATGCTTGCTTTTCTGTTAAAAATAACAGTGGTTTAATGTTGATGCTTAGCCTAAATAACAAATATTTTATCGGGAGTGTTTATGCTGGGATGTTGTGGAGCTTAGGAGATGTTACAGAACCATAACATAAATTTCTTCGATGTACTGAAAAAAATCTATATAGATTACTTTTATGCGGGCGGGAGCGGGACAAAACATGAATGTCGCGGGCGGGAGCGGGACCAGATAAGATATATTTTTGCGGGAGCGGGCGGGAGCGGGACTGAAAAATCCGTCCCGCGCAGGTCTCTAATTCAGACTATGACTTGTTTTTCTGCACACACATGCACACATTCATTTATTGACCTCAATTTCTCTTCTTAAATGTTTATTGGCAAAGAAATAATTAATCACAAACTGGTAAACTCATTTCCTTAAGTGAGAGGAGAGGAAGGGTGACTTCTCTGTGCCCCAACATTCAGATTATTGAATTTTCGGAAAAAACAGACTTGTATTGGTTGAGAGAGTTTCAGCCATATGAACTAAAATGGAATATGTTGGGTCATAATGATTTAGAGTCATTTGTATTGACTTGACAGTTTTGCAGCGCTAATGTTCCAGTGTTTTAGTATGACATCCCTGTCCCTGCTCTCTCTCTTTGATTGAGTCCTGACTGAACGAGAGCCGCCTCTGGTGCTTTCAACATTGATGTTGTGAGTTTTGAACTCACAAATACTGAATGATAAGTTTGAAAAGTGACGTGCAATTAACGGAGCGCAAGAGAAGAATTTGAGAATTTTCAAAAAGGCAGCAGCAAAATGGAATTAATTTGTGCAGATAGGCTATCGTGGAAGACAACAAGCGGCTTTTAGTGGAAAGATGAAGCGTTTTAAAGCGGAATAAAAGTACTTTTGGTGGCCGCTTCCGTGTTGTACATTGAACATTTGAGATTGCATTGTGGGAAGAAACAATATGAAATGACCCTGACATGTGTACAGAGCTGATTAAAAATGTACATTAAGACTTGAAATGTGTTTCAAAAGACTGCTTACTGTGAGATTATATACATTTGGATTATAAAGCTGCCAGTTGGGGAGGGCCTGTAGAGAACAGTGTATGTGAATAGTGACTGTCTACTTACTTGTTTTATACAGTGGCGGCTCGTCAGGGGAGGCAGGGGAGGCACAGAAATATAATAGCTAAATCTTAGGTAAGAATACATATAGATAAATAATCAAAGTATTTAGTCTTGATCCTAGTTTTCAACAAACATGAGTATTTCACTGCAAACCACAAACTGCTGAATTATCCATACTCAATACACAACGCATTTGATCTGAAAGCTGTGAGATTGTTGTCTAATTTTGAAGCGCATCTTGTTTATATATGCATCTGTAAAAGAGTCTCTGCGGTTTGCTGCACTGTGAAAGGTTGCAGAGCGCGATGCACAGGGCAACCGAACCTCCTGCAATGTTTATAAAACATGGGCTCTGCCCACACGTCAACCCCCCCAAACACTTCCCACACAAAAGCCAATGAGAGAAATTATTGCACTACAAAGGAGTTGTACACTTTTATGGCTTTGATGCGGAGGCTACCTCCCGTCGGCCAGAGCATCTGCTTCACTGTAATCGCTCTCAAAGTAATAAAACGGACTAACTCTCATGTGCATCCCCCGGAGCTCACTGCTGCTGCTGCTGCATGCTCCCATTTCTCATTCAGCGGCACTTGCCTTTGCTCTATCTCGCTCTCGCTCCGTTTTCATCTAGCCCTCCACCCTTCATCGTTCTAAATGAAAGTGCATAGTCTAAGTTGTTTATCCTGTAAATATTCAGGCTAAATACATCTCATATTTATTTTCCTCAGGACACATTCTACACATCAAAGTGAAGCTCTTGCAAATATGCAAATGTGTATGCAGCATATTTCAAAACTGGCTGTCAGATGGGCTGCCTGGCATGGAAGGAGAAAGGAATACATATGACTAATGAATCTTTATTGGTGGTTTTTTAAATGCAGCATTAACGTTCCATCGTAGGGGTTTCAAAAACATTTCTCAAAAGCTATTAGTTGTGTGCATGATATGATTTTCATTATTTAGCCTTGGAATAAACCACTATATATATATATATGTGTGTGTGTGTGTGTGTGTTTGTGTTTGTGTTTGTGTGTGTGTGTGTGTGTGTGTGTGTGTGTGTATTTATATATATATAAATGTATGTTAACATTACAAATATGGTAGGTAATGTCTTCCTTTATAAATACAGTAAACTGGAAAGTAAAATGTAGAGTTCATTTAGCTGTAATTCATTTTTTTATATAATAAGACAGCTGTGGCGCACTGTGTGAAAACGAGACATATCCAAGGTGACAAAGAGTCAAATGGAACAATCCTTTTCACCTTTCTACATCACGCAAACCCCTTTCTTAAATCTTAATTTTTTATAAAGATTCAGTGCTCCTATTAGACATTTATATGATCTCCTTTTGAAAACCTGTAATGTTAAAGAATGGAGCAGCTTTCACAAACCCCCTCTCTCTTTCTTCCTCTCAACCATTTCAAATTAAGCCTCTTAAAAGTCATTTTCACCACCGACGCCCTATTAAACTTAATGATCATTTAACAACAATACAAAGCTTTCTGTTTTCACCCAGCCTCAGAGGTCTGTATGCCTCCCATAGTTTGGTTATTCATTGTTAGAGTTTTCGGCTAATTGCAGGTGTAGCTGGAGGAAGGGCACCATTCCTCACAGCTCAGATTAGTGGAGACTTGTGGAATTATAGTTCATTTGGCAGTTTATTACACAGCGTTCTGGAATACTTGATTCTGATTGGTCAGCCATGGCATTCTACAGTCAAATATTACATTAGATAACTGCATATTTGACTGTCCCTAGCAACACCGGTCTATTTTTTGTATCGCCATGTTGTGTCTTTGTTCTCACATATTAAAACAATTTCACCTCAAATCAGTCCTTTTTCCATTTAGTTGCTTATTTCATAAGTAGCAGTGTAATCACCCTGAGGGGGGGTGGAGTTATTTTGCAATAATGAGTCTGACTGTGCGTATTGGAGTTTAAAGGGGTCATGTCCTGCAATTTTGCATTTTATTCTTCCCCAGAAGTACTAAAAACTATTTTAGTTTGGTTTTACGTGACCATTTTTGCCTCTCAGGATTTTTTGCTACTGTACCTTTAAGACATCTATATGTAAATTACATCTTTATGATTGGTTAATCTCAGCATACTGACAAAGTGCACACTGTCCTGCATCAGGGTAGGCCAAGTTGCTGAATCGGCATTAATGTATATATGTGGGAGGCCTGTTAATGTGCCCATGATGGGGATGTCACAGTACTTCAAACTCTTTATTTCAAAACAGCACGAAAAGCCTGTCTTTACATTTACACAATGATGGTTACCAATGCTGTTTTAGTATTATTTAAATATTGTTATAGTATTTATTAATATTATATTATTTTAGAAATATTAATCATATTTTATTTTTATATTTACAGTTCTCATTTTTCAATTTTGTGCTTTTGGCATTTTTATTAGTTTTTGTTTATATCAAATAATTATACTTAGGCATTGATTTATTTTTACTTCTGTTTTAGTAATTTTAATACTTACAGATTTTCTAATTTTCATGAGTTTCATGATCTAATATTCATATTTTTATTATTTTTCAGCTTTACAGTATGTGTACTTTACTTACAGTGTACTTACCCAGGAAAGTACTGGGTAGTATAAAGTACCTACACAGGTTAAGGTTAGGTTTAGGGGTGCTTCAGGGTTAGTACGTAGTTATTACCCAGTTAATTGTAATTGTTATAATAAGTACATAGTATGTACATGCGGAACAGGTCTGTAAAATAAAGTGCTACTGTGTTTGTTACTCATGTTACATATACTTACTATAGTATATGCATAATTACATGCAGCTACCCCTAACCCTATAATATGTTGTTAATTAATTACACTGTAACAAGGACACCATAAAATAAAGTGTAACCCAATTTTGAATAGTTTCAATACAAAAACAACACAGTTTCAAACCAGTTTAACTATCTTTCTTCTGTGATGGCTCCTCATATATGAACTGTATGTTTTCCCCACAGTGCCAGGCTTCCCATACCCAGCAGCCACAGCGGCAGCGGCGTACAGAGGGGCACACTTAAGAGGAAGAGGGCGCACCGTTTACAATACGTTCCGGGCAGCTGCGCCTCCTCCACACATCCCAGCCTATGGGGGGTAAGTTACAACACTCCCTTCTCAGATTCACACACACAAGTTCACCGTTAGTCCTCTCTTCTGACAACCACTCCCCCTCGTCACTGGGCTGCTGTAACATGCATGCATCTCTACCTCACCACACAGAACCAGTGCAGCATGAAACCCGTGCATCCTGCAAGTAATGATGACAGTCAACCCTCATGCTGTTCTGTCATGGTCGATGGCCTTAAGCGTTTCTTTTTTGTAATGTAACATTATGTAAATCTGAATGCAGAAGCATTTGTGATCTCTGAGCAGTCAAATGGTGATTCTGATTATTTTGGTTGATTTCATGTATGTAACTGCAAGCCGATAATATTGATGGAGGTTTTGTGGCATTTTGAGGTTTCAGGGGCCACAGGCTAGTTTACACTGCCTGCTGTCTTGTGTAAATTGACAAATGGGAAGGTTAGAAGATTCACAGCAAAAATAAATGTAACACAAATAATCAAAAATAAATAAAAAAAAGCATGCCACTTTAACTGTGTGATAAATAAAAATAAATATAAAGGAAATATCAGTGCTGGTAAGGCATCAATAGAATTTTTAGATTTTAGTTTAGAAGTTTTTGATATGATTTTTAGTCTTTGGTTTTGCCAAGTCATAAAACTAAACACAAAATATAGATTTGATTTTATTAGATTTTAAAGGTGACATATTATGCCCCTTTTTACAATATGTAATATAAGTCTCTGGTGTCCCCAGAATGTGTCTGTGAAGTTTCAGCTCAAAATACTCCACAGATCATTTATTATATAATTTAAAAAATGCCTATTTTGAGTGGAAGCAGAAACAAGCTGTTTTTCGGGCCTGTGTCTTTAAATGCAAATGAGCTGCTGCTCCCCGCCCCCTTTTCCAGAATAGAGCTGCTTATCTGCTAAAAAACATATGTTTTGGTTCTGATTATCATGTTTATCCCGCTGAAATCATGCGTTTTAAACCATATGAGTTTAAACTTCAGATATAAGGTTTTCTGAGTGCACACATCCGAAGCACACAGACAGAAAGCGGCTGTCACAGCATGTGAGTACTAAACTAAGTTCTCATTCACACACAAGCTTACATTAAAAACACACGAGTTACAAAAACAGTCGGTTATGTCTGTGGAGGGTTTATTTTAGATATGTGTGGCGGCAGCAATATACAGTAGCCTAAATAAATCAATAAATCCACTGCTCTCTTGTCTCCTCTGAGGCTGGGACTGTAAATAGTGTTCTGTGCTCGTCTGTGCAGCCAAAGACAGAACAGTTAGCATGTTTTGCTCAAACTTTCGCCATGGCATTAGAGCTGGTATACCGTTGTCGCTTGCGAAATCAAAATGACGGTGCCTTGAGTGGAAGTTTACAGATTAAGGGGCGGTAATAGTATAATGAGATCCCTGTGCCACGTCACCGAGGGAGCGAAATCAGACGCACTCGTTTTCTCAGACGCTTGCAGAAAAAGGCTTACCAAAACAAAGTGATTGGGTTAATCTTTTTCACGTTTACTTGGTTGGTAGATGCAACCAATGCAAAGTGACAATAGTAAACACTCATTTTTCAGTTAAAGGCAGTTCATCATTGAATTCAGTGATGTCATCATCCAGCTCAACATATCAACATTTTACAGCTTTGAATGTTGCTCAGAAATGATTAAATGTATGTAATTCAAAATTCAGTATGCAAATAAATGAAAGAAGACAAGCAACACAATTCAGTCTGCAAATATTACAATGACATCATTGTCACCCTCAGTTACATTTTAAATGCCAATAAGCGATCATTAAGTGATTTTCAAACTTTAAGCAAAATGTTTAAAAGTATTGTTTACAAAGAAAACAATAGCACACGTAAGACTGAAATTATCTACAAAACAAAAGTAAGAATGGAATCTGTTAAGAAGTTTTAATTAATTTTGGAAGTGTAATAATTTAACGCTATTCCAAAACAATATATTTGATTATTCATAATAATTATAATAATTATTATTATTACATTTTTCTCATTTTTAACATTTTCTACATACATTTTTCTTTTCCATTTTTTCCATTTTGCTAATGTCTAAAATATGATGAAAGTGAAGTGAAAGTGACGTGTGGCGACCCATACTTGAAATTAGTGCTCTGCATTTATCCCATCCAAAGTGCACAGACACAGCAGTGAACACACACACACCGTGAACACACACCCGGAGCAGTGGGCAGCCATTTTTTGCTGCGGCGCCCGGGGAGCAGTTGGGGGTTCGGTGCCTTGCTCAAGGGCACCTCAGTCGTGGTATTGAAGGTGGGAGAGAGCGCTGTACATTCCCCCGCCCACCTACAATCCCTGCCGGTACGAGACTCGAACCCGCAACCTTGGGTTACGAGTCCAACTCTCTAACCATTAGGCCACGACTTCCCCCACAGAGAGCTGAAACTGATTGTGAGGCAGTTTCAGCTCTCTGTGGCCCTTGTATGAAGCCTTTACTCCAGTCTCCTTTTAAATTACTTCAAAAGTGATGAGTGTTTGTAGAGAGCCTTTGTCACTTTTATTCAGTGTGTGTATTTCTTATTCTGTTCCACTAACCCTGGCTAGAGATGGGGTTGGTATTGCTTGCATGGGAACATGCACTAATATTGATGTGTTTTGTTTGTTGTGTTTGGTGTTTGTCTGTGTGTGTGTGCGCGTGGGTTTGCATCTTTCCAGTGTTGTTTACCAGGATGGATTTTATGGTGCAGATATATATGTAAGTATTCGCATGTCGTCCTTGAATGATCATGTACATAACCCCCCAGCCCCCAGCCCCATTCATCCCTCTGACTATAAACCAACCAGCTGATTCATTGTTGTTTTTATTGTTAGCACTTTTTAATTCTACCTTAATTAATTGTGTCAAGAGACTTTCACATACAAGTAAAGAACATTCTTCCTCAGCCAGCCACAGCACACGAGTATCAGTGACAGAGAAATGGACATTGTTGAGTTTATTGTCAGTTGCGGTGAGACTCAGTGACCTGAAATTGAGCACACAGAATGTCCTTTTTTAATGATCGTGAGATTAGATGAAATAAAATGTTATAAAATACTATACATTTTTTTATATAAAATTATTCCGAATTTTATCTCTTAATATTTATTCAAACTTTTTTTTGAAGTATAGATTTAATGAGGAAAATTATTGGTAAATGTTCAAATTCTGCATATCTTCAACATAGTCTTCTGCGATCTATGTGCACTTTTACGTTTATCACCTTTTGAGATTAGTGGAAGCATCTGGAGCTTAGGTGGGGTAACTAGCAGGGACCGAAAGCTTGTTCTCCTCAAGGCCATGTCTCACTGAGCCTGACACAGCCTGATGTATCTCCCCCAATTCACCCTCCTCTAGGATGAAACAAATTGTACAGGGTACAAATGTGCGTGGAAATGGCGGGAAGGCTGCTGTAACGCTTCCTCTGTTCCCCTGTCATTAGCTCAGTGCCACAGAGGCTGGGATTGATTGTTCTGCTGCGATAAGATCATCTAATATTCATTAGAAACTATACAAGAACTGTATTTGTTTATAACCAATCTTAATTTGCTGAGTGCTCTGCTAAATGTACAGAATGTTGGCTGAGGTCTGGAAAATTAAGCTACGCTAGCATAGAACAGACAGCCTTAAAATGAGCAAGTTAAAGAAAAACTGGATACAAACCACATGCAGGGGTGCAATAAGATCTACCAAATATAAACGACACAGCATGTGTAATATCTCTCAATTTAATCTGTTATATATAGTGCTTCACATTTCCCTCATGTGGCTGACTTTTCATTTCTAGAAGATCTAGAAATGCCCAAAGCCACACTGTAACAAACAAGTCCATTTGCAACATCAGAAATGATTGGAGACCCTCCAATGTGACCTAATCGTTTTGATCTAGGAACACAAGTTCTATCATTAGAAACTATCTGCTTACTAATGATGTAGTTATTTTGTTTCACATAAGCCTTTTTTTTTTAGAAAATAGTTTTTGTTGTTGACAAATTTAAGAGATTTATTCAAACATACAATTAATTATTTAATGCATCAGTAACAGGTTAAGTCAAAAACAGTATGGATTTACATTATTTTGCATATATTTAAAATGTAATATAATATATAATATGTAACTTTTTCCAACTTATGAACTATGAGCATTTGAATAGCTTTCAAACTGCCATTTGATGTGAAGCAGCTACAGCAATATGTCACAACACATTAAAGAGCATCAAAATGTATTATTTGAATCTAATGATAAAACTGATATAATTTGAAAGGTTAGACTTTGTTTTATCCCAAAAATCATATTAATATATTTAAATTCAAGCTTCAACTACTGAATTGCTGTTTTGAATGTGTCTGCTTTTGGTCTGCCAATGCAAAAGGTTTCTAACAAAGCTGCAGCAGAACTGTTGAATTACTGTTTTGAACAATCAGTTGAGTGAATAATTAAATGACTCATTCACAAAGACAGTCAGTTCAGGTTTTTGAACAAATTGGTTCAATGAATGATTCAGTGATTCAGCGAATCACTCATCACTTTTTGCCACCTACTGGCATGTCAATGTAACCTGCGATAAGAGTCACTGAGTAATCCCCACCATTAATGCATAGTATGATACAAACACTGAAAAGTCTCAGTGCTGTTGGATTATTACCAGAGACTGGAATTTATTGTTGCATAATGTTATATATGCACTGATAAAACACTTGAAAAGTTGCATTATTCTGTATTATATCCTCCTGTGGAATCCTTTCAAGTAGCTGTGGCAGGCAAACACACTCTAGTAAAAGTATGAGAATCTCACCATGCGCATCAATAACCATGATAAGCTCAGTATGTCCACATGCACTCCAGACAGATACAAGCAGTCAGGAGTCAGTGGAGCCCTATCTATTCCTCTCTCTCTCTTTGCGAGTCATAATGATAAATTGTGGCCGCTCTCCAGATACGCATCTCAGCATTAAAGTCCTGACCACTGCTCTCGCCACACCTGCACACCCTGTCAGTTTCCCTGAGGTTAGTTGGCCAAGCCTAATGGAGCTTCAGAGACATGTAGATGCCCGCGGCCCCTGTCTGTCAGAGATGACAGCACTGGTGACTAAGGGGCCCCATTCAGCCGTCCCGATCTGCAGCTAATCACACCGGCTTTAAATACAGCCCAGATGCATCACGGCCCATCACGCTCAGGCTCAGTGTTGCGCAAGTAAATGAAATGGTTTGTTAAGGGGCTGGCCACGCAGTGGGACTTTCGAATTACCTGGTGAGTCATTATGGAAGGAGTTAGAGGACGGAGGTGAGCTGTGAGGAAGTGGGAGGGTGAGGAACATGAAGAAAGTTGTGAGAAGGAGCTGCTGTAATGTATGTGTGAGTGCAGGGAGAGGGAGGTTGGGGGTCAGCGGGGTCAGGGGACCAGTAAGCCCTGGAGAAACTGAGAAAGAGCAGAGGTGTACAGACGGACTTATCCGTTAGGGTTTGTGTTTACTGTGGACTGCTAATAGAAATTGTAAATGAAGCTGTGCCTTCTCAAAAAATAATGAATGAGGGAAAAAATCAACAGTACAACAATCCAAAAAATTTTGGGTTTAGATTTTGATTTTGATTTTGATTTTGATTTAGCTTTTTTTCTTCTTCTTCTTCTTATTCTTTTTCTTCTTTTTGCTTTATTTGCTTCCCAAACAGGGGTACTGAATCAGCTCCTAGGGGGTAGTTTAAATTAATTAATTAATTTATTTATATTCATTTTATTTTATATTTCTTTGATAATTAATGTGTAGGTGTGACACTGTAATAGAAAAAAAATAATCCTAGCAAAATTTAAAGCTTCATTTTCAGCCATTTTGAATTTAATTTTTATTTTAAAAAATCAAGATGTTAAAACTCAGTCAAGTGTGAAATAAAATCAAAGACAAATTACAGAAATTATGGTGACAAGTTAAGAATATGGAAATAAATGTAATTAATTTAGATAAATATTGTTATAATGATGAAAATTTTTTTTATAGTGCAAGTATGATAATTTGTGTTGATGGCACCCTATGCATTTATCTAAAGATGCCAGACAGATGCAGAGTATTTCAAGCAGACAGCTATATCTCGCACCGTCATTGACTATGAAACAAAGCTGCTCAAATCAGCAGGCATACAGTGCCTTGCTAAAGTATTCTTCATACCCCTTCATTTTTTTCACGTTTTGTTATGTTGCTGCCTTATGTTAAACTGCTTAAATGTACTTTTTTCCCACATCAGTCTACACTCCATACACCATATTGACAAAGCAAAAACAGAATTGTCACAACTTCGTAAATTAATTAAAAATAAAAAAAACTAAAATAAGTACATTGCATAAGTATTCATACCCTTAACTAAATATTTAGCTGAAGCACCTTTACAGCCTCAAGTCTTTTTTGTTTGATGCGACAAGCTTTGCTCATCAGCATTTGGCAATTATCTGCCATTCTTCTCCTCTCAAGCTCTGTCAGGTTGGATGGGGGCAGACACACATTTTCAGGTTTCTCCAGAAATACTTGATTGGGTTCAAGCTCAGGCTCTGTCTGGGCCACTCAAGGACATTCACAGAGTTGTCTATAATGTCCTGTTGGAAGGTTAACCTTCTGCCCAGTCTGAGGTTCTGAATGCTCTGGACTAGGTTTTTATTAAGGCTATCTCTATATTTTGGTGCATTGAGCTTTTCTTCTATTCTGACAAGTTCCTCAGTCCCTGCCGCTGAAAAACAGCCCCACAGCATGAGGCTGCTACCAGCACACTTTACTTTTGGGATGGTACTCTGCAGGTGATGAGCAGAGTTGGTTTCCTTCAAACATGATGCTTAGATTTGAGGTTCATCAGACCAGAGAATATTATTTCTCACAGCCTGAGGGTCCTTTAGTTGCTTTTTTGCTAATTCTAAGTGTGTTTTCATGTGTCTTCACTGAGGAGAGGATTGAGTCTTGCCACACCGCCATAAAGC
>NW_015539895.1:885879-887804 GCF_001515605.1 Sinocyclocheilus anshuiensis | reverse complement strand
ACCCTTTACTCCTCTGAGGTCAAACTCTCTCCCTTCGTCACGGGCAGAGGCAAGCGCAGGCACGCAAAAAAAAAAAGGCCAGCCTGATTTATTAGCCTAATTCCCTTTGCCAGTGGTGATGGGGAATAGCACGGTGCCCAGTGCAGTAATTGGCAAATTAAATCAAATGAGATGTCACTGCAAATGTAATGGTAAAACACATCCATGGCGGAGCAACTGTAACTGCAGAATGAAGTGGGATAGACCTGACAGTTCCTCAGAGATGAGACAAAAGCCTGTTTGGCAGGGCGACCAGAGGAAGTCGTCTTGGCTGATTCTGATTTTGATTTCCTTTTCTTTCTTTTTTCTCTCTCTCTCTCTCTCTGTCTCTCTATCTCTCTCTCTCTCTCTTGTCAATTGTGAGTGTAAGCTTATTGCAGATGGCACGCAATCAAGAATAAAGCAAATTTGGAGCCTTGATGTGATTGTAAAACATTCGCATGACACGAAAGCATATCTGCTCATGACTGTTAACGGCAAATAATGATCGTAATGCTGTCATCCTACATGTAGCTACTGATATTGTGCAGCCATAACTAGATGAAGCAACACTTGATTATCATGTCATCTTAGCAGTGCTGTCATAATCTCTCAACGGTGTCCCTGCATGCCTCTTGATAAGTTGTGTGCTGTGAATCTCACCCGACCGGTTTTGAGTGGTGCTCATCATCATTACATCATGTTTATGTAATCATCACAGGAGCGTTTGTGCGTGCGTAGATCCCAGTGTCCACGGTAAAGGCAGATCATTAGCTGCGAATGGGGACCACATGCACCCGAGTGCACTTTTTGATGTCTGTCGGCCGTGAACTGCATGTCGTAGTGTTTGTAATTGTTGCCAGGCTTAAGATCAGTGTGGTTTCATGATCGGTTCAATAACCACGTGTCCTCCTCACACGTGGGGACTTCTCTGGATAAATACAGTCGACTGTCCTCAGAGATTAAAGTCAGACCGTCTTAAGAAACCACGGTATTGATTCCAAGGGCCCTTGTTGCTTTTCTGTGGCTTCTTGTTATGAGAAATCTTTTATGGTATAGCGGTAATCTGATTTTCTGTTGGTTTGATTACTCTAGGCTTAGGCAATCATGTAATGATCTTATGCACCAACTTGTCCAAGTAAAACATTAAAATATTTTATTTATCTATTTATTTACTTAAGTAAATAAATGGAACAGACTCAATGTTAAATAAAAACAGAAAAAGATGTACAGTACCATTCAAAAGTTTGGGGTCAGCACGATTTTCTTAAATATTTTTAAAAGACGTCTTATGTGCTCACCATATTTGATCAAAAATTTATTTATTTGATCAAAAATACAGTAAAAACAGTAATATTTTGAAATACTATTGTCATTTAAAGTAACTTATATTTTAAAATGTAATTTATTCCTTTGATGGCAAAGCTGAATTTTCAGTGACCATGCTGATTAGCTGCTCATTTGCATGCTTATTATTTCAATGTTGAAAACAGTTGTGGTTATTAATAATAAACTGTAATGCCTGTTTTTTAAGATTCTTTGATTAATAGACAGTTCAAAAGAACAGCATTTATTTGAAACAGAATTTTTTTGTAAAATTATAAAACGATTTGACTGTCAATTTATTGCATCCTTGCTGACTGAAAGAGTTAATTAAAAATAGAAAATAATAATAAAATACTGACTTCAAACATTTGAATGCTAAGGTAGATACAGTCAGGAACATTTCAAAGTAGTATAGAGTTCATGTTTACATCAATTAATTTATAATTAAGCATGACTTTAAAAATAGCTGTAATGCTTTGAAATGTTTCTGACCATATCGACATCTTTTCTATTTATTGGGCAATAAATACATAAATAAACTGTTGTGACACTACTGTACATTCAGTGACATCAGAGATTTT
>NW_015539895.1:879687-885838 GCF_001515605.1 Sinocyclocheilus anshuiensis | reverse complement strand
AAATAAATAAAAAAATTTTTTTTTTTTTTTTGTGGTGCTGACTAAGCTAGGCATCAGTATTTCTATTGCTCATACTTATGGATTTGAAAAATCCCCAACCCTCAGTATCAGACATCTGCGCATAACTCGTCCCACACCGCTTGTGCTACAGACATGAATGGTGTGTTTCAGCTATTGCTTTAACTGTTTTGTCATTAATACAGATCTTAGTCTCTCTTTCATTATGTTCTATGAACCCCCCAAAATTGCCCGTGGTTCAGTTTGCATTAAAAATGTAGTTATACAAGTAGACATAGTCATTCCTTTGCCAGTGGGCAGAGCTAATGCTAATGCTCGAACTGATTAAATTCAGAAAGTTTCCTTAATGTTTTTTAGCTCGCTGCAGAAACCTGCTTGATTGCTTATGCAAATGAAGAGGCCTCTCAATAACATTTGAATTATTTTGTTTACCTTTAGACACATTTTGAGAATAATAGCAGCTTTGGGAAATTGAAACCGCAGCCCAACATACAAATTAGGTCCCTGATACAAATTCCAGCTAAATTAGACTAGTCTTTCATAATAGAGATTATAAATGATTGTTATTGAGAAGTCATACATTTTTTACATTTTTCGGATTTAAAACGATTGAATTATTCATTTGCAATGTAAATGACTTAGAATCTCTCTTCCCTCATAAAAATAAATTATTCATGTCTCAATGAGTAACGTTTTTAGACAGTTGGAGTTTAATCGTTCAGTCTGCCTCCATTAAAATAACCTCTCAGCACTGTTAGATGTTATCACCTCGTGTGAAAGATATCATCTCTGATCTCCGCTAATCCTGCGAGTGTTTAGACTGCAGTTGATCTCTTGCCTTCCATGGTGGCAGATACCAATACCCCAAAGCTTTATCTTAACAGAATGGCGCACTCTGACACCCTGCCGTCCCGACGCCGGTCTCATTAGCTGTTAGCCATTGCTTCTGGTTGCTGCTCTTTGTCAGAGCTTCACTCGCTTTCCGTCAGAGATGTCCAGGGTCAGCCTTAGATCTGGAGGTGTTGCTGGGAGGCACAGTCCGAGTTAGGGCTGCTTCTTTCTCTGAAATCTCTTTTTCAAGGCTCAGCTGGTCCCATCTGAACAGCTGTGGGCTGGGGGCACGTGGGTTAGGAGTACACAGTAGCCTTGCTTCCTACAACCCACCATACTAGCATCAGCTGACCTCTGTCCCCACAACACTTGTTCAAGAAAGGTTGCGGTGGCCCATCGTGTGTGTTTCTGGCACTCCGAGTTGAAACCCTCAGGGCTGGGATAGCAGCTGTGCGGGAAGCTAAAGCAACTCTTTAAACTCTTGTATGAAAGGCCGTTTATTTAGTTAATTAACAAATTATGCTGCTAACACATACCAGGCATGCTCAGGGGTGTAAAATGCACTGAGAAATTAAACTTGATGGACAGTATGGGATTCCACACAATTAAAAATCATGTATCAAGCTAAAAACCTGCTTCAGGGAAAGTATTTCTAAGTAAAATGTCAACTTTTTTTCTTAGGAAGTGTTGACACTTGAATGGAGTTATGTAACGCCTCAAGTGTTTGTCGTTGACAATAGTTATGATGTAATTAAAAAGCTTTGATTTGGATCAAAGATTATGTTGATGCTTTTTCCTCCCTTTATAAGGATGAATATATGAGGAATTCGTTTACGTGAGCAAATTGCATTTCATTTAAAACATTCAAATGAACATAATTTGACTTGTTAGTTCAGGAAGACTGACAAAAATATACACTATAAATTGAGAAGAAAAAAAAAGATTTTAAAAGAAATTAATAGTTCTTAATCACCAAATCAGCATATTAGAGTAATTTCTGAAGGATTATGTGACACTTAAGAGTGGAGTAATGATGCTGAAAATTCTGCTTTGTTCACAGGAATAAATTACTTTTTAAAATAAAATAAAAAGGTATTTTAAAGCGGTCATGAATTGAGAAATCAAATTTTCCTTGATGTTTTGACATGTAAGAGGTCATTGTACTATAATTTACGGTGGCCGAGAGAGAGAATTGAGAAAAATCATTCTAACATTATAAGTGCACCTCAGGAAACATTATCAAATAATTAAAAAAATGCAGTTCATGACCCATTTAAACTGTAATAACATTTCACAATATTACCGTTTTACTGTATTTCTAATCACATAAATGCAGCCTTAGTGAGCATGAGAGACTTATTTCAAAAACATTAAAAGTACTGACCCCAAACTGAATGGTAATGTATGTTTGTTTCAAAATGTGAATAGTTTACTTAAATTACATACTTCATGATGACTTCAGAAATACATGTTATACTTTGACTAGAAAGTGTATAAAATGTTTTAATTAGAAGTGGTATTGAGTAGAAGTGCAAATAATTAGTTTCAGGTAAACTAAACATTTCCCAAAATGATGCTTATTTGTATGAATGAAGTACAATTACTCAAGTGATTTACACCCCTGAATGTGGGAAGTGCCTGTGACCCTTGATAGCTAATACGAAGAGAGGAAACTCTGTGAAATGTATGTGTCTTATTAGTTTAGTGTTGAATATTAAATGATAGAAATAAATTACTGAATGGCAGTTAAAATATAATATAGAAATATGTGTGATGTAGTCCAGTGTAGTACTGCTCATTTTTAGTGCTTGTGACTTAAGTGTCTTCATTAAGTGCATGTTTAATCTGTAATGTGTATGAATGGTCATATCTGAAGCCAATACATATCTGATTTTGTAAGGCACTATGAGTTATAGAAAGTGTACCATTTGATGCATGTGTTCAAATGCATGTCTGCATTGAGCTTTGCTCCCTAGAGTATATGTGTGAGTGTAACTGTGTGTGTGTGTGTTTGTGCATTGGGACGGTCAATACTGTCATGCCGAATAGAACATTGTATTCAAAACAAGCCCCCTAACATGATTAAGAAGGCCGATTCAATCTGAATGCTTAGCGGGAATGAATGATTCATTTAGTTATTAAAAATAGCTCCACGCGGCAATTAAAAAGGGGCCTGTCAATATGGCGGCCAATGTCTCTAATTAGACGTGAGATCAAGCCATGACACATCATTTGTCACACCTGTGCAGTGACTCATGAAGCCTGTGCAGTGCAACCAATGATACGGCTCATTCTAGTCATGTTTGTTTACCCAGAATGCACCATTTACCCACATCATGTTTGCATTATAAAAATTCCTTCGAATTTTTTTTTTTTTTACATTTTATGTTTTTTATTAGTATTATTTGCAACGGAGCTTAGGATTATACTCTAGTCCTTTCTATGCTGTATGTTTCTGACGGTAAAACTCAACTGTTTAACTCTAGGGGAGTTGGAAAATGAGCCTATTTTATACAAATAGTGGAGTGTTCCTTTAAATCTGTAAACAGTTCATGTTAAATGTAAATTAAATAAATGCTCACAGTTCACAAAGATTCAGGGTGCACTCAGTAATTTTATTATTTTTTTGTTATTGTTGTTGCATATTGAACTTACTGACACCTAGTGAGGCAGATGCAGTGTCACTCAAAATGTTTCTGTTACTATTCGAAGTAAGCCCTGATGACAACATTATTTTAAAATTAAATTATGTGACCTCAATACGTTAGCCCCCATGAGGTGACCCACTTTGCGGAAAATATATATAATATATATTTAATATATTTAATTCAGCATGAATTGCCATTTTCAATTTAACAAAACAAAAAAAATGTGGGGTGAGGTTTGTTTTTTTCTGTTGGAAATTGATTGAACAATCCGAATGTGAGTTTGTTAAAAAAAAAAAAAAAACTTTGTCTAAATATCTATTTGGCTACTGGCTTAAAAGTCATTTCAGAAGAAGAGCTTACATTCACATTAAAAATTATAAAAAATAAACATTAGGATTGTTTGATGAATAGAAAGTTCAAAAGAACAGCATTTATTTGAAAAAATAAACATTTTGTAACATTATAAACGTCTTTACGATCACTTTGATCAGTTTATTGTGTTTTTGCCTAATAAGTGTGAATTAAAAAAATTAATAAATAACATCTTACTGACCCCATTAATTTTTCAAAATGTACTATCCATTTCTATCATGTATAACATTTTTTAATGAGGGTAAAAAATGACTGAGTGCACCTTGTTATTTTGACATTTTAAATAAATATGTCCATAGTACAGTGGGAGTTTTGCTTTTCTCTCTCTTCTCATCTCTCTCCCAAGAAAAGTTTATGTTATATGACATAAGCACTTTGATGTATAATATTATCTGTTTGATTTCCAATATCATCCAAGTATAATGGTCGCAGTCTCAGGTGTTTCTAACGGGCTTGACGGTTGGTTTTTATGTGACCGTTCAAGGCCATCCCAGCGCTATTCAGTAATGCTGTGAATGCAGTTCCTTGACTTTTACAGAACAATAGTGATGGAGGGAGGGGGTTTACAGAGGAGAGGACGTTTAGAGTGGCTAAATCAAAGCGTCTCACACACAGCTGCAGTTTCTATTGAATCGGCCCCAGTCCGAGGTTATGATTTAGTCTCATCTCTGATATACTGTATATGTCTTTTTTTACTCCTCTTCTTTATTCCCGCATTTGCATCTCCAATCCCCCTAGCATGCTCTTCCCTGTTCCTCCATGTCGATATGAGCACTTAGAGCTCTGGTTCTTTTTGCTTGTGAGCTAAAACCCATTTATACCCCCCCTTTCCATTCCCTAACACCCCCTCCTCTAACCCCCCCCACCCCCACCTCTCGTCCATCCAGCCAGTCAGCAGGCGGTATTGTAAATTTTATCTTCTCTTGCAGAAATCATTTCGTCTTCGTTGCAGCAGATGAAATTTCTTGTAACACCTCCTCAGGTAAAATAAATAAATATAAATGAATACCAAATCACCCTCACTTTCTCGATGCACCCGCGAGGGAGCGAGCATATACCCCCTTTTTTATGCACCCTGACAGTGAGTGCTTCTATTGCCCGGATGTCTCCTTATTTCTGCCCCCTTTTAATTAGTAGATGTTACGTTTTATCTTACTACGTTTCTCTTGAATGCTCTTTTTTGGACGGGTGGAGTAGTTTTGGAGTACTGCATGAGGATAGCTGGAAGGCATCGCATTCATGGTTCTCATCTTCTGTTTCTCTCTCCCATGGCACTGCTTGGAAGAGGCATGTGTTCCTTGAAGAGTGAAATGAACACGCTTGTCACGAGCATGGAATCTGTGATTTTTCCTTTTTTTTCTGTCTCAATCTTTGTTGTGTTCCATGGTTCCTTTGAGTTCTCCACCATCGCCTCCCTCTCCATTAGATGTGTGTGTGTGTGTGTGTGTGTGTGTGTGTGTGTGTGTGTGCGCGAGAGGGCCTTTTTTTGGTTGGTTTGTTTGTGTTATTGTTTTACAGGTGTGTTGTGCTGTTGTTGTTGTCGTATCAAGGTTGCTCTTGTAGTGTATGGTGTCTTGCACATTGGCTGTAGGTGGCTAGATCTTGGGAATGACACAAGTGTGATTGTTACTAGTTTGAGTCGCGGTATACGAAAAGGAAAATGGACCTGTCCGTCCGCGCATTGATTTTGTGACAGCCCTTTTTTTCCCTTCCCTTCCCTTCTTTTTTTCCCCCTCGACCATGGAAAATGAATATGCTAACAAGGCTGTAATTTAGCAGAAGGCACTTTCTTGAAGACATCAGCTGTTTTCTGTAAAACACAATTGGAATGTGTAATTTGGAGTCTGAAAAACTTGCAAATTATGGTCTAATTGTCCCTGTTCAATAATTGCTGATATCCCAGAAGGCCGCACGCATCCTGTTGGCAAATCCACGTAATCAGTAAGTAAGAAAAGCGGAGAAGGCCCGCATTTAGACTAACTCGCATTAGAGCCCCTAAAGCACAGCCTGGCATTGTTTAAAGAAATCATAGAAATGAGCTGTCCGTTCGGTCTCCTGGTGGGAAAAGTCAATGCATTTAGAGGAATAGCGCTGCTGGAGCACACATTTTCCAAAATAATGAGCATCTAGTCAATAATGCAGATATATCCCAGCCATCTGAGATTTATTAACCTGTATCTCAGGGCCCAGATCTAATTTAGCTGTATGTTAGAGACACTGGTGTTCATTAACAAACATAGAGCTTACCAGTCTCATAAATCAAGTTTTTTTTTTTTTTTTAT
>NW_015539895.1:865739-879154 GCF_001515605.1 Sinocyclocheilus anshuiensis | reverse complement strand
AGATTTCTTTTAATGTTTTTGAAAGAAGTCTGTTATGCTCACCAAGACTGCATTTATTTGATCAAAAATGCAGTAATAATAAAAATAATAAAACTGCAAAATTGTAATATTGTGAAATATTTCCTGTGATGTTGTCAAAGCTGCATCCTTGCTGAATAAAAGTAATATTAATTGTATAAATAAACTATTAATTTCACACACACATTATATATATATATATATATATATATATAATTAATGGGGTAATTTAAGTAAATAATAAATGGGGTCATTTAAATTACATTTTTAATGAATCAATTTAATGAAATCTATATCACATCCCATTAATTTATGTAAAATATCTACTTTTATACATTAAAATTGCTATAATTTAACTGTTATGTTTCATTTAAAAATAAAATGAGGTATTACTTTGTTTAATGTGTTTTGTTAACTGTTATGTAGCCCGTGGTTATGATAATTGTTTTTCAGCGATTACATCTCAGAGCAGGAGTTTTATTGTTTTCACAGAGCGCCTGAGCTATGATGAAGAAATATCTATTCTCTTAGCATCAAATGATTTAACGTACCCATATTGGGAAACAGAAAATGGCATTAGTTCAAAAACATAATATAGGTTATTAAATTGGCAAATGCCTGTGGTGGCAGAAACAAGTTTATCTTTATAAAGCTGAAGTGATAAAGGATTAGCTGAAACACCAAAGAGAGTCATGTCTCCTCCAAAAAGAGCTTTTAGATGTTTTGAACATCTGCGCTATAAAGCTGCACTATGAAAAGGCATATAGATATAATTGCTTTCCCTTCCCTTCCCTTCTTTTTTTCCCCCTCGACCATGGAAAATGAATATGCTAACAAGGCTGTAATTTAGCAGAAGGCACTTTCTTGAAGACATCAGCTGTTTTCTGTAAAACACAATTGGAATGTGTAATTTGGAGTCTGAAAAACTTGCAAATTATGGTCTAATTGTCCCTGTTCAATAATTGCTGATATCCCAGAAGGCCGCACGCATCCTGTTGGCAAATCCACGTAATCAGTAAGTAAGAAAAGCGGAGAAGGCCCGCATTTAGACTAACTCGCATTAGAGCCCCTAAAGCACAGCCTGGCATTGTTTAAAGAAATCATAGAAATGAGCTGTCCGTTCGGTCTCCTGGTGGGAAAAGTCAATGCATTTAGAGGAATAGCGCTGCTGGAGCACACATTTTCCAAAATAATGAGCATCTAGTCAATAATGCAGATATATCCCAGCCATCTGAGATTTATTAACCTGTATCTCAGGGCCCAGATCTAATTTAGCCATATGTTAGAGTCTCTGGTGTTCATTAACAAACATAGAGTTCACCAGTCTCATAAATCAGGGTTTTTTTCAGTCTCGATGGGCGGCAGGAGAAGCTTAGAATAACGGATCATAGAAAGGAACAAACCGATAGTCACAAGTAAGAGTTTAAGCTTAAATTTGTAGTGCGTTTCCGGCAGGCACTGCTAGAAAAACAAACAAAAACACATTTTCAGTGTCCTTCAAATGGCAATTAAAAACCCCAGTTCTTGCATTTCGGGTGACTCATCCAATCAGCGTGTTTTCCTTTGCTTAATACTTTAGGAATAATTCACCAGGTGCTATATCCTGAGGGTCACCTTTTCAATCTTAGCTCCAGAAGAGCGAAGGCAGCCCTGGTTTGATCACTGCACCGCATACTCATTAAAACTAACCCCTGTAAACACAGATAACGCAGGTCAAACAAAATACTTGGCCGCGCATTGAAATATGAAGACAGAGCTACTGTGTAGTGAATAACAATGTCTATACTAATTTGCAGTGGATTAACTTCTTAATCGCCAGGAGTGGAAGAATATGTAAATTGGCTCATTTCTCTGCCCTCTGATTGGCTCTTTATCTGGTCCAGAAACAACATGCATGCATAACAAGGCTTTGAGGAGCAGATATGCCAGGTTGTTTTCAAACGAAGCCTGCTCAAACTTTGAGGGAGAACAGGGTGAGATCTCAGGATATAAGACACTAGAAAAGTATTAATTAAGCTCACATTTACACTAAACACCCTGCAACATTTTCATCAAGTCAGCCCCGAACGAGAATAATGAACAGATGTTTTGCTTCGGGTTTTTTTTTTTTTGGTGCAAGTACTGTAAAACATTGATCTCTGGTCTGTTTGATTTTTTTTTTCCTGTGATGTTTTTTTTTTTGGCCTTTTTGATCAATATGCCTAAATTAAACTACTAAAAAATTGAAGGGTTGTTTGTGCAAGTGTATTGAACTTGAAAAAACAAGCAAATTCTTCTTGGTACCGATTTGCAAAGTTTGTATATACAAGCGGATATTGCCGTAAGTGCTGGCATCCCATAATCACACAATTAGAATGAACAGAGCATCTAGTGAGGTCTTGCACAAGTGGCCCTTCAACTTTCAAACAGTGATGTCTTCCTCTTTGCCCTGTGCAGCATGACTGCAAGAGCCATGTAATCTCCTCTCTGACTTCATTTGATTGTCATTTTCCAAACACACTGAAATCATCACCATACGTAGTTGTTTCAGCCCGTGGTGTCGTATATGACTGTATGGCATTTGTGTTTGCATAGAAAAGAAGCGATTTTCAACTTGGCAGCGCGATCTGACCATCTCTCCATGTTTCCACAGTTACGGACGAGTTTATGCTGCCGACCCCTACAACCACGCACTTGCTCCAGCAGCCACATACAGCGTTGGTGCCATGGTGAGCATGAATTTCCATCTCTACCTGCCTCGATTCTTCTTTCTTTTTTCCTCTTTCCTCATGACCCCTTTATTTATCCCTTCCCTGCTCTTTTCTCAGTGCACGCTTGTCATGTACGCTCATTCTTTTCCCTTTTCTTCCCACCTTTTCCTCTTGCATGGATTTTAGCACTGCTGACATCTCCTCATTTAAACTTAATTGAATTTGTCTCTTGTGCTAACGGCAGCTGAAATGCCACATTAATCCTCCCAGTAAACGTGATAAATGTCTTAATTTCTTGGCAGTGTAGTGCATGTTAGTTATTATATTTCTAATTTTGTGAATATCACCTAGCCGAACGCTCCCCTTAATGGAATAATTAGTCATTTTGATAATTAAATCCATCACCTAAGTGGTGCTGTAGCAACAGCTAAAAGAGAGAGGGAGCAGAGGAGAGACGGTGTGATGAAAGAGTGCGAGGAAGACTGATAAGAGTCTCCAGGCACCCACTGCGATGTGCGACTTGTTTGTACGTGGACTGCTTTTGATCCCAAAACGTCCACGTTGCATACAAAACGTACACTGCGAAGATCAATTTCTTAATCTGTATTTTTGTCTGATTTTCCAGAAAAAATGCTTAAAACGTTTGTGTATGTTAATAAGACTTATTTATTTATATTATTTTATTTTCAAATTTAATTATTTGAACGTTTTAAGTTTCTTGTTTTAAGAACAAATCTCAAAAGGTGTGGTTACATTTACCATTGCTCTGCATATTTTTGCTGGCGAAATACAGTTGTTTCAGTAAGAATCCACACAATCTGCAATTTGGCATGAGGGCAAAAGACTCTCCGCATAGACTAACAGAAAGCTGCTTGGTTTGAAAGTGACTTCTGTATGAGCTGTGTTTCATACATCTACACTATTAACAATAGACAATTGAGTTTTTTTGTGCACCTTATTTTTTACTTCAATATATTTTCTCAGTTACATCGTATACATGTTTTCTTTTGTCAATTTATTGTTTTATGGATTTTTGCTGGAAAATAAGACAAAAATAGGTTAAGAAAATGCTTTTTGCGGCATATGAAACTCTGCATTCGTTGCTCATTTTTTGATTTGCTCTGTTAACTCTATTTCTTTCACCCCTTTTACATTTTTAAGTAGCTAAATGCATCTCTTCTGGCATGACGTGTGTCGGTGTGCTTGCTGCATGATGGAACGTGATTGGTTTAGTCCGGGGGGTATGTACGGCAAATAACCTTAATGCTAGCGGAGGTCTCCTCTAAACTGTGTCATTTAAACGTGTCCAAACCCGTGGCTTCTCTTCCAGAATGCTTTCGCTCCCTTGACTGATGCCAAGACCAGAAGCCACGCCGACGATGTGGGTCTCGTTCTTTCTTCTTTGCAGGCTAGTATATACCGAGGTGGATACAGTCGTTTCGCGCCATACTAAAAAAAACACTTTCAAATAAGAGAGAGAAGACAAAAACGGATATTTTTCATCTTATACCTCAAATATTTTGTGCTGTGTATTTTAATATTGTGGGTTTTTAATTTCTAACGATTGCATAGATTGTTGGCTGTAGAGGTTTCTGTGGTGATCTAGAGAGCTGCTCGATTTTAAAAAGATGGAAAAATAATAATAATAATAAGATTCAAATTGTTAGGGCTTTATCATGTAAATGAGTTGTGTATGATAAATATTCAAGTCACTTTGGAGTTATCATATTCTGTAAGAGTGTAAGTGACTAGAGTCATCCAGTGGTTTCTGCTTCCATTTGACATCGCCTTTTGTCTTTCTTTTGGTTTCTTTTGTTTCTGGGTTCTGTGCCGTAGAGGAGGCGTGTGCAGGGGGTTGTGGGTAGGAGTAGATACGGGCGTGGTGGGCGAAGGACCGGGGGCTGGCAGTAAAGTCGGTGTAATCCCCCGAGTGCAGTAAAGACACAGAGCCGGTCAAAGAGACCACTGAGGTATCGATTATTTAAGCTGTCTTATATCAGTCATTACTCAAAGCCAAAGGTTATGTTCCTGGGGTGTTCAGTGTGTATATTCAGACTATACATAGCAGCTCGTAGAAACTCCCCTAAAAATTCACCATGACAGTATTTTACTGTTTAACTATTATCTAGTCCTTAAGTCAGACCCAGATGTTCTTTTTATATTACAGTACTTCCAGTACTTCGATTGATATAAATGCTGACTTTTATAATACGGGAGAGTCGAAACACGAAAGAAAAAAAAAAAAAAAAGACGGCGCCAATAGCGCTGGTTATATATTTAGTTTTTCTTTTATCTTCATTTGTTTTTTTTGTTTTGTTTTTTGCTTTTTTTTCTCAGAAGTTAAGAAACTCATTATTTGTACAAGACGAGAGTGGGAAAAAATAAACTAACGGTGTATTAAATTTGATCTGTGCAGTGAAAATGTTCTCTTATACAAAAAAACACAACTGTATAATGTTTTAGATTTAGTGTGGTAGACCAACTGTTAGAGAAAGGTGTCTCATTTTTATGGAATCATACACAGATTTATATCAACACTTTACAAGTAATGCAATCATTATGTAGATATAATCATAGTATTTTTGTCAACTGTACAATTTTGCACACACATCCTGCAATTTTTTCCATCACTACTACTACTACTTCTCAATTGTGGGACGTTCTGTTGTCTGTTTTCTTTTGGTTCTCCGCTTCTTTTGAGTGTTTCGTTTTTATATCATTTTTAATGTGACATCCTTTGTACTATTATTTTCTAGAACACAGCCTTTACACTTTGAAACTGTTTGATTATCGAGAAACTGAGAAATATATGACTTGTGAAAAAGATATCTATATGTAAATAGGAATAATGATATTGAACTATGTCATTTACAAGTGCTACACAAACAAGCTGTCGAGGTGTTCTTGAAGAGTCGCAGCTTGACTGTGCATATGCGAAGACTTCCCTTCATGTTGTTTACAAGTATACCTAATTAGAGGTGTTTGTCACATATCTCATTTTTCTTTCTTTTGTATTTATAAAAGTTTAAATTGCATAAAATACAAACAAAAGAGCAGCTCCAATTTATCCGGCTGCAAATATCCTCTTGTGTACTGTGTGCGTCACATCACACAACTTGGCAAAAATATCTTACCCACTGCTGTGATTCTGCTCTTTCTGCTTTAAGTATGTGTTGTGGACAGGCTTTCTCCTTGTCATTGTATGTGCATGCACTATGATCTGCATAACAATAACCATCAATAAAGTTTCTCAAGATAACAGGAACTTGTCTCGGAATTTCTTTGCACGATGCCGGCTGGCGGATCTTATATTCATTCAGATGATGGAGTGCGTTTGTCCTCTGATATGATTTCATTGACTAAAATTGCATTGAAAAGCTCAAGGCGAAGAGGAAATGATCATCTCCGAGGAGGTTAAGTGGAATTGATGCTGCCAGGTCTGAGGTGGTCATCTGTACGGCTTTAAGAAGACTCTGTATTCAGAATGAAGGAGCGAGATCGGATTCTTGCGGTCTGATTAGGTTATCCCACACACTTTCAGGGTTATGAAACCTCTCCGGTCTGCAGATATTTCCAAAAAGGAAGCCACAATACGGGCTTATTTTAGGGTGCAGTTAAAGTTTGAATGGAAAAAAAATTGGAGCACACTCACAAATAGCGGTAGATCATTAGCATAACAGTCCAGCAAATGACAATATTCTGAACGTGCTATGAAGAACATTACTTTGGAGAATGATGGGACCCTCTCATCATCAAACCTGAACCTGTCTGCCCTGCATAACTGTAAGTAGCAGATATTCATTATCTTTCTCTCATTTCGCTAAGGTATGACGGAATTTCATAAATTATGTATACTACAGATAGTTCTAATTGAAGAAAAGAAGAATTTCCCCACATTCTAGTATACCTAATTAGAGGTGTTTGTCACATATCTCATTTTTCTTTCTTTTGTATTTATAAAAGTTTAAATTGCATAAAATACAAACAAAAGAGCAGCTCCAATTTATCCGGCTGCAAATATCCTCTTGTGTACTGTGTGCGTCACATCACACAACTTGGCAAAAATATCTTACCCACTGCTGTGATTCTGCTCTTTCTGCTTTAAGTATGTGTTGTGGACAGGCTTTCTCCTTGTCATTGTATGTGCATGCACTATGATCTGCATAACAATAACCATCAATAAAGTTTCTCAAGATAACAGGAACTTGTCTCGGAATTTCTTTGCACGATGCCGGCTGGCGGATCTTATATTCATTCAGATGATGGAGTGCGTTTGTCCTCTGATATGATTTCATTGACTAAAATTGCATTGAAAAGCTCAAGGCGAAGAGGAAATGATCATCTCCGAGGAGGTTAAGTGGAATTGATGCTGCCAGGTCTGAGGTGGTCATCTGTACGGCTTTAAGAAGACTCTGTATTCAGAATGAAGGAGCGAGATCGGATTCTTGCGGTCTGATTAGGTTATCCCACACACTTTCAGGGTTATGAAACCTCTCCGGTCTGCAGATATTTCCAAAAAGGAAGCCACAATACGGGCTTATTTTAGGGTGCAGTTAAAGTTTGAATGGAAAAAAAATTGGAGCACACTCACAAATAGCGGTAGATCATTAGCATAACAGTCCAGCAAATGACAATATTCTGAACGTGCTATGAAGAACATTACTTTGGAGAATGATGGGACCCTCTCATCATCAAACCTGAACCTGTCTGCCCTGCATAACTGTAAGTAGCAGATATTCATTATCTTTCTCTCATTTCGCTAAGGTATGACGGAATTTCATAAATTATGTATACTACAGATAGTTCTAATTGAAGAAAAGAAGAATTACCCCACATTCTCGATTTGATCAGTGTAATTGGAAAAACTTAGCCAGAGGTTCCTTGGAAAGATAAGCAATATAAATGTTTAAATGTGATGAAGGAGTCACATTATGCTAGGTAATTACAACACCTCTTCACAGAAATGGGTGATCAATAATTAACGTATCTTGGGTCACAAGTCGGGGACATAATTTAAAATTGGTTATTAATTCTATTATGAAAAATGTACATTCTCTTCAGAAGAAATTATGAATTATGTTGCTGAGTCCACAGGGAGAGGTAAAGGAGGTCTGATGGTTTTAATTCAGTCTCTCTCTCTCACTCGTGGTTCGGTCCCTCTTCCCACTGGCTCTATGAGAGCTGTCAGTAATGTGATGATTTATGTTTCTGAATTAAATTGTGTATTAAATGAAGTAATTTGGGTCTCTTTGCTCAGTTTGATTGGCTGAATGAGACTGGATTGATTATCATGCAGATTGCAGGGAGTGGACGCTGGCTTTCTCGCAATCGGTCAGCCGTTGCTCTCTCATAACACTGCAGACTTGCAAATCACAGTTGTCATTAGGATTCAGACGCATTGGATTCTATGTGGGATTGTTCAGAAATTCAGACGTCTTGAATCAAGGGAGAAAAATTCACCAAATAAGAATTCCCCAATAATAAGAGCTGTTTTAAACTGAATATCCACCCTAATATTAAGGCCTGTTCACACCAAGAAAGATGACTAGCGTCCTCACCAAGGCATGAAAACATTTGTTTATTATAAGCATGTGCTGCAATTAAGTCTTCTGATACTTTAAATACTCAAGGATGGATTCTGATTGGCTGTCAATGTATTTAGTTTTCAGCAGATGAAAAAAATCTTTTTGAAAGTAACTCTGCTATTCTTTTCAATTCAGAATATTTTTAAAAGTTATTGTCCTTGGTGTGAACGGGCCCTTAACCCAGTCTCCCAGTCTATCCAAGCTGCTCTATAACCAGTCAACAGACCAGGATGGAAGACCATCTGAGACCGGAAAACCATCTTAGACTTGTTTAAGCTCTTTCAGAAGGGTTGCATTAAATCGGTGATTCTCAACCTTTTTTTAAACTCCAAAACCCCCTGCTGTCCACAATAATATTCAAAGTAAAAAAAAAATAAACATCTAAATTTACAGAATTCAGAAGTTGTGAAAATTAAAGTAACTAATATAATTCAACTGTAGAATTCCAGAAGTCTTAGGATGAATGTGAATTGGTCTTTAGTCATCTTGAGGCGCCCTACTGGATCCCAGCCCTGTTTGTTTTTTTACAATATTATACAGTCACAGACTTTTAAATGTAGCTATATATGTTCATTAGAGAGACAGCTGGACTGGGCACCCGGAGGAAAAGGCCATACGTCACGACACTCGTAATTACAAAAACTGTCATCCCATTGCAGTTTACACTGCGCCTCCAAAGCCATTTGTCACGAATGGGACCTGCATGAGTTACTGTCATATCGAAGATTTGTGCACTGCACCTAGCAGCCTCTTGCCTGTGTGAGCTTTATCAGGCTCTCGCACTTAAATTGTCACCAGTCGGCTGGATTTCATGCAAACTTTCTTGGCGCTCGTGACACAGGCTGATACAGGAGGTGCACATTATGAATGAATGACTGAGTGAGCTAGAGGGAAGCAGGATGCAGCAGGGCAGAAGCTAATCGCCTCTCCATCATATCTGTTCTGCTTCACTTTCTCCCGCAGAGTCTCTGATAATAGACATTTCATCGGCACCCGGAGGAAAAGGCCATACGTCACGACACTCGTAATTACAAAAACTGTCATCCCATTGCAGTTTACACTGCGCCTCCAAAGCCATTTGTCACGAATGGGACCTGCATGAGTTACTGTCATATCGAAGATTTGTGCACTGCACCTAGCAGCCTCTTGCCTGTGTGAGCTTTATCAGGCTCTCGCACTTAAATTGTCACCAGTCGGCTGGATTTCATGCAAACTTTCTTGGCGCTCGTGACACAGGCTGATACAGGAGGTGCACATTATGAATGAATGACTGAGTGAGCTAGAGGGAAGCAGGATGCAGCAGGGCAGAAGCTAATCGCCTCTCCATCATATCTGTTCTGCTTCACTTTCTCCCGCAGAGTCTCTGATAATAGACATTTCATCAGAGATTAGGCACCAGGCCTCTAAACACTGCTCCAGGGGAGCCCTTGCATCGCTGCCAGTGCTACGACTGCACGCCGTTGAGGGAAGCTCTTCGCCCTCCTCCTCCTCCTCTTCCTCCCGCAGCCCTGTCTTTTTCCGGAGTCTCCAAATGACTCACCAGACCCATGATGCAAATGAGACCTATGCCTGGGTCTTGTTTTCATTTGACTGGAGCCCCGTGGACTTCGCCAATGCCGTGATGTGACCCGCCGCTTTCAATTTCAAAAGGCCACAGATTTGATCGTGTCTGCTAAATTCAGTTTTACTGGGGCTCTCGGAATGCTGTGTGGTTCACGTGAGGTAACGTGTCGAGTTCGTCAGCATTACTGAGGTGCCAGAGATGACATCACCACTGTGCAGAACGAGCTTATGTGAGTGTGATGTATGCAAACATTAATGTGCATCACTTTGTGTGAAGACATCAAACAGACAGTGCAACTGCTGAGGCGCACTGTATCTTTTAGCTCTCTTTTGGCATTTGAATGCACTCCTAAAAAGAATAATAATAAGTTTGGAGTCAGGTAGATTTCTTTTAATGTTTTTGAAAGAAGTCTGTTATGCTCACCAAGACTGCATTTATTTGATCAAAAATGCAGTAATAATAAAAATAATAAAACTGCAAAATTGTAATATTGTGAAATATTTCCTGTGATGTTGTCAAAGCTGCATCCTTGCTGAATAAAAGTAATATTAATTGTATAAATAAACTATTAATTTCACACACACATTATATATATATATATATATATATATATAATTAATGGGGTAATTTAAGTAAATAATAAATGGGGTCATTTAAATTACATTTTTAATGAATCAATTTAATGAAATCTATATCACATCCCATTAATTTATGTAAAATATCTACTTTTATACATTAAAATTGCTATAATTTAACTGTTATGTTTCATTTAAAAATAAAATGAGGTATTACTTTGTTTAATGTGTTTTGTTAACTGTTATGTAGCCCGTGGTTATGATAATTGTTTTTCAGCGATTACATCTCAGAGCAGGAGTTTTATTGTTTTCACAGAGCGCCTGAGCTATGATGAAGAAATATCTATTCTCTTAGCATCAAATGATTTAACGTACCCATATTGGGAAACAGAAAATGGCATTAGTTCAAAAACATAATATAGGTTATTAAATTGGCAAATGCCTGTGGTGGCAGAAACAAGTTTATCTTTATAAAGCTGAAGTGATAAAGGAAGAAATAGGCCTTTTGTGTACATAGAAAAAGTCTTAGATCTTTGAGTTCAGCTCATGAAAAATGGGGGCAAAACCAAAAGTGTTGTGTTTATAATTTTGTTCAGTGTATATATATATATTGATCTGCCCTGTTTGTCAGAGACACTTCCAGGCCATAAAATATATAAAAGAAAAAGTGATCATACTACTATGTTTTTATATTTAAATTAAGGATAGTGGCAAAACCTTGTAAAGATTTCAAATGACAATTAGTTAATATATCCTCCCCGAAAAAATTACTTTCCAAAATATACAAAATTATAACAAATTCAAATAAAATCATAACTTTACCAACAATCAAATGGGAAGAAGACCTTTCTATTGCTCCTGATACTGACTTCTGGACTCAGATTTGTAAAAATATTTATTCCATGACTAAAAACGCCAACCTTCAGCTCATACAGTATAAGACTTCACAGAACACACTACACTGGGGAAAGGCTGTCTAAAAATCACAAAAAAATTGTCCGGACACATGTATCCATGCCACATGGCACTGCCCACCCATTAAACACTTTTGGAAAGACGTCACTGAATCCCTATCCCGCCTCCTGGGCTGCCACATCCCATTATCCCCCTTACTCTGTATACTGGGTGATCTATCAACTCTCAATCAGGAAATAATAAACAAAAGGATATTCCTTGTAGCTTTAGCCATCGCCAAGAAAACTATCTTCTTGAACTGGAAATCCCGAAACACTATGCACATAACGCATTGGAAAAATTTGCTCACAGATTACATTTCCCTAGAACATTTCTCACCTCCTTACAACTATACTTCGGAACCACAACACTCCAGATCAGACCTCATTCAACTTTTACAAATCTGACACACTCATCCTAATAATTTATTTATTCACATATTATTATTATTATACATATTTATAGAAGGTTTTAATAATACTATGAGTGTATTCAATATTGTATTCAGTATTATTATTATTATTATTATTATTGTTATTATTATTATTATCATTATTAATATCATAGAAACATTGAGCAGTAATAAGATGATGTTGATGGGATGATATTTTATATAAGGACGGTAATGGTTTAATGAAGATCATAACACTAAATACATATACCTAAAATATATAAATATAACTAAATCAAATCTGCACCCAACATATACCACACATGTTTTTAATGCACCGCATCCTGATTTTAATGCACCACACGCTTCTTTTAATGCACCACATCAGCTTAGGCATACATACATATACATATAGTAATCTTACCGTGAATTGGAAAGGAAAAAAAAAAAAAAAAACATGAGGGTAAGATATTAATTTATATTTCAATTAGAGTATACAAATTAAAGTCATTACAAATTGAAGTTGTTCTTCTCGCTTTATTGACAGAGGATGAAATAGTATTAAGATACATTTTAAATTCTTTCAAAAAAACAAGAAAAATTGGTTTGTTGTTAGTAAATTTACATTTATGGATATAGAATTTGCCAAGAAAATAAATTAAATTTATAACAAAACAAGCTTTGTTTTTATTAGAATCAGAATCAAAGTGTCCAAAAATAATATCTTTAAAAGTAACCGATAAATCTTGTTGGATATTATCTTTAATAAATGTTTCAATATCTTTCCATAGATGTTCAGTATAGAAACATGACCAAAATAAATGATAGACAGTTTCTATGTGAACTTGGCAAAATGAGCATCTTGTATCAATATTGGTTTTATATTTAATCATAAAATATTTAACAGGGTAAAATTTATTTATTATTTTAAAAGACACTTCTTTTACTTTATTGGTGAGAAAATATTTTTGTTGTAAAGACCAAATCTTTTTCCATTTTAAATTTTTAAATAAATTATTCCAGTAAAAGATTGCAGGAGATATCGAGATAATATCTTCAATAAACAAGGATCTAACTTTATTGTTTCTATCTTTTTTTCCTGAAAAACATATTTTACCTATTGGAGTGTCCATTGGCTCAGGGAAAGCAGGAGTTATTGTAGTAGATTGAGAGTAATTTTTAAAAAGCATACAGATTCCTGTTGGTATCGCTCCCATAACTATGGCAAATTCTTTGGGAGTAACTGGCATATTGTATCCTGAAAGAAATTCTGCGTAAGTCATTAGTAAACCTTTGTTGTTAAATAGCTGACAAACTAAAAGTAATCCGTTATTAAACCACTGATCAAAAAATAAAGTTCTATTTTTGTATAAAATATTTTGATTGTTCCAAATAAAGAATTTATGGGGAGTGAAATTATGTTTATATATTAAAGCCCATGCCAAAAGTACCTGTTGGTGGAAATTTGAAAGTTTGATAGGAATTTTTGATAAGTTGTAGTTGCACATCAGTAAAAATCGTATACCTCCAATATATGAAAAAGCTTGTTGAGGGAAAATATTCCAGATGGAGTTTTGATTATTCAAATATTGATGAAGCCAATTTATTTTGAAAGTGTAATTTAAAGAACTAAAATCA
>NW_015539895.1:852558-865370 GCF_001515605.1 Sinocyclocheilus anshuiensis | reverse complement strand
TATTATTATTATTATTATTATTATTATTATTATGCTTGCTAGTACTACTTGAATACTACTACTATTATTGTCAGATGATCATCACTGTTTATTTTCATTGCTGTTCTATTGTTGTTTTTGTGTTTTGTGTTCACCGTATGTTGTATGTTTTGCACTCTTAATAAACAAAAAAAAAAGAGGAGTTTTGGAAGTTCAAATGTAATATTAGGATACATGTTGATAGAAGAACTGATTATATTGGAGTAGGTGTTACTTAAAGCATAAAATAGAGATTCAAAACTAAAGAAAGGCACTACTTCTGTCCACCAGCAGAGGAAGACAAAAATCGCATTATGTAACGTAGCAAAGAAAAAAAAAGAAAAATGGATGTGGAGCTCCTAATTAGTTCTAAGAATATAATCAAAGCGTCTACAGATAACGCTGTAATCAAGGTTGAATGAATGACTATGACAGGAGAAGAGACAAGTTCAAGGTCAACCGCAAAAAGCAAGGACATAAAATAGTCGGAAGGAAGTGGCGCAGAAGGTCTCTGAAATATAGCATCACATCTCATGCTTGGCCTGACATTTCTGCTCATTGGATTGTCCTCAAAACAGCGCCTGAGATATGATATTTGCTATTACATGTGCTCATTTTAAGTTCCATTTTTTAATCTTGTTATTTATACTCCTTATAGTATAAATAAACAAATCCATCATGAAATATTTGCCTTGTTTTTTTTAATCAGGAGAGAATGCACAGATCAAGCACTGTTTACAAGCAAAAACAGTTCTAAACAAATATGTAGGTAGATTTTGATGTGAGAGGACAACAGGGAATGGACTTTTTCACTGGAGGAAGCATTATTGTGGACTATTTTGGCCAGAAACAACGTTTTGAAGTTAAAACGCATTAATGATGATTTGTTTCTTATACAAACATGCAGCTTTTCGCTTCACAAGATTTTAACTGATGAGCTGGAGTCATGTGGATTATTGTGATGTTTTATCAGCTTTTTATCAGTTTGGACTCTCATTCTGACGGCACCCATTCACTGCAGAGGATCCATTAGTGAGCAATTGATGTAACGCTAAATTACACCAAATCTGTTCTGATGAAGAAACAAACTCATCCACATCTTGAATGGCCTGAGGGTGAGTACATTTTAATTTTTGGGTGAACTACTCCTTTACAGTTTTTCTCGATTGCTAAAACACTATAACCAGGCTTTTGAACTAAAATTTCAAAACCATAACGTCATTTTTAAAAAAGCACACCCATTTTGCTGAACTATAAACACTATTCCCCTGCTTTAACACATGAGTCAGATTTGGTGAACTGTTACTGCAAAACTCTACACACAAGTCCCTACATTTCTCAGTGCTTACACCATGTGGTCATTTAGAAAGCACTAGCATTCAAT
The DNA here is from genome assembly GCF_001515605.1 of Sinocyclocheilus anshuiensis. NCBI lineage: Eukaryota > Metazoa > Chordata > Actinopteri > Cypriniformes > Cyprinidae > Sinocyclocheilus > Sinocyclocheilus anshuiensis. The sequence continues at coordinate 863,968 of NW_015539895.1, read as the reverse complement.
ACTGGTCACTCAAGTCAGCACAGCTTGAGCTCAATTAGCAAACAATTACCCAGGTGGAAACACTAAGAGTCAAAATTGAACACACATCAATCAGATCCTTCAATAAATAGATAAAAGGGCCCGAATCAGTTCACTGAGCTTGGGACCAATGGATCCACAGAGAAATGAAGGAATAGGTCGAAGAGGAAGAGGAAGAGGAGAGGAGGAGGAGGAGGGAGAGGAAGAGGACGTGATGAAGGAGGAGGGAGAGGAGGAGGACGTAGTGAAGGAGGAGGGAGAGGAAGAGGACGTGGTGAAGGAGGAGGAGGAGGAGGGAGAAGAAGGGCAAGGAGACAAGCAGTCTCAGATGAAATTCGAGCCACTTAGTTGACCATGTCCTTGTCCATAGTATGACTATGAGGGAGGCTGGGCAACGAGTACAGCCAAATTTGAGTCGCTTCACCATCGCCTCCATCATCAGAACCTTCAGGGAGGAAAACAGGTAGGTGTACTTACAGTAAGACTGCTCTGTACAGTAACTTTAGAGTGCATACACTGTTGCACTATGCTACTGTAATAAAGAAATGCATCAAATTACCTCGCATACAGATAGAGTTTCAGTATGTTTCCATTTTTTCCTGTGAAAAGGATGTGTGACAGTTACAGTAATGAGTGCTTATTTTTGTAGGACACAGAGACGCGACCACCTGGTGGAGGCAGGCTAAGGCTTTTGTCGGAGGAGCAAGAGAGGGAGCTTGTAAACATGGTCATTGCCAATAATGTAATCCGCCTGCGAGAGATTCAAAGGAGAGTGATTGAGGATAATCATCATTTTCGAGGGATAAATGCCATCAGCCTCTCCACAATTGATCGTATCCTCTGAAAGCACCGGTTCCGGATGAAACAGGCATACCGCGTCCCTTTCGAACGAAACTCTGACAGAGTGAAAGACCAACGAGTGGAATATGTTCACGTATGAGTTTTGATATCGTATGAAGTATTGTGTACCAGTATAGCAGTTTATGCTGCCATTTGTGCCCTCTTGAACTGTGCTTCAGAGCAGTGATTTACTCTACTGTGTTTCATGTGTTTTGCAGAGAATCTTTGAGATTGAAGGCCGGCCTGTTCCCCATGAAATTATCTCTGTGGATGAGGCTGGTTTCAATCTGATCAAAAGAAGGAGAAGGGGGAGGAACATAATTGGCCATCGGGCTATTGTAAATGTCCCTGGTCAGCGCGGAGGGAATGTCACTATGTGTGCAGCCATCAGCCAACGAGGGGTACTCCACCGTCATGCCATTCTAGGACCCTATAACACTATGCTCCTCCTTGCTTTCCTTGACGGTCTAAGAGAGCATATGTTCCAGCTGGACCTCAGGGAACCAGCACAGCCAGAGCAGCCTCGTTACATTGTTGTTTGGGATAATGTCAGCTTCCATCGCGCTGCTCTGGTTCGTGACTGGTTTACCAATAACCCGAGGTTTTCTAACATCTTTCTGCCTGCATACTCTCCCTTTCTAAACCCGATAGAGGAGTTTTTTTCGGCATGGCGGTGGAAAGTGTATGACCGAGAACCTTATATCCGTGCTCACCTCCTCCAGGCCATGGAAGAAGCCTGCCTAGACATATCAGTAGATGCATGCCAAGGGTGGATCAGGCATGCAAGAGGATTTTACCCTCGCTGCCTGGCAAGGGCCAATATAGCCTGTGATGTGGATGAGATTCTCTGGCCTGACCCAGAACAAAGACAGAATGCTGAGGTGGAATTTTTTTTCCTTTTTTTTCTTTTCTTTTTTTTTTTTTTTTACAGTTGTGCTGTGTAGTACATGAATGAATAAAAAGGTGCCAATGTATACATTGGTTGTGTCTTTTGTGTTCATGTGAAAAGGTTTTTGAGGGGGAGAACCACAAGCAACATAACTTACCAGTTTTGGATATATTGTTTTGAATTTATTGCACCAGTGTGTAATACTATGTTGTAGTGTGTGTGTTTTTGAAAGCTTGTGTGTGATGTCTGAGGGAAAAGTTTGGTTTTTCAGCAAGAGTGAATGGTTTTGAGTAGAGTTTCATTTTGACCTGAAAATAGGATGTTTGGGGAATTGGGTGAGACGTTATGGATTTGTGTTTACTGTTTTGAGAATACGAGGCATAGTTTCAAGAAATGTGTTTAAGCAATCGAGAAAAACTGTAATAACCAAACCTGATAAGTTGTTATATATCATCTTCAGTGTGATACATAAGCTAATCTCCATTCAAAATTATTTTAACTGGCATTTTGCTAATTATTTTCTTACTGTGTATTATGGCCTTATGAGAAACTATATGATAATAGTAATCATAATAAAATCCAAATTCATATATTCAAGACTGCACTTCGGATTTTGTATTCATAGTAGGATTTGCAGTTTCATTCTATTGAAAAATAATATAAAACCCACTGATCATTTTTCAGCCGGTCAAATCATCAAATTACATTTTTTTGTCTTATGATTTAAAGAGACATAAATACAAGGGAAGATTAACATTCTTTTGTAGATTTAGATTTTGAGATTTAAGCTCAAGCTGATTCTATTCAGCATTCATCATCATCTTGACTTTTGGTTTACATTCATTGTGATTTTTTGTATTACTTCCGAGTCATCTCACGCAAGCCCAAAATCAATACTTTCCACCTCTCAGATCACCGAGATCAAAATATTTGATGAAACCTCTGTAGCAAGAAACTTTCAGCCCTGACAGTACCTTAAAAGCATTAAATATCCTAAAGGATCTTTTCTACAAGTCTCTTAGATCAGTAATTGTAGAAATCAGTTATCTATCAGTCAGACAGATGCAGCAAGGTTGTTTCCAAAATTGCATTGTGTAATTTCCCAAATAATGCAATGCTATCAGAAACCTTTGTGTCTGTCATCCGTTTACAGAATGAGTTTATAACAAGCTATCTGTGAGGGACAGATCCAGCCATCTGGAGAGGGTCAAGCATCTGCTTTCATTCATGCACTAGTCATAATTTATTTCATTAAAGATCTTGTTTGCTACTTCCTGTTCTGGAAAGACTGAAGGTTTTAGTCCCAATAACATCATATAACTGCGAATATTTATTCAGTGAGATCTAGATTTAAGTAGAGATCAGAAGGTCAGATTGTCAAGTAGGCAAATTGGTAGCAACTGATTAGGAATGTATTTGCAATTACTGGCCGTTTCTTCTTATTTGAGGTCTAAATTAGCACTCTACATGCACTTCAACGTGTATGCTGGATATATAAATTGGCATTCAAAAAGTAAATCAGAGGGCAAGACCTCTCTCTCTCTCTCTCTCTCTAAAAAAAAATAAAAAATAAAAAAAAACATTAAGAAAAGAAGATCCATATGAAATGACAACAAAGAGGAAAAACTGATATTTTATTGTGTTTTACTGAAACAAACACATAATTAAAAGACAATAAGCAAATGTACTGTAAAAAATCTGTTACAATGTTTGACAAATGTTGTTTCTATACATCAGGGGTTCCCATGCTTTTTTTTGGCAGGTCAACCCCCTTAACTGGTCACTTGAAGATATTTTTACATTTTCACATGTATTTATTATTATTATTATTATTATTATTATATAACCTCAAAGACTGACCCTTGACCTTACTAAAACTGAACACTGAAATGTACTGAAATGTTCATAATCCTTTTAAAATATAACTATGTAAACATCGATTTAATTTTCAGTGTTTGCGTGGCATTTTCAGTGCCTTCATGTGGTGTAATCCTCTCCTGTCCTTAGCATAGTCCTGATTCAGACCATGTCAAAATTCATGTTCTTCCTGATTGGTCAGCTGGCTCACTCTGGCTGAGGTAAGTAGGAACGCCACGGCAGTACAGAGTTCTCCAACAAAAGAAACAGAGGCTAGAATCAGAGACCAGCCAAAGTAAATCTCAATGTCCTCCAGGGTTTTGTGGCCAGAGATGTCCACAGCCTCTTTGAAGGCGGCCGCAGAGTACGCCATGTAGACACAAATTCCAGCCAATGACAGCATAGCTGTAAGGAACAGAGCAGGAAGACAGATGTTTGTAAGACATTCTCCAGTGGTTTGTAGAAGACAGTAAATGCATACCCTGTACTGATACCGGACAGAAATCACACCTGATAAATGGTTACGTTTTTACAATTGTTTTATCTCAGTATACATTCTCTTAACCAAGTTTATTATTCACTGAGTTGACTACTATAAGTATGCCATTTATGGGTTTATCTCCCCCAAAAATGTAAACAATCGAGCCTCCCAGGCACCATCAAAACAGCGGCCCGCTCAGATCTGTCAATCTCTTTGCAGCTGAGCCAAGGGTGTTTAGCTGGCTGACACGTTACATGCATAGTTCCAAATCTGTATAAGTTTCTTTTGTTGGGCACAATAGAAGATATTTTGAAGAATGTTGGTAACCAAACAGTTGATGGTATAGCCACTGACTTCAATAGTATAGACAAAAAATACAATGAAAGTCAATGGCTACCATCAACTGTTTGGTTACCGGCAATATTCACCGACAATCTTCCAAGAAAGAAATTCCTACAGGTTTGGAACAACCTGAGGGTGAGTAAATGAAGACAGAATTTTCATTTTTGGGTGAACTATCTCTTTAAGAAATTAGAAAACGAAATTCAGATTCAGTAACAGAAGTGCAAGCCAAATTTCAAAGACTTGCCAAAATACACGGAGACAGACAACAGGGTAAAACAAAGGCGAACACTGGCAGTGCTTTTACAAGATGGCAGAATTTGATAGAATGGGTTTCAATCGAGATGCCAAACTTGCAGAGTTCCTTCTCAACAGATAAGCTAAACTTAAGTTTTTGCCACAAATGTTAACTCTTTACTATCAAGCCCCAGATGAAATAGTGAGATGTTGTAATGATAAGATTAATCGTAAGGGGCGTTTGCAAAGGTTGTTTGAAAATGTGCTTTGTTTTTGTAGTTCTGCTTAGTGACACTAGTAGCGCCAAATCAACATACTAATAATTTGTGAAATAATAATATTTCACAACTAGTCAAAACATCATTTTAGTTGGACCAGATAGTGTTTAAGTTTTTTGATAGTTTAAAAAGTATTACAAGGTTTTTTTTTTGTTTGTTTGTTTTTGTTCGGTTACTAAACTCATATGTTCGTTTGTGTTATTTCATAGTTTCATAACTTTACTATACTTCTAAAATGTAAAACATTGCAAAAAATAAAGGAGAAGGTGTGTCCAAATGTCTGACTGGCAGTGAAATTTATCTTTGTCAATGGAAACACATATTTTGTGTTTCTGCACCTTTTGTTCCGCCGTCTATGCAGCAGTGAGAATGAAATGAAAGTCTAATGCAACCCTCCACAATGAGGATCACTGTACTTAAAAGCAAGTCATGCTGGTGCTTTTTTTACTTTAAAAGGCTCATGACTTTTGAGAACCCCCTTCATCATCAGAGCCCATCAGTTCCTGCTGGTATCTTAAAGAAGAGGCTGATGAATAATCTTCAAGACTTTGTCATTTATTGGCTGTGATCTATAGTCTGGTGTCATTTAGGGGCATCGCAGCTTTGCAATGATTGCATGTCTTCATATCAATTTGATTAAGTTCAGAGTCCATGTTGGGTTTAGTTGTTACCATGGCGTCTGCAAAGCAACATTATTTTTTTTTCTGTTATAGGTACTGAGTGAATCTTGAAAGAGAAAGGCTTTTATCCTGAGAGGAATTTCAAGGGAACCCATATTTTCTCACAGATGATGTGGGTAGATATTTCATTTTAAAACATGAACCAGTGTCTGTGTAATAGAGTAGCACCAGTTAAATGGGTCCGGATAAAAATCTATCCCATTGTCAATGCTCCCAAGTCCCCTTTTTAAAGTTATATCATAAAAAAAGCCTTCTACAAACTGGCACCTACATTTCAAATGTACAAAGCTGAATAAAATACAGTAAGCATTATTTGAAAGACTTTCACTTTTTGTTCTACAACATAAACTGCACACAGTCATTCCTCAAATGTGAGTTTTGAAGCCAGTGTATGTGTGGATGCTAACAAGTTGGCCTACTAAATAAGGACAACGACCACAAGGATGTGTTTGACAAATCAGAAAACCATTCAAATCTTTGTTAGCAATAAATAAAGTAACTTGTTAGCAATCTCCTTTTTGGGTCAACCTTCAAATTGACATCCTGACTGAAAAATTGTATTGCTCCAATGGTGATAACATTTCTTATTACAGAATTGATGTACAAATCTACCTATTACAGAATTATGGCATTCGCAAGAAAAACATTAAAGGGATAGTTCACCCAAAAAATGAAAATTGTCATCATACTCATTTACTCATTACTAATTCTGATAAAATTGTAATGAAAACTGTAATAAATTCTAATAAATGTAATAAATTATATGTTGGATCAGAAAAAAAGTTCTAAAGCTACTTTTTGTAATGTCTGTTTCTCAACCAGATTATTAGATTAATTAATCACCACATTGTCTAATTTATATATATATATACATATACATATATGAAGTTCTTAGCAATGCATATTACTAATCAAAAATTAAGTTTTAATATATTTACAGTAGGAAATGTACAAAATATCTTCATGGAACATGATCTTTACTTAATATCCTAATGATTTTTGGCATAAAATAAAAATCAATCATTTTGACCCATACAATGTTTTTTTGGCTATTGCTACAAATATACCCCAGCGACTTAAGACTGGTTTTGTGGTCCAGGGTCACATTTTAGGTAATATAATCAGACTACTTTTTGATTACTTTTAGATTACCTTTGACCTAACTCATTTATCATATTGATTTAAATAAAATAATCTTGTACGATATTGCTATAAAAATGCAAATAAAAAGAAAATATATTGCATTTCTTTCTATGAAGTGCACATTATGTCAAGGTTTCCCAAACTGGGGCTCGTGAACTGCAGGGGGTTTGTGAGTTTAATGAAAAGCTAATAATTAAAATATAAAAATGTCAAATTAAAATAAATCATGTTAAAATAACGACAATCAAAATAAAACACTTACTAAAAAAACATATTTAATTTGTTTGACATTTGACAGAGAATGGTGAACATGCAAATGTGTTACTTAATTATTAACTTATTACCTTAACATCTCAGGGGGAACTTGAAATAAATGAATTAGGTGAAAGAGATTTGGCTGACAAGAAAAGGTCTGGGAACCCCTGCATTACATGTAAATAAGAAATTATGTGAATTTGTGCATTTTAATGTGTTTGAAAGAAAAAAGCCTTTCAAAGACATAGTAATACATGGTTAAATAACCCACTGAGTGATAATTCAAATACAAAATTAATGTGTTCATCAGTAGTTACTGCAATGTTGAAATGTTGAGAAAACACTTCTTAAAATGAAAATGATTTTTGTAAATCCAGTGGTCAAATGCTGTGAGGCCTCTCAATTTTCTGTGTAATTACAGCCACCTGACCAGTGACTAGACTTGTGTGAATGTCCACAAACCTGGAAAACTTTCTGACTGTAAATAAGCATTAGGCTATTTTAGAAAGGAACATTTAAAAGATGAAAAAGAGGAATTAGGGAGAATCAATAAATTATGAATAATTTATTGCTATTGTGTGAATAATATGTAATCACGTGATCAATAAAAAAGTAACTCTGATTACAAGTATTTTAAAATGTAATTTAATCTAATTATAAGTACTTAATTTTTGGAATCTGATTACGTAATCCAGATTACATGTAATCAGTTACTACCCAGCTACTGTATATATATATACACACACAGTATATATTACATTTTCCAAATATCTTGCAAAATGCATACAGCTGCAAAGACATTTATTTCCAAGAGAATTTATGAATATTTTTTGCTAAATAACAGAAAATACAAAAATAAACAAAATGCAAAAAGACTAGGGACCATTTTGATTTTATCTTTCAAAATTCAGCACCCAAAGTCAACAGTTGAGACTACTTTTTTCCATCTGTTTTTTGTTGTGAAGCTTATTCATTACTATCAAAACTGTCTAGAGTTCCAGATGCTCTGTCAAGCATGACATGGGCAGAATAAATATTCATGCCGCACATGAGGATCAATCAGAGGTGAAAGCGAGGGTGATGCTCACTGCCGAACAGAAGCAGCACTCCGGTCAGGAGGAGCAGCATGTAGGCTCGTGCCAACATACTGATGAAGCCCAGCATTCCTCCAATAAACAGCACGATCATGCTGAGAGGCAGCAAGACGATGAACGTTCCTTGCATGTCTGGAAAGAGAAGAGGTCTGGATGTGTCAGTGCCAGTCACAATCCCAGCCGAAGCATGCTGATTTTTTCACTAGTGGGTCCAGTCTTTGTCATGCTAATTGGACTAATTTGGAAATAGTTACTTTTATGGTTGGCGCAGCAAACAATTACTGCCTGACCATTGGGGCAATTATGAAAAATCAGTGTGTTAAGTTGGAATTTACCCAATTAATTTTGTCTGTCTAATTTTGCGAAAACTTTTGTGGCATTGAAAATGTTTTGCTTAATTATTCTGTATGGTAATCAGTAAGGCTAATCAGCATCATTTCAAAGAGCTTTATGTAATGATGTTTGTTCCCCATTGTGTTGATCATGATGAGAGACATTGTATGAAGTTGACATTTGTGCCAGAGTATCCCTAGATGCATTTAGCAGCTGGCACATTTGTGACAGTTCTGGTATTGGGCTATAAAAAAAATGAGGTCATGTATTCATGCAGAATAAAAATAGATGTCGTAGGCCTCCATACCACTTATTCACAGGCCTTCTAATGACTTAATCCTACGTTTCTTGAGCAGCCCATCCCTGGTAATATTAATTAGCCGATTGTTATAAAAGGAAACAGCTGGGAGCCAGCCTAGGAGATGCAGGTGAGTGAATGTAAAAAGCTAATTTGACTTTCTTTGTGTAGACTGGCCAGTCAAAGCTCAGCTGTTGAGACTTTGTGAGTACATTATTCCCTTTGACAGTTTCCAAGAATTACCCTATAACTTGTAAGATTTACTTGAAAAAAAAAATCCTTGTAACAATTACACTAACACATTCTAAGTCAATTTTACTGCTCTAGTATCAAGTACAGCTTGCTTACTATTATGAAGTAAAATCTTATTACTGAAATTAACATTCATGAAGAAATTAAATCTAATTGCACTCTAATTACGTAAATATTACTTAATTATATTTAATTTAGTGCTGTCAAACGATTTATCGCGATTAATTGCATCCAAAATAAAAGTTTTTCTTTACATAATATATGTGTAACATATATTATGTAAACAAAAACTTTTATTTTGGATGCGATTAATCGCGATTAATAGTTTGACAGCACTAATTTAATTTATTGTTTATTTATAGTAATTATGTAAAGTTTATTTATTATTTTATAATAATACCTTGCATTTACCAAAATATTAAGTAAATAAGTTTATTTTATTTTTTTTTTTCGAGATTTCCATTTACTTAGTTTTATGAATATCTATTACTCGCTATGATTATGTAAACATCGCCAATTTCTTTTTGATTAATATAAACACATAAACTATATTAATTTTGTCTATACCAGGGGTTCCAACTTTCAAGCAGAGTTTAGCTCTAACCCTAGTCAAACACCTGAACAAGCTAAGCGCCTCGAGCGTCAGTGTTGAGAAACTCTGGTCTATACCTTTATCACAAATCACACAACTAAAATAGAATTAAACAGTTTATTTTTCCAACATAAAAGAAAGTGAATCAGTCACATTCACATGACCTAGTAACGTCTGGACACAAGTTTTTAAAGGTGCATTCAGTAAAAAAAAAAAAGTGTTATGACTGACATTAATCAACAAAACATGCATACCTCTCCACTGGTATAGAATGGTAATATTTGGTCTATTGTAATGTAAAAAAAATGTAAAAAATAAAGTATGACTGAATGCTACTTCAACCCAGCAGGCACACAACGTCATAAGACGTTAATATTTGGTTAAATTTCGGTTGCGACGTCCGGTGACCAAAATTCTATGTAAATTCAACGTCTAATTTCAATGTTAAATTGATGTCCAATTCCGACGTCAGCTGACATTGATATTTAGTTGTTTTTGTAACCAAAATCCAATGTTAAGTCGACGTCAACCCGATTTTCATTTTCAACCAAAATGCAACGTCTGTCTGACGTCATGTCCAACGTCAACCTGACGTTACATAGACGTCTGGTGCCTACTCGGAAGTGTCTGCTGTTCTGTAATACAATTCAATCTCCATTACCAACATGAACTGCATTTGCTGCGCCATACACAGTTTCGACTCCAGGAAGTATAAAATATAGAAAGAAACTACTTAACAAACAGAACAAGATGAGGTTATAACCTGACAGAGGTTGGTAGTATTGATATAACCAAAACTGCATTCAACATGAAAACCATCAGTCTGTCTTCCTCCCCACACCTAAAGTGTCCACTGTATCAGCTCGTCGTTAGAGTAAGGTCACCCTGTAAATAAACAGACACAATTTGTGATATCAAAACAATGATCTAAAACATTTAACCACAAATTTATATTATGCAGTGAAGAATAGGTAAAAATAAAAAACAATAATGTTATATCATGCAAATCTATGCATAGATTTGTCTTGCCTGAATATAAGAATTAGACCAATCACTCCTTCTGTATGGTCCTCAATTTACACTCTGGCCTATTCTGCAGTGAATCCAAAGCCTTCCCGTTTATAGAAACATGTTCATAAGACTTTGCTTTTTAACCAACAAATTACAGATTGTTTGAGAAAAGAAAAGATTTAATTGACAAGACTGGACTTGCATGAGAGGCTTTACACTTAAATGTTCAATCAAGTTGAAAATGTATGTAATTATGCACTATGTACTCAACCATGTAGTGTATGAATTATATAAGGTTAATTTGTCATTCATAATCGAAGTCTTGATAGCCGCTCCCCCTTCAGTACGTAATTAAAACTGCAACAGTTAAGTGCATGAAGTGTCCAACATTCCACACTTCATTTTTTTCGGTTAAGTACATCAACTGGGTATTTAAAGTGCACTTTTTCTTTTTGGAATTTTCAGTGTGAACGCACTACTTGCACTATTTATACTACAAAACGTCATAGAACAGCGATTTGGGACGCACCTAAATTCTCGAAATGCACACGGACCAATGTATTACAAATCAGAAATCTATATCAGAAAAAACAGAAAGGCAAACTTACCTTAAAGGGTGACCATACGTCCTCTTTTCCCCGGTCATGTCCTCTTTTTGGACCTACAAAATTGCATCAGGTGTAGTGCCGAAATTTGCACCCTGCCAGATTATGCACCCCCTAGTATTGGTAGGTTTAGGAGTGGGGGAGGGGTTAGGATTAGGGGTGGGGTTGGGATTAGGCAATCAGGTAGCGACTTCAACGAGGGGGG
>NW_015539895.1:851969-852279 GCF_001515605.1 Sinocyclocheilus anshuiensis | reverse complement strand
TACTCTGTGTAAAGAGAGCACATCTTACAAGATCAGATATTTGTCAATGAGTTCAGGATCTGTTGAGCAGCAAATAATCCAGCATGCTCTTGTCAGTCATCTCTCCTTATTCTCGACCTGTGGTCAGTCAAATCTGACTCCTGCATCTCTTGTTGGATGCAGGGTTGCCAAGTCTGCGTTTTTCCCATAGAATTGGGCTACTTTTAAACTGTTGCCATGTGTTGATTTTCCTAAGTGGGTTAAAGGTTTGAAATATTGCATAAATTACATTTGACTGAAATGCTTGTATTGAAACATTTTGCATTCTACC
>NW_015539895.1:850863-851940 GCF_001515605.1 Sinocyclocheilus anshuiensis | reverse complement strand
ATCTTACAAGATCAGATATTTGTCAATGAGTTCAGGATCTGTTGAGCAGCAAATAATCCAGCATGCTCTTGTCAGTCATCTCTCCTTATTCTCGACCTGTGATCAGTCAAAGCTGACTCCGGTAGCTCTCGTTGGATGCAGGGTTGCCAAGTCCGCGTTTTTTCCACAGAATTGGGATATTTTTTAAACTGTTGCCATAAGTTGATTTTCCCAAGTGGGTTAAAGGTTTGAAATATTGCATAAATTACATTTGACTGAAATTCTTGTATTGAAACATTTTGCATTCTACCTATGATAAACTTTCATGGATTTCTACATTAACTGTTCCCTCCTGGTGGAATGACCTGCTCAATCCAAGCAGCTGAGTCCTTAATATTTTCAAGAAATGGCTGAAAACACATCTCTTTCATATTCATTTGACCCTCTGACTCTAGCACTCTCTATACTAATGCTACTTCTATTTATATCCCCTTGTTTAGTTTTTTTATTAAAAAACTTGACCCTCTAACATTTGCACTCTCTATTCTATTTCTATTCTAATGGCCAATCCATCATTTTTTGGGGGATTTTTTATTTGTATTTTTTTAAATAAGTATCGGTTCAGGCACCGTTTAGGCACCGGAACCGTTTTAAAAGTATCGATTTGGCACCGGTATCGAAAAAAACCCAAACGATACCCATACGCAGGGCAGGAGGATTGGGAAGGCTCAGCCTCAGCTTCTTTGCCCTCCTCAGACATTTCCTGCTTTTGCTGTGCTGATCCCAGCAGAGCACTGGCCCCTGAATCAGACAATGTTAATGAAATAACATCATCCTCCAGCGGCTCACTCTCGTGCACAGCCGACGATCGCGAAAGGGAAACCCCTCTTCAAACTCATCGGCCAGATCCACCTGCGATCCCCACGAGCTCATTCCCTTCCGTGCCTCAGCAGTGGCGGGTCCTGAATCGCGGGAAGCAGACAGCTGCCCCTTTTAACTCGAAAAGAGAAACAAATGAGAGCGGAGCTTTTTCCCTTGGAAAAAACGCTCGCAGTGCACGCCGATTGCCCCCTCGGAGGCATCGCGTGCGTGCTCTTC
>NW_015539895.1:850259-850636 GCF_001515605.1 Sinocyclocheilus anshuiensis | reverse complement strand
CATTCCCCATAGCGACCCCTAGAGGACGCAGTTCGAAGTTCCCATGAAAGGGAACTAAAATATGGTTACCCTACATAAACACAAGAAAATCCAGCCATGCATCACCATGACAAGCCCAACCGTCCACCTCTGATTCAAAGTGTGGATCCAAACACTGTACTTTTAGATTAAAATTTAGGCTACTCAGTATTTCTAGATTTATGTGCAATGACTATAAAATGTAAATATTACAAGTAGATGTTAATAAGAGTTACTCTTCCCATGCAGTTCATTAATTACGTGAATTAAATGTGTACATTTACTTAGAAAATTGTTGTTCTTTTAATTTAATATATGTATATATATATATATATATATATATAAAATTTCAAATTTTA
>NW_015539895.1:845114-849999 GCF_001515605.1 Sinocyclocheilus anshuiensis | reverse complement strand
TTGTTATACCAAATACACAAAATAATGATCTTTAAAAAAGCATCATATGACCCCTTTAATGGCTTCACTATGGACCACAAAAGGCTGTTAGTAATGATGGGATGTGAAGGAGACAAGAAAGACCAAATCCTGTTATTGTTGTAATATGATGTACACATTTAAATGCCCTGATACAGAAAGACAGACATTTAGACTGTTTTTTTTTTTCAATTTAGTGAAACATGTTGATTGAGTCTGAGGATAGTCTTCTTCTTACGTTAATGCAAAGCCCAATTCAAATTGTTGTCCTCCATATTGACATGTTTGGGCATTTTCTGCAAAAAGACAGTACAGACAGTGACAGGCTGTCATTCACGATCAAGTCAAAGATCACACTGTCATATTATAATCAAGCCAGCTATTATTTTCATTCTGGAACAACCACAATATGTCCATCCGTAAGGTGATTGAATTGGACAGGCGCATTTCAATCCCCTTTCACTGTATTTCCAACATTATTCTGCACTATTTTTGGAGCAGCCATAAACATTTCAAAAACAGGTGTCCATGATGATGTTCAACACATAAGGTATTTCTTTTACTGGATTATCTTTAGGCGAACAATCCAGCGTAGATGCAGGGAAAGATATATTGAACTACCTTTAGGGGGGAATTTAGTTTTGTGCCGCTTTGTGCAGCGACTACCATCTAATCAAAGCAACATCCTGGCAACCCAGACTTATTGAGTCTATTGTTCAAAAGCAGAACAGAAACTAAATCCAATTGAGACAGTTTAGAGGTCTTGAATCTTAGATAATCTTGGTTTTACAACCTCATTACAGTCTCTTGTGACAGGTATAGATAGTGCTTCAGGAGTGGACAATGAGCATGTGAATTTTAAAATCTCATTAGACCTACACAAGTGACTTGAATGTCTCAGACAGGAATATTATTTGATAGTGTATGATGTACGGAATGGATAAGAAGACTTTTTTGTATCTCAATTTCCTTTTGCTTTTCTCAATGGCTTTTCTACAATCATCAAAACTATAAATTATTAACACATTTTGCGAGCAGCAATTACAATTCTACATTTATTGGTTCATTTTAAAACAAAAGAAATTATTACTGGTGATTGTTTGGCAATAAAAAGACTTGAAATTTGGAGTGATGTTGTATATAGCCAACAGCCATGTTGAGATTACGAAAAAAGAAAGAAAGAAAAAGCTAAACAAAGGAAAATAATGTTGTGGGGTCTGCTGGCAGGTGGGCTCACAATATTAGCAGAGAAACACGTGCCATTGTTCACCATGGCACACTTTTTGCAGCTGTGTTTCTACCAAAGCTGTTTCTGCCCTCTGATTGAAGAGTGTTTCCATGACAATTCAAAGATAATAGGGCATTTTGAAGGCATTATGTTCAGTTTCTTATATAGGAAATGTACATGATGCCATTCAGGTGAAAATAGCCTTAAAACACATATTTTCAGATATTTCTGTGCCTCTATCTGTAGGATGCCAACATACACACTAATAGTTCCTATTCTGAATTTTGCAGCCCGTGTGCAGTTAGATGTATTCAAAATTACTTGTTAAACTTTTGATGTCAAATTTTATTTAAAAACTTTGGATGCCAGTGGGGAAAAACAAAACAAACAATCAAAAAAACTAAAATATTGAGGGATCCCTTTTAATATTGTCATTCCTTTTCTGTTACTTTATTAGTTGTCAGATTGTCAAAATATCTTATCTGTATGTTGTGATTTTGCACCCGTTTCTGTAGTGCAAACAGGTAATAAGCTGTGTGGCTTCCTGTTGATGTGTCAAGTTTCCCTCCTCTGCCAGTCGTAAATGAAAGATTTTCTGTTTGTTCAACTGAGATACATCATAGAAACTACATGGTCTTGAATGACAATACTTCATGTTAAAAAACTGAAAGCAATTAGGAACAAGAACCTGAAAATTTGTGAATTTATATCTAAAAAATATATATATATATTATTCAATATGCTTTCTGCTAAATATATAGTTTGGGCATGTTTTATTATTATTTTACAGAACGATTATTCTAACGAAATCTATTCTTTATTTTATGTCAGATATACTTTATCAAAACCTTGAACATTTAAACATTTTTAAAAAATGCATATATAAAACACTGAGCATATACAGTATACTGCAGCAGTATAAAGCCGGACCAAGGAGTTTTAACTAGATCAAATACTTCCTCAACAAGTGTTTACATCCCTTGGATTGCATATTTAAAACAAGAAACATAAAAGATAATTTTTTAAGGATTTGGTTTTGTCTGCTGAGTGAAGCTTATATAACAAATTCAAAATGATGATATATGAGGATGATACGAGGATGATATGACACACAGATCTTACTTAGTATCTGCCTTTGTGATTCTGATAAGTTTCTTCCTGCTCCAAAAGGATTCATAAATGGCCAGCACTGGTTATGAACTGTAAAGAGAGAATAACTTCATCCATCCACATGATAACCTCATGCATTAAAATCACAAGCAGAATGTCAAACACAAACATGCAATGTGACTTACAGTTACAAGTCCTCCACAGTCCAGAATGTGAGCTCAGAGACTCAGATGAGCTGTTTTCTTTCTTAGAAGTGTCAATGATGTACCAAAAATCAGTTCCAATTGCCAGAACGAGACTTACAAAGCTGAGGACACCAAAGGTGGCCACAAAACTGGCCAAACCTGTGAAAGTGATTTTCATTTTGTCTGAATGCGGCTTTCTATAGTGTTTGAAGAGAACGTCCTCCTTCTATAGTGCTTTAACTGTTCTTCTTTCCCTCAGCGCTGTCTTTCTGGAAGCCCCTCGCCGGATGCTTTGCTGTTTATCTATTAACAGCTAGTGTTGGGCGATTTTACCAAAAGAGGGCAGTATGGCCCACTCTCTCTCTCTCTCTCTCTCTCTCTCTCTCTCTCTCTCTCTCTCTCTCTCTCTCTCTCTCTGGTTAACTTTGAACTGTGGCACAGATAAGATAAATGCCATAGGTGATTAAAAATGACAAAACATGATTAGTTATAGTCGTAATTACTACATATGCTATCATTCCCCCTCTCTCATTAGTATGCAGACCTTTGTTTGTTTGTATCAGATGATTATCAAAGGGACCTCTAAATTAATTTGATTGTAAAGTCTTTCAGCTCACGCCTCCAGTCGTGACAAGGCAAGTTTCTGTTCCTGTACGATCAAAAATCAGAAAACTAAGTGTTCACTATTGACAAAATATCAATAATAATAATAATAATTTATAGCAGTAAAGCAGATATTATATCCATAATAATAATAATATAAATGAATGTAATAAACAACTAATAGATTCTCAACAATATTTGATAATAATATACATTGTTTTGTTTATACATTTGCTAAATAAAATAATAATGATGGCGTTATTATAATCATGATTATTACAGTATATCAATATAATCACTAATAATAATAAATAGCATAAAAATAAACAGTCAAAATATTTGATAACAAAATAAAATATTTTTGTTTTATTTCGCTTAATATTAATAAAAAAATGTACATGAATTGTGTGTGTGCGTGTGTGTGTGCGTGTGCGTGTGCGTGTGTGTGTGTGTCAAGCGCGTTCTACTTTGGAACTATTTTAGAGCGTTCTTTCACACACGGACTGCTTTTAATGTAACACTCGTGCAAGTGTAATCTCTCGTAAACTGCAGTATAACATTTATTTAAGCTATCTCATCGTATCGTTACGCTCATATTTTAGTGTGATTTAATGCACTTGACTACACTACAAACATTATGTAAACTCCTCCTCGTCAACTACTCGGTAAATATTGACAGCTCTTTGCACCAGAGCTGATTAGAAGACTACGAGGTATGAAGCCTAACGTGTGTCAGAATCTAGTGAGCTGTTTACCTAGAGAGTACTGTACTTTCTGACTCCAAGTGAGCGGACTACCTGGTTTAAGGGCTTAACGTAGTCCACTCCCTAGGAGGCACAGCCTTGCGCAGACTTCAAGTAATCAGTCATTTAGAATAGATGCTTGCTTTACCTAATTGTACGGTACGCAATCAGTTATTTCCTTACGTGAAATTTCGTACTCTTTCTGTTTAGCTGCGAGAAAGTTTATAGGGAACGATCAGAAAGAAAGTGGCGTTTGAGACTTGAGTGCAGTAGATCACTAGTCAGAGTCTAATGGTCACGCCCCACTTCAATATATTTCTTAGACAAGATTACAATAGCTTTCAGTCGAGCCCAAACAAAAGACAAACGCTCAGTTCAGGTTGTCTTAAACTTTCATCAGACGACTTGTTCTGTCTTAAAATAGTTTCCCAATCCGTGTAAAATGCCAAATTTATCATAATTTCTCTAAGTTTGTGTGGACATTTTACTGCATTTAAGAAGGCTGATGAGCTATATTAATGAAATTGCTCTATTCCCCAGAGCTGTGTCCATGATAGAGTGACATGCAGCCTTGGCCATGGACCAGATCACATTTAGAAGTGACACTGTTCTATCTGATGTGCATCTGCTGTTACCAAATGCTTGCCATCTCATGAAGAGACTTAACAGCGTAGGACAGCCAGGTAAGGAGAGCGGGCAGACACCTGTGCATCTTATTGCTTGTGTTTGGAATAAATACTAACTACTTACTGCAGGGGTTTTCATTAAGCAAGGATGCATTACATTTTACATTGTTACTAAAAAACTCTATTTCAAATAAATGCTGACCTTTTGAACTTTCTAATCATAAAATCAAAAAATATATGGTATCCACAAAAAAAAAATTAAGCAACTGTTGTCAGTATTGATAATAAGAAGAAATGTTTTTTGAGCAGCAAATCGGCATATTAGAATACTATTTGAAGGATCATGTGGCACTGAAGACTGGAGTAATGATG
>NW_015539895.1:844689-845047 GCF_001515605.1 Sinocyclocheilus anshuiensis | reverse complement strand
ACTTCACTTATTTTTGGCAGTTTTATAAATAACAATTTCATGGCAGTGCTCCATATTACATATTTGAGAGTTTGTCATTAGCAGCTGTAACCTTTTGTGTTAACAGCCTTGGTCCCTGGCTATTTGGTTTCCATGTGTGCCCTAAGTACTTATAAAATGACTGTCAACCATTCCCTGTATACACAGGTTTGACCTTTAGAAGGCTATTAGCCTGTAATTTTAAATGACCAGCAGGCAGTCAGTCTCAGATTTATTTATAATCAGCTATAGGCTATACTGTACATAAAGTATAGGATTTTTTTTCACTGCAATTTGATATAATGTTATGGCCAAGTTTTTTTTTTTTCCTGTTGGTTTC
>NW_015539895.1:844078-844289 GCF_001515605.1 Sinocyclocheilus anshuiensis | reverse complement strand
TGGCACTGAAGACTGGAGTAATGATGCTGAAAATTCAGCTTTGCCATCACAGGAATAAATTTGAACATTTTGGCACATTTTGAACATTTCATGCATTTTGTGTTTAATTTGCATACTGTGCACAGTATACATTATGTATTATATGTGTATGTTAGTATACCATTCTGAACATAGCTATTATCTATACACCTTTTTTTTTTCTTTCTTGCTA
>NW_015539895.1:834409-844031 GCF_001515605.1 Sinocyclocheilus anshuiensis | reverse complement strand
TTTTAAATGACCAGCAGGCAGTCAGTCTCAGATTTATTTATAATCAGCTATAGGCTATACTGTACATAAAGTATAGGATTTTTTTTCACTGCAATTTGATATAATGTTATGGCCAAGTTTTTTTTTTCCTGTTGTGTTCCGGGTCAATAATGCCCAGGCTCACAACATTTATCACCGCAAAGTCCTGGTCAAAGTTGATGGAAAGCAATGCTGGGTGGTCTATTCTGGCCCTTAAACCACTGATGTGACCATGTTGCATAGGCTGTGATTCATTATCCTCACCAGAGCAGCTAGGCTCAAATGAAGCTGAAATTATACCGTAGACGGCCTATCACTATTCTTAGTAAAATATTTTGAATGCCTTAGATGAGGTGACCTTTACAACGCTAGACTGGAGCTGACACTGTAAGACTGAGCCTTACGGTTCTGCTCTTGAATAATAAGATGCATGGTGTTCCGACTCCATCAGGCAGAAATCAGTTTCAAACTTTTGACAAAAAGTTCTATGCCCATACTTTGTCTATCAATCTAATTTTTAAACATAGTCCATTACTAATTAAAATCATCCAGACTGATTTTTATGCTTCACTCTCTCTGTCTTGAACTCATTGATCCAAGCCCTGTAGACCCCATTTCTAGTAGATTCAAAATCTCTTTTATCTGTCCATGCTTTTGTCGTCATATCCCATTCAAATCTCTGTTGTCCCAACTATTTGTACGATTAGAGTATATTTTCAATGCAGTGTTCTTTGATTTAGTGTTGTAGTATTCTTTGATTTAGTGTTGTACAACTGCAAGGTTGTAAACCCAAAAATGAGTTGCAAGTCAGTTCTTGCTGTGAACAGCAGGGGAAAACCATGCGATCAGTGAGATCTTTTTTAAAAATACCAGCACCAGTCTACATCCTCTCCAGAAGCCTGCAGTCGGTAAATGAGCAGCAGCTCGTGGGTCCCATCACAGAGAGGCACAAAACCTCTCTCAGGGACGTTTTCTTTCACCGTATCCTGTTGGTGGAATGACTTGCCTAACTCCATCCGAATCCCTCACAATCTACAAGAAACAACTGAAAACTCATCTCTTCCGTTAGCATCTAACTTCCTTATAATAATAATGATGATGATAATAATAATAAAAAAAAAAAATCTATGCCTTCACTTTTTCTGTTCTCTTATTATCCTCCTGTCCTAGCTTTTTACTATTTTAAACAATGACCGAAACCTTGTATTACGGCACTTCTCGTTTTTATTGCCATCTTATGATAAATCACTTGTTGTATTCCTCAAATGTAAGTCACTTTGGATAAAGGCCTCTGCCAGATGAATAAATGTAAATGTAAAATAAAATAATACTTTTATTCAGCAAGGATGCATTAAATTGATCAAAATTGTTAGTAAAGACATTCATGATGTTACAAAATATTTCTATTTCAAATAAATGCTCACAGTTTCAAAATCACGGTTCCCACAAAAATACTATGCAGCACAACTATTTTCAACTTGAATATTAATAAGAAATGTTTCTTGAGCACAAAGAACTATTAGATCAGCATATTAGAATAATTTCTGAAGGATCATGTGACATTGAATTCTAAAAAATCTTACTGACCCAAAACATTCGAATGGTAGTGTATACAAAATAAACAGTGTTTTTTTTTATGTTTCTTTCTAAGGGCCAAAAAGAATGTCAGTTCCAAGAAATCTTGGCTAGCATTATGAATGGACCACAGGGAAAAAACATGTTTAAAAAGTTTAATTTCTTTCAGTTGTGAAAAATTTATATTAGACTCTTGAAGCATACAGGAAAAAAAGTTTAATCAATACCTTTTGTCTTTTTTATCACTACTACTACAAAAACAAATCCATCTAAATGATGTAAAGATTCTTTTCTTAGAAACTTAATCGATGTTCCTGTAAAAGGCAGACTCATGCTTGGTCATTAGCAATACAGAAAAGACAGAAATCACATCTGCTCATTTCTAAAGAGCCGCTCTCATTCTGTCTGTCACAGCCAGAGTTCATTACTTCATCATAACTGACTCCGCATCTTTGTGTCTGCTGCAGCTGAGGCTGGTGTGACCATTCTATAAACCAGTTATATAAGTGAGTTCACACCTTTGTATATTATCTGAAAATGGATTTGCATCTGTTTGTCCAGTCTTCACTTCGAAGTTCAGAATTCTGCGGGATTGCGATGGAAAAGACTCGAGCGGTGAGTCGCCTGTCTGTGAGAGCACTGATGCATCGAATGTTCCTCGGGATGAAGATGGGGACCTGGATGTGGTGAGGAGGCCCAGATACACCAGCTGTAACAGGGATGCAGTATGTCCCATTATCCTCAGTCAATCCACAGCGACACTGACCGACGAGGAGGAAGATTCTGAGGAGGAGGATGGTTCCCGTGACATCATTAAAGTTGGTGAGGGTTGTGTTAGAAATGTATGGGATTTAATGGATTTGTTCTGTCACATTGTATGATTTTAAACACCTAAATGTGTTTTAAACAGAGCATACTATGGCAACACCTCTGGAGGATGTAGGGAAACAGGTGAGGATAGTGACGAAGGGTGATTATGCCGTACATCTACTCTGCTACATTGTTCAAAGTTGTGTCGTTTGTCATTGCAGATCTGGCGTGGTGCTTTTCTATTGGCCGATTTCATCCTGGTACAAGCAAGCATGTTCAAAGGCGCCACTGTCCTTGAGCTTGGAGCTGGAACAGGACTGACCAGTATTGTCATGGCAATGGTGGCAAAAACAGTGTACTGCACAGGTGGCAATTTAATTTAAGTAATTTAAAGTAAAATGTGCCTTTGAAACATTTTAAAACTAGCAAAAATAGAGAATAATGCATCAGAGATTGTCCATGCTGATGATCCCCTTGCTGCTATACATTTTCACATATAAAATCTGGAGGATCATGTGACACTGAAGACTGCTGAAAATTCAGCTTTGCCATCACATGTTTTGAAATATATTCAAACAGAAAATGGCTATTTTAAGTTGTAATGATATTTTGCAAAATTACTGTATTTTTTATCAAATAAATGCAGCGTTGGTGAGCATAAGAGACTTCTTTCAAAAAAATCTTCTCAACCCTAAGCTGCCCTCGACTAAAGATTTTTCTGGTCGACTAGTAGTCGTTCATTTTAAGCATTAGTCGACTAATCGCGCGTTTATTAATAAACCATTTAAATCATGCTAATGAGCCTTTAATTGCTTACATATCCTAATAAGCACTCAAGCGCATGCATAAAGCTTGCTAAAGCACACCAGCAGAAGTAATGATGATGAATGTGTCAGGGAAAAACAGTTGGATTAAACTACATTCACATTGTAATAATCTATTGATAAACTAGTGTTTTCGGCTTAAGAGATGAAGTCGGCGACACTGACTCGTCATCTCCACACTGGATGCGCCTGCATGCAAGTTTCATACGGATTACATAATCTAAGAATATTTGTTTTTTTTTCAGAGATTCGAAAGATGTATTACTCTTATCTGTATGACCAAAATGACAGTATTTTAAGAGCAAGTGACCGCACCGGCGCCTCCACCTGTCATGTTGTGAGCGCGATACTGTTCAGACACTTGAATAGCGCACATTTTTCTAGGTTAACATTAGATTGAGCGGCCAATATAAAGTTTCTACTACTTACATATTTCAGATGATAAGTCATGTTTGAGGTCGATGAATGATAGGTGAGCGTTTGAATGTACTGTATTACCACAAAATCCAGCCGTTAACGATCTGTCCGTCACAGACTGCGTGAAATTAATTGTTTATTATTCTTTCCCCAAAATTGCAGAATTGTAAATGGTTAACACATTAACCTGTAGAGTTCTAAACAAATATTTTGTAAAATCTTTTTGCTAGCATACCCATGAACATCTGAAAAATCCACTTTTGTCAAAGGATGTTTCAGTAGACTTTTGGAAGTGGTGTGGATGCAGTGATTACTGTTTTTTTTCTTTCTTTTTTCTTGATTGCTGCCATTTCAACCATTTGCTTTTTTCTGTAAGTTTCTGTAATACAGCCAGGTTTCGTTGGAAATAATTTCCTTTATTAGAGCAGCATCACTGGATTGATGTTCTCAGACCAGTGGAAGCAGATAGAGCCATCATTTTAAAGAGAGAGAAAAGAGCTTGGAAAGACAATAAAATACACCCTTATCTTCAAAGCTTCTCTTTATAATGGTCCGAGGCCACAGAAAAAATACACAGGCTTGTAGATTTTACACCCAGATGTTATTCGCAAGAGACTTTTGTTGTGTGCAGTATTATTGTGTTAAATTATGAATTGATGTTTGTGTCAGTGTATGCTAGCAGGATATGGACAAAAGCTGTTTCTATTTATTTATAACTTCAGTATTGAGTAGACTGGAGAGGCCAGTGGTTTGATTGCTTTGTGCGGATGGTGTCACAGTATTCATTAACACACTCCCTCCTCCTGTGAGCTTTGTGCTGGACCTTTTCTAAGTCCTCTTATTATTTCACTCTGCCACTGTACAGAGAATTACAACAGATTATTGTGGCTTGGTAAAGAACTAGCAGGAGATTTAAAGGCACAACTAGATTATGATTAAGAACTGATTTGATAAATATTTCTAAGTTTCAGAAAGAAATGTTAATGCAAATCAAGCATGAACTGGATTAAAAGGCTTCATAGTCCACAAACACATTGGGCACTAGGGATGCACCAATATAAAAATTCTAATCGATACCAATTAGCTGATAATTATTTTTACGTCATGGCCAATAACCAATTAATGACCAATATCAAAATGCCATACTATTTTGTCTAATTGAAAATACAACACTGAAAACTGAAATATTGTATGCGAATCCTATTTGAATTGGCAAAATAACATTATAAATGTACAATATGAAAAATGGATATTCGTTTTAAAATTTGCTAAAGATAAAGAGATCTACCTGTGTTTTCAATTGTTATTTTGCATTAATTAAATAAGACATTAATGTCTTATGTTTAACATTATTATTTTTATTTTTATTTAAAAGAAAGAAAGAAAATTAAACATTTTAAATGAACTTTAAGTGTCCGTTAGATGGCAATCTACATGTAAAAATAGGGAAAATGATCATGCACAATTAAGTATCCAATACAGGTTGGGTCAGGTTGTCCATGTCCACACATTGCGTTGTCGACTTTCTCAAACCTGATTTAGTCTCTTGTTTAATTTTACACCAATAATGAACACATTAACATGTCACTGTTATGTAATTCTCACACTAATTTGTTTTCAGTCTCATTCAGTATAATAGTGTCATCTCTTTCTTTTCAGTAGTCTTTTAAACCGCACTGGTGTGTGAATTAGTCACAGTACATTTCAAAACATTTTCGCTTTGCGATTGGTTTCAGAAGATAAAGAGAGCTTGTTTTGGATGGAAGAAGTTTTTTTTTCATTGTTAGCTCACTAAATGAAAACATCTTTGTGTTTTGCAGATGTTGGTGACGACCTTCTGAGCATGTGTCAGAGAAATGTGACTTTGAACAAGCAGCACTTTGAACCCCAAGGTAAACATTAACAACATATCAGGATGTTAAGCAGCACTCACTCATTGACGACAGCTTTTAGGGCCCTTTTCATGTTGATAATGTGTAGAGAGTGCCTGTGCGTGTGCTCCTCTGTTTTGTGCCGCCATAACTGTGTAAATGAGAATTTGAATTTAAATTGAATTGAATTTATAGTTTGAATTTAACAAAGCAGGAGTGTGGAAGAAGCTTGTGGAAACAATGGTTCCTATGAAAACGATTTTCCTCAGTTCATTTTTGTACTTTATTTATGTACTTGATCAGGGCTGAAGTCAAAGTGTTTGTCTGAATGTTCTCCATAATATATGGTGAAGCTGAAACTAGATTTTCACATTTTCTGAAGAAATCGAAGGTAGTGCTTAAGCTTGCAAAAGTCACCACTGAGTTGTTGCTAAGTGGTTACTGAGGCATTCAAAGTGGTTCTTGATGGGTGCTACTGTAGGTGGTATTGTTCATTTGTGAGGTCCTACTTCAAGTGGGACATAAAGTTCCCGCTAGGGGCTACTAGCTGTAGGTTGTAAGATCCCAGTAAAGTGATGTTTTGTTACAGAATGTGACATTGAACTTTACACAGTTATTGAACTAAACTGAACCAACACTGTACTGACTTGGAACTAAATAAGTCTTGTAAAGAAGTCTTGTTAGAGCTGCTTTACAGCAGAATCTGGATTTGATGAAATTTGCATCATTGATTTTGTTATTTTCCTGGTTATTACTGTGAAGCTGCTTTGAGACAATCTGAATTGTATAAAGCACTATAAAAAAACAAGGTGACATGTAATCAAGAGCTGTGTTGAAAAGCCATGAATTTCAGTGATGTTTGATGTTTTAAACTTAAATTTAAATAAATGAAATTTCCATTGAAATACATTAATAATAACTAAATAAAATTATTGTATTCAAATATGTAAATATTTAATATACAGGAACTAAATACTAATACAGCTAAATGTAACTGTTACATATTTTTATTTCTTTTTTGTGTGCGTGTGTGTGTGTGTGTGTGTGTTTAAACCTGCTGTGCACAAGTGATACTGGGCAACATACACTGCAAAGTTTGCCATTTAAATTGATTTGATGCTGAGCAGCATCTAAGAGCTCATTTATTCACTTAAAGGGGTCCTATTATGCTTTTTCACTTTTTCAACTTTAGTTAGTCTGTAATGTTGCTGTTTGAGCATAAAAAAGATCTGCTAAGTTACAAAGCTCAAAGTCCAATTCAAAAGGAGATATTTTATTTAACAGAAATCACTTTTCAAAAACTACAACGAACGACTCGTTTGGACTACAAAGCATATTTTCCAGGATTTGTGATATCACAAATATCGACGAATGGGACGAGACCTGGTTGAATATATTATAAGGAGTAACGATATGTTTTATGAAATGTAGTGAAGTAAAAAGTACGATCTTATGCTTTGGAATGTAGTGAAGTAAAAGTAAAAGTTACTCAAAATAAAACTACTCCAGTAAAGTACAGATACTTGAAAAATGTACTTAAGTACAGTAACGAAGTAAAACTACTCCGTTACTGTCCACCACTGGACGTCACGGACACTACGTTCATGTTTTTATACAGTCTATGTGTAAAACATGAGCTCACTGGTGTAATCCAATCAGTCTGCCATTTTATTCAAACCATCACTCATGGTAAGAGGCTTCCGTATATACTTTTTTTCCCCTTTCCTTCATCTTTTGATTTCCCTTCTATACATCCAACAGAGAGCGAAATAAGGGTGCGGCAGCTGGACTGGATGGCAGATGATTTCTGCACAGGTAAGAATTCAAGGAGAATCAGGTGTGAGATGCTAATTGGTGTGGTTTAGAGCCAGACCTGAGATCGTAACATGGCCAGTTATACCTATTAGAGCTGCGCAGTCTCCTCACCTCCTGTTGAATCCATTTGTAAGTGGGAAGTAGAGTCTATCTAAGGGCAGTTGACACAGTATAATACACAGGGCTTCCTCACACTCATAATACCAGTGATGCTGACTTGTGCACTAGGACTTGTGAAAGTCAACGTGTGGTTGTCATCTCATTTGCCCTCATATTTCAACTCTCCCCAGACGCTGATTTGGAGTTCTGCTGGACCGACGCAGAAATAGTGGACTTATATGATAATACCACTTTTGTGATCGCGGCAGATGGTAAATTTGTTTTCCATAATTATACAATGAATTCATTGCCTTAAAAACTGCCACAGACTGGAGAGACTAATAACATAATGAATGAATAGACGAAGGCACTCTCAGTGAGCATGATGAAAGCTTGAATTCTATTAATTAGTTATTTGTTAAGGATGTTTTTGTACTTCCCCTCCCTTCAGTGTGTTATGATGACAATCTTACGGACGCTCTGTTCAGAACATTATACAGACTTGCGAGCAACATGCGGCACCCCAGCACAACCTACATATCCATAGAAAAGAGGTAAGAACGGCCTATTACTAGCCCCACCAAGACATTCAGATCACTTATCTCATTTGTTAGCATTCATCATTGTAACTGTCAACAGTAATAAATTACATTTAAATAATATAAAAAAAGGAATAAATTAAATTACAAATTAAAATATTAGTACACAAATAATAAGTAAGTTTGTATATATTAGGAAGAACATCAAATGCAATCAAATAGAAGCTATTATATATTTTGCTTGAAAAAAATATTTAATAAATTAAATATAAATACAATGATTAGTGCATATATAATAAAATAAAACATTTAGAGTACATTAGAAAAAACAACCACAGTGATGAAATATTAGCTACTATATAGTTTGTTAGATTTAGTTATAGTTTGTTTTTTATTACATTTTAATTAGTACATAAAATAAATGAAGTTTGTATATATTAGGAAAAACATCTATTTAATTATTCAAATCATTCAATTTAAATTGAATTATTAATACATATTTAATAAAATAAAATTATAAGGCTACATGAGGAAAAACAGCCACTGTCCTGAAAAATGAGCTGTTATATATTTTGTTTGATTTAACAATAATAAAATATATATAATAATAATATATTTATATATATTATATATATATATATATATATTATAATATACATTTAAATAAATACAAATAAAATTGGTATTTAAATAAAATAATTGGTATACAATGGGAAAAGCATTGACGTAATATAATTAAATATTGTTTTGCTTGAATGTTTTTCTTAAATACATTCAAATATATTAAAATAAAATGATTAGTAAATAAATACTAAAATAAATAAAACAATTTGTATACATTAGGAAACGTGTGCTTTAATATAATCAAATTTGAGCTATTATGCATGGTTATTCTCAATTTGTCCATAGTCTAAGAATGATGCTTTTGGGGCTAACAAACCCATGCTAACCAAGAAAAACCTTGACCTCTTGTCCCAGTATGATGGTTTCTATATTTCCGCAGATTAAACTTCACTCTGAGACACATGGACGTGTCCTGTGAAGCTTATGATCACTTTCGCCACTGCCTAGACCAGTTACAGCAGATGACAGATGGAAAGATGAATTTCACGCTAGAGCCTGTGAAGAGCTCCTTTCCTCAGTTCTTTCAGTATGAAAGGGTGGAACAGCTGGTGAGGAGCACTTGTCTGCATTTATTTAGTAATTCAATTGTTTCTTTGAATATGTATCATATACAATAGTAGTCAATTATTTGTTTGCTTGTTCTGATCCCTTCAAGCATGCTGTTGTTACTGCCTTTAGGGGGAGCTGTGCATGCTTGTAGTAGATACTGTGTTCTGATTAACTGTTAAAAACATGTCATCATATATTCTCTCCTCTGCAGGAACTTTGGAAGGTGACGGCAGAAAGACTTTAATATATAGCACCAAAGGTTTTAAGTTTCCTTTTAACACCAGGATTTATAATGTTTGCAGAATTGATCTGTCTTTGTAATTCCTATTTTACTTAAACACGAAATTCGAAGCCTTTAGTTTGATCATTTGTTTAAAAGTTTTTGTTTAAAAACTTTAATAAAAAAGGAAAGGCTTTTCAGATGTGAATATTGGTGATTATGTATGTTTTACTGTGACCTGCTTGAATTTTTTGCTTTAGA
>NW_015539895.1:828053-832678 GCF_001515605.1 Sinocyclocheilus anshuiensis | reverse complement strand
TATGTCCCTAAGCTTGCATACTACTTCACCATAACTGCGTCTTTAACGGACACTCTAGCTGCGTCCCAATTTGCATACTATCCGTCCTAAATAGTATTTGAAATTAGAATTAGTATGTCCCCAATCGTAGTATGTTGAAATGAGTATTCCAAAGGTACCCGGATGGTTTACTGCTTCCGGTAGAAATTCGAAGTGCAGATCCGTGCAACACAGTGTTGCCAGATACAAAATTATCGTATTTGGAAGAAAATGATCGTACACGCGTAAAAACGTACAAAATACAGCTATTTATCTACTAGACGACTAGAGCAACTTTTTGACACAACCTTCAAATTACCACAATAAATAAATAACTATGCTAGGGCCCTATGAAATAAGTTGTATTTTTTCCCAAATTCCTTTATTTTTTTTTATTCCAAATTTTAAAAAATTTGGATTCTGTTTTTTATTTTATTTTATTTTTTCTGGACTCCTTTTTAAATGGTTAAATTACATTTTATTAATCAAAAGCACGTCTAATTAAATAATGAAACATAAAGTTTAACAAAAATGACATGTTTAGGGTCTTATGAAAGGTTCTATTTTTTTCACCTTGTTTATTGTTACCAAATTCTGTGTTTTAATATGTCTAATTATTTGAATGCATAAAAACTACTTTTATTTATAGCCTTATGAAATGTTTTTTTTCTTTAGAAATTCTGCGTTGTGTATTTAAATATTTCTGATTATCGAATGAAGGCATAACACATGAATTTATTTTATCTTTTAATTAATGAAAATTAAACAAATTTGATTTTTTTGGCAAACAAATGAATGAATAAAAACTACTTTTATTTATAGCCTTATGAAATGTTTTTTTTCTTTAGAAATTCTGCGTTGTGTATTTAAATATTTCTGATTATCGAATGAAGGCATAACACATGAATTTATTTTATCTTTTAATTAATGAAAATTAAACAAATTTGATTTTTTTGGCAAACAAAGGGGATTTACAATTCAAATTAAAACACATGTAAGAAATATTGTGATCATTCCTTAATTTTAATAGTAGTAGTTGTACGTACATTCTACTGAACAATAGTAATACATTTCTGGCAGAAACTATATATTTTTGACTCTCAGAGCAGTTCTGGGGATGTTGTTCATGTATTTATGTCCTATTTAGTGAGAAGGCAGATGCTGAAATCACCACGAGTGTCACGCGCGCTTCAGTATGTGTGTAGTAAACAAAACCGCTTGACATTCATTCAGACCATAGACTATGATTCAGACAGACACAGAACATGCAGGATTTATATTTAAATAGCCTTTTTGCGGCTTAATATTTACAGATACTAGTCCATATCACGATTTAAGTGTAATGACCTTCCTTTGATTAATTCATCCAAACTTTGACAAATTCCGTGACATTCCGCGTTATACAGTAAATTCCGTTGACTGGATTCCGCAATTCCATCCGTGTTTTCCACATCGCGGAAATCATAGGGCCATAGGCGTACCTTGTGGGAAGGTCCAAACTCCACCTCTGAGTCGCTGTCATCAGAATCCTGCGTGTTGCCAGATGTTGAGGGTCCTGAGGTGTGCACCAACCCATTTAGAGCGTCTGTAATGAGCCGATTTCATGGCTTTGTTTTGATGAGGTTGACTTTGGAAAAAAACACGTTCTGAAATTTCGAAATTATCGTACATTATGGGATTTTTTTAATTATTGATCGTACATCGTACAGAGCTGAGGTGTGCACTAACCCATTTAGAGCGTCTGTAATGAGCCGATTTCATGGCTTTGTTTTGATGAGGTTGAATTTGAAAAAAAACACGTTCTGAAATTTCGAAATTATCGTAAATTATGGGATTTTTTTCATTATTGATCGTACATCGTACAGAGGTCAAACTTATCGTACAAATACGATAATTATCGTATGTCTGGCAACACTGTTGTCAATCAACTATCGTGGGAGGGGCCTGTGCAGAACTACGTCATTCTGACAGAAATCTCAGAACAGCCTGATTTGAGAAAGGGGATTTTTTTAAAAACCACTGGGTGGATTTTTATCATTATAGGATGGATGTTTACACACACTTCCAACACACATTTATGTTCCAACAACAACAAAAGTGAAGTTTGCATCCAATGACCCCTTTAAGAAACATTTCTACGGTGGCTGAGAGAGCTCAACGTGCTGCAAATTTAAAAAAAAAAAACAGGCAAATAGAAAAAACGCCTGCAAATTAAGAAAACATCTTCATCAATTTGAAAACACACCGGCTGCAAAGACTCACAACACGAACAAAGAAACTCGCTTCCCTCAAACATTATAGCTTGATAAAAGTCATGCTCAGTAATTGACAACACAGAGTGGAAATCTACTTGGCAATAATTTGTGCGATTATACGCAAGACTCGAAGTACATTTGCAGACAAGCACATTTATAGGTTCGGTCTGTTTTGTAAGGAATCGGTTGACCGAATAACTCCCTCTCCAACAACAACAAAAGTGAAGTTTGCATCCAATGACCCCTTTAAGAAACATTTCTACGGTGGCTGAGAGAGCTCAACGTGCTGCAAATTTAAAAAAAAAAAACAGGCAAATAGAAAAAACGCCTGCAAATTAAGAAAACATCTTCATCAATTTGAAAACACACCGGCTGCAAAGACTCACAACACGAACAAAGAAACTCGCTTCCCTCAAACATTATAGCTTGATAAAAGTCATGCTCAGTAATTGACAACACAGAGTGGAAATCTACTTGGCAATAATTTGTGCGATAACGTCACCTTCAGGCATAAAGATGTAGAAAGGGACAGCGAATTAAACAGTGAACGAATCTTTCTGGCGAACAGCGTCCTTGATTCAAAAGATTCGAGTCACGGAGATGAATCAAAACCCCGACTACTAGACTGGAGCTGCGATTACATTATGGGAAATATGCAGTGCTGACAGCACACAGCTGTGCTCGGTGCAAGGCATCTGACATTTCCGGGAGCTGCAAGTCTCTCTATTGGCTGGAGTCGGCGGATCCCCCAGCAAAACCCTCCTCTCGCGAAAAAGGCCAGACTTCAAATGATGTTTTAAAGTGTGTTTGTGTTCCTCACTCCTGCGCTCTTCTCTTTCTTTTTCGTCCTTCCGCCAAGAACCTGCTAGATTTCACCTCCTGTACAGCAAAAAGGCACAAAGGTGAGTCTTAAAATGTCTTTAAGTATCATTACAGCAGCAGCGAACAGTGTAGCGAAAGAGATGCAGCAGCGCTCTCACCGCAGAGCATAAGCATGCAGTTTGATTTAGTCATTTATAATCATAAGTTTATTGTGCAATAGAGGCATCGCTGCATGAACGCTTCGGTGTGCATTAATGCAGTAGCTAGCGTGTTTCGTAATGGACGCGTTTCTTATGAAACATTGCAGTGTTATGAGACGGTAGAAGTGCCCTGCTGCATCGATTCGATACCCTCCGTACGTCTCGCTCTCGGATCCGTTTGACAGGTCAGATCCAGTCGGAACCGGATAATGTTGCTTCTCAGTTGCACCAGCTGCTTTGTGTGCTGCAAGTTTTTCGTGTGTTTTCCTTTGCTCTGAGACTGCTACTGAGGAAAAACAACATTAGCCACCTGTCATTTAAATGCATTATGTTATTGCTTCTCATAATGTATTGACGCTTTGTTTTGTTTTATCATGTTCTGTTTATTTCTTTCTTAGGCATTAGCGAGTGGGTAAATAACTGCATATTTTTGCCCTGGGGCACGTTCAAGCTCAAACCGGTGCGCAACGTTTTGCTACGGTTTCCGGGTTGAACGACATGTTTCCTAGAAACGGTGTGCAACAGGGTTTGAGATACCTTTTCTCTTGTTTGGTGGGTGTGTCAAAAATGTCAGCCCAATCAGCAGCAACATGTATATAAACCACGCCGTATTAAAGAGACCGCTCGCACAATGGGTCCAAGTAAAGGCGTTTACAAATGTGTCTTTTATTCTGGACGGCAAGGGCAGTGACTGTAACATCGAGCGTATTTTGCAGTATTAAACTCATATTGAGATACCGATTTCATCAGGCTCCGAAAATTCTTCAAAAAGAACACAAAGAATGGCCTTCTCAGCTGCCATAGTTGCAACTCTTGGTCATCAGAACAGGGTGTTCAACGCACCACTGTTTCCGTTTAAAAAACGTTTTGCAACGTTTTGTCGGGGCTGAACGCAGCCCTGTTTTGCAATTTAAAAAAAGATACATTTTCTCTAGAAACAAAATTGCATAAGATACTAAGCCTTGTTTTCAGTTATTTTTATTTTTTTTTCTTGTTTTAAGCATAAACCTCAAAATGCTGTTAGATTTATACTTTATTACACACTAGGGCTGCACGATAAATCGCATGCGATATTTAATGCGCATCTTGTCAGTAAAGATGGTTCTGTAATCAGCGGTAAATCTCCATCACCTGCGTGCTTTCACATTGAGCAGCATTAACTACACAGAGCCGTTGTTCACTGACGAGTTGCTCAAAACCATGTTCATATTCGCGCGATTTTTTGCGCTGCTCATCAGTGAACAACGGCTCTGTGCAGTTAATGCTGCTCAATGTGAAAGCCCGCAGGTGATGGAGATTTACCGCTGATTACAGAACCGGCTTTACTGAT
>NW_015539895.1:823311-827885 GCF_001515605.1 Sinocyclocheilus anshuiensis | reverse complement strand
CGCGCGATTTTTTGCGCAGCTCGTCAGTGAACAATGGCTCTGTGTAGTTAATGCTGCTCAATGTGAAAGCCCGCAGACGATGGAGATTTACCGCTGATTACAGAACCGGCTTTTTGACAAGATGCGCATTAAATATCGCATGCGATTTATCGTGCAGCCCTATTACACACACACACACACAGATATACACAAATACTGTGTTTTTGGCAGAAACCATGGTTACCAAAGTAAATTTTGTACACACACTTTAAAACTTAAAGAAATAGAGCATAGATATTTGTACATTTTGCTACGGGTGTCTGTTTCTGACACTAGTGATGATTATTTATACATCAGTTCAATATTTACCGTTCAGTCTGTATCGTCTATGCACTACTGAACTCTCTATGACTTTTAAAAGAAGCCTGTTTCTCTGAAACTCAAAAGGCCAGTTTTGATTCAGTAAGATTAATTAAAGCTCAAGTATTGTTTGACAAGAAACCCCATTTTTCATCATCAAATATGTTTACAGTTGATACACTAGGTTCTACATTACTGTTGAATTTCTCCTTTTGAGTTGTGTTTCCTAAACATCCATGTGAAATGTTGTTTACATGTTCAGCTGCACTTGATTTATGCTCTGCCATCATGTTAAACATAATTTTAGACTTGTTTGCTCTCTCTCCTGCAATAATGTCCTTGAATTGCACATTGAATACTGCTAAAGGGCGATTTATCCTGTGAATATAAATGTATTTTACAGTAAAAAAAAAAATCTGTGTTGACAGAATACTGTGACAGTACTTTTGGTATTACAGAATATATATAATGTTATTTTACCTTAAAATGGTAAAAAAAAAATAATATCTGATAAGAAGTAAAATAATTTATATAATCTTTAATCATATGTGTTGTGTCATGCAGGGACTTCTGTGACTGTCTGTTTACTGTCTTTACCATAAATCATAGCTTTTACTTCCCAAAAACATTAATTTACAGTAAAATATAATGCATTGTTTACCATTCACAGTTTTCACCATATCAATTAACAAGTTAGCGTTACACAAGTGTAGCATTTTAGTCTTTTTCTGTAAAAATTACACTGTTTTAACGGTATACAGAAGATTTACAGCACAATGTTTGACAGACAAAACACCTGCTTAGTCACTGAATTGTGGAGCAGGTTTGCAGGAATGCTTTATGTTTTTAGAAGGCACATTTAGGATGACAGTGTACATGTACAGACAAAGACGGTGAATAATGTTTACTTCTGACACAGTAGTTTTGCTGTTACTCATAGCATCTGATGGTGAGAATCACATATCTTTGTCCAATTTTCCAGATGCATTTGTGATTAACCCTGCAATACTGTCTATGTCATGTTTTAAATGAATCATCTGTGGATTTCTTATTATTGAGGTATTTATAGACATGCATAAGTCATGGCCTTTTGCTTTGTTAACTAGGATTTATTCTTTTAATAGCACCACAGTATTCCCTGCAGAAGTTGATCTGTCATCCAGACAAGAAAGTCAGCCAGTAGTACAATTGTTTTCCTCAGCTGGTTCCCTTGGCAACTGTCTTGCAGTATTTATCAGTTTGGAGAGGTTTTACCTCTTCAATCCCCCTGAATGTCCCTTTTTTTCTTGTACCATTACTTCAGAGACTAATTAAAGACAGTCTTTAATGCCTATTTCAACTACATAACCTCTCAGATTTTGACTGACTCCTTATATTCATCTTTTTATTGCACTTTCATATTCAGTGTAGGGTTCCTGATTCATCTAGATTCTTATGTTTTTAATGAAATAGATTGGGAAAAGTGGTTTGAATCCACTCATATTCATATGAGAAAATGTAGCAAAGAATGACTTCTGCATGTCCTAATACGCTGTTTAAATCATGCAGATGGGAATTGGTGTAATGAGGTTTACCAATAGGCTTTTCAGGGTTAGAGATGAGCATTATGCGCAACGAACCATGCTCACATCCTCCACTGACAGCTCAGTGTCTTTAGTGAGCTCAATATTATCACTATAGCCAACGATCAAAGTTCATTTGGTGCTAAATATCTGATCGTGATTATGATAATGATTTCACAAGCACAAACCAAAATTGGTTCTACTGTTTTTTTTTTTGTTTTTTTTTATTACGATCAGTGAAAGATTAGTTAATCACATCTCTGAAGTTTGAAAATGAGCTTCATATGTTTGTATTGAGGATGTATTCTGTAGACGCTTTCATGTCTTGTTGCTTACTTCTACTGATGTTATCTAGCTCCTTTATCGAGAGGAGCCGCTCACAGGGCCGTGTTATGTAACACCAGAAAATTAGCATTTGAAAAATGGCTTTGCAGTTGGTGCTGTTGCTCATTGCTCTCGTGGACTGCTGGCTTTAGTTCACACTCTGAGCTGAGAGGAAGAGGAGCAGGGGGATTGTTGGCGGCTCAGAGTTGTGTAATCCAGCACAGGCGGCTATTGTTGGCTTTGAAATGGTCCCGCAGCACAGTGACCACACGGAGACCCCTGATGAATATTGATTAGCTGCACTTGAATCAAATGTGATGTGTTGGTTTGATTTTTATGCTGAAAATAAGCAATGAAAGCTCATGTAATGTTTTTGAAGGACCTTGAAGGTGGTTGTGGATTTCCAGTGTTTTCATTGCCTGTACAGTCCTCTCTTATATTATCATCAGGGATCAATAATAATTTTTTTTTTTCCTTCTTTGATCTGATTTGGTCAGCCAGTTGTTCAGATTTACCTTTTATTATTGAAACATTTATGACTTTCATTTGCTTCACTTTATTTGCTTTTGCCAAGTTAGGCTTTTTTTTAATTGCTAGACATTACTTGAAATACAGCTATAATGTATATGATGTTCCATAAAAATTCATAAACACACTCTTAAGTTGGACAATCAAAGCACAATTTTTATGACTTTCATTTTTTCGCAAACCATTCTTGCAATTTCGACAAATCCACATCTGTGTTGGCCAGCTGTGTTAAATATGTCACAGAAAAATGATTTTATACATTTGCATAAAATGTGATTTTTTTTAATTTAAATTAAGAAATGTATCAATTTATTTTTCCCTTTCAATTGAGAAAGGAAAATCAGCTCCATCAGTCAAGTTGTCAGCCCCCCCGGCCGTTAAATTAGTTTAACCCATTTTGCTTGCTGCATCCTCACAGGCGCATGACAACGGGCTTGTGTAACACATATTTTCAGAACCAGTTCTATCTGGTTGATGAGCCGTCTGGTTGGGGTGCTTCTGAGAGACGGAGCGTCTGGATTTTTCTTGCTTCTGCTGCTTTGATTGCGTAATGTTCCTCAGATCTGGAGCACATGAGAGATGCACTTTTCTGCTTCTCCTCTCCTGCACATGAATAAAGATGCCGTGGGTCTGCTCCGATGTCCAGTGGGCAGCTAGTTCTTCCCTCTGAATTGATTCCTTTGGACAAGCAAACACGTAAGACATAAGATTCTCAGCTTTCCAATTTCCAGATTTTGATGGAAACATACGCCATGACATTTAAACTAAGGAGGAACAATATTGATTAAAAAAAAACAAAACATGGTGTTTATTTCAGTCAAGAACATTTAGTGCATAATAATTGCATACCGTCACCATGCTGCTCCTTTCCTAAGCATATGCTCACTCATTATGAGGGCTGAAAATATGCTGGGATTCCCTCAGGCATTGGCTTTTCCCTTAGGCAGGACTATTCGTCCCAATTAATCTTAGCACTAAAGTGTGACCGAGTGAGCTCGGGTTCCCTGAACCCTGTGCCTGTTGGGAAGGTTTAATGGTACTTGAAAGTCACAGCGTTAGTCACTTGTCTGCTGCCCCCAGCCTTGTCCTCACAAGACTCCATCCCAAAAAAAACGACTGTGATGGTTCCGCAGTGAAAAAGATGATCTGAGGGCCAGTAAGCATAGAAGCCATGTTGTAATTAACACCAATCAACCGTGCCTTAATTAAGTGGCATGAGGGCCGACTGTCAGGGCCACTGGAGTAGGACAGGATTGATGGGCATGGCTGAACCTGCTGCTCAGGGAAAGAGGAACTGTCTGTGGTACTGAAACCTGATCCCAGTACTGTCAATTTACAGACTGTAAGATTTGCTCCCATCGAGTAGTTAATCAATTCATTTTTATTTTTTTTATTTTTTTTTAGCACAAAGGCATAAATGGTGATGTTAAAATTAGAGGTCGACCGATAGTGGATTTTGCCGATACCGATAGCTAGGTTGGACCACACTGGCCGATACCGATTAATTAACCGATTGTTTTAAAATTGATACTGAACAAATAGATAAAATAGTGCTTTATTTACAAAAACAGTACTGAACCATACTAGTAGTAGTAGTAAAAATAATAATAATAGTTATAGTAAATGTTGAAATTAACACCCTCTAACAAGGAACAATACTTACACAGCTTTCATTAATCTTAATGCTACAAATGGACTCTTATTTTAAAGTGTTGCCACTTAATTTCAACTGTCATGCTTAAAGATGCACATCTTTAAATATATACACAAAGGCTATAGCATTAAAATTATATACATATGGATATTGTATGTATACTCTCA
>NW_015539895.1:737974-822275 GCF_001515605.1 Sinocyclocheilus anshuiensis | reverse complement strand
AATGGACGCAACCCGGAAAACTATCGGCATGGATTTTTGCCGATAACCGATAGTTCCAGCAATCAACTATTGGTGCCAATTAATCGGCAAAACCGATACATCGGTCGACCTCTAGTTAAAATACTTCCTTCCGTCCCAAATAAATATGCAGAGACAGCTATTTGTAGAGACAAGCTGTTTGTAGATTGATTTCACTGAATATTGTGAACGCAGTGACTCTGTGGTGCTATCTGAAAATTGCTCAGATTGTGTAATGTGGTGTTTGGGTTTTGTCATGTTCATGTTTTCCATGTCTTTTATTTTGTAATTGTTTCCTGCTGTTAGTGTCATGCTTCCCTTGCCCTCTTGTCTTTATGCCATTGGTTCCTCTGTTCTTTCTGTCATGTTCTGATTGGTTGTCCAAGTCATGTGTCTTGTTTCCCATTGGTTTGTTCTTGTCATGTGACCCTCATTGTCTGCTATAAGTAGCCCTCATGTTACCGTCTGGGTTATGTTCGCATTGGTTGCTTTAGTCATGTGCCTTGTTCCCATTGGTTTGTTCTTGTCATGTGACTCTCTTGTTTGCTATAAGTAGCCATCATGTTACCATTGTCTCTTGTCGTGTATTGATGTTGTAACCCGCTGTTGGTGAGTCTGGTCTGTTTATGCCTCGTCAAGTCTGTTCATGCCTCGTCAAGTCTGTTCACGTCTCGTCAAGTCTGTTCACGTCAAATCAAGTCTCGGATTATGTTTGGATTTTGGATTTCACCTGTAAATAAACTGCACTTGGGTTCTCACTTCAACTCGCCTTCAGTGGACTGATTCGGTACAGATTGTTTGAGCATCCCAACCAGGCCAGTGTACATTATTTCATCCAGTTTGGGACAGGACTATCTGTTTTTCCTACCAATGGCAAATTTCTAGATGATATATTGTATAGATGATATATTGTCATTTATATATATATATTTTTAGTCTTTAATTAATTATTTTTTATTAATTTACTATTTATTTTTGTAGCATTTTATAAAAATCATCTAAGTAATTTGTATTATGTTATAATATAAAATTCAAAAACAATTAAAAGTGTGTGTGTGTATTATTTTTCTTTTATGTTTATATTATTATTTACTTTATATATTGTATTTATATAAAATATTATTGGTATTATATATATATATATATATATATATATATAGTATTTCATTTGTTTACTCAGTTTTAATTATATATATTATAATTTTAACAATTAATTTTTTTTGTAAATTAAGTCCATAATATTGGTCAAGATTAGTAATTTACATTCTCCATATTCTTTTAAAAAATTCAAATAAAATAATAATAATAATAATAAAAGAGAGTAAAATGTTTTTTTTTTCTAAAGAGCTAATGTTGCATAAGATTGTAAATATCATGACCTGGAGATTGTATTATCTACCAGAATGTCTTTGACTGTGACATTTCCATAACCCTTATCGGCTCCCCACTTCCTGTAACCTATCTCTCTCTTTGTCTTTCCTCAGGTGAAGTGAAAGGCAGGTGCTGTGTGCTATCTCTCTCTCTCTTACTCTTCGTCTCGGTCTCAGTGAGTGCTACACATGGCTTCCTCACTCCTGACCCGCCAGCTGGCCATCTCCCTTCAGCAAAACCTGTGTCTCGCCGCTCCAGGTAAAAATACCACGGAGAGATGGAGGACTAAGATACCCTCCAGTCTTAAAAGTTTGTTAAACTTCCCTGTCTGATAGAGAACAGAGACTATAATGTTCTCAACCTGCCAGTGACCCTCAAAAAGAGCTGTAGCTGTCACAGACTTTATCGAAGTGATGCAACTGCATGCTCAGCTTGGGGAAGTGAGACGCTTCCTTTAAAATGATAATGATGTGTGGTTATCAGAGCTCGGAAATGCTCCCAAAATGTAATCTGTGCGACCTCAAAATATATTTGGGAGCAAACAATTGTTGTGGCGCAACCTATATTCATTTATCTACGAAACCTTCGCTAATTACTGCACAGTATGTGCCTGCTGTGAGTTGATACAGTGACCGGTCTGCCGATCTGTCCAATGTTACATAGCCAATCAAACTTCATCCTTACATTCTTAACTTTAATGCAGATGTTAGACTGGTTAATATTAGCTGTCAATCACTCAACTGCTCTCCATCATCACGAGACCGGAATCTTAATTGGAACCGGCATGTTTTTGCTCCAAATGGCTTTTGTTTTATTTCAGACAATCTCTGTTCCGGATTTGCACAAACGGCATTGCAATCATTTTCCAAAATGTCATTTGTGTGGAAAAATTACAAAGCCTATAAATGGCCATTAATGGAGACCAGAGAGGCTGAAGACAGACGCAAAGAGGGAAAAATACTATAGCAGGCAGAGTATCTTTCTGACTGTCTTCAAAAAATTTTACATGATATTTTCTTTTCATCTTAACTCCCTATAGTGCATATTAAAATGGTGTTTTATAAGCACAAGCGTTGCTTTGTTTAAAGGAGTCGTTCACTTCCAGAATGAAAATTCTGTCATAATTTACTCCTGTATGAGTTTCTTTATAGTATTTTTTTCCTACTATGGAAGTCAATGGTGCCCATCAACTCATACAGGTTTGGAACAAGTGGAGGGTGAGTAAATGATGACAGAATTTTCATTCTGGAAGTGAACTACTCCTTTAAAGCAGTAACCAAGGAAACACTGCATCACTGCTGTCCAATAAGGGCCACTTGCTGTCAGAGATTGAATTTGCATTCTGCTTCAGCCCATCTGCTGTTTTTGTTTCGTGCAGAGATGTTGTAGGTAGCATCATTTCACAAAGCTAAAGTCAGAACATTCTGTTTTTGCTTCAGATTTCAAACTATGCAATCTAATTTAAAGGGGACAGAAACACAGTTTCTGCCAATCATGTTAATCTTGAGTACCTATAGAGTTGCATTGCATCCTTCATATTATATATTTAGTTTTATCAGATTTATAAAAGAAAGAAACAGCTTTACGTTTCTCTCTGAAAACAGTCGAACTCCTGGAGGCGTGTCGTGGGCAGAGCTAAAGAGTCACAAGCATACAAAGCTTTTATGTAGCGATTGTCTGCAAGCTGTGACATCGACATAAATAAATCCTTAACGCTGTGTTCTTTGGGAAGCTGAATAAGGTTATCTTTCCCTCACAACCAAAAACAGACTTCTTTGGTGAAATTGTTGTTTTTTTGGTCAAAAACAAAATGTAAAATCCTTCTCGAGCAAGTCCTGTGCAGCGCTGCCGACGACTTCTGTAACGCCATTGAAGCACTTTAGAAGCACATAGAGAAAATAAACATCTTGTTCATGTACTCATGTTTTCATTCTTTCTTGTCTCTTGCTTAAAAAATAAATATGAAAAAAAAAAACAGCAATCGGAATTGGACCAATTGCTTGTAATACTTCAGCAATTGGAAACAGCCATGAAAAATCAAGATCACTGCATCACTAACAAGAAATTCTGGGACTAGTGTATGGCAAAGAATTCAGGGTCAGGTTCGATTATTGAAGCTTTTAATCATCAGGATGTTGCCAGCTGTTGCAGATTTGGTATTCCTTAAGTTTTGGTGTGTGTTCTTAAATCTTTGCTTGTGCTCCTAACTTTTTGAAGTTGGGATCACCAGTGCTACCAAGTAAAAAAGTTAATTTCGAGCCCTGGTTATGGAGCCAAATGTCAAGAGGGACACAGTTCAAAGTTTCTTAACCATGTAAATGAGTTACTGGGATCTAGTACTGTCCAGCTTTGGTTAGTGAATTCTGCATTCGTAGAGAAGTCTATGTGTGTCGTGTCCTTCAGTGGCTGGTCACACTGATTCAATCCTGCCAGTGTCCTTCATTAATCAGTAGCTCCCATTCACTTCTGTAAACTTACGGAGCCCCTCAAGAGCTTACTACTCTTCAAATGTGGCTATAAAAGGCATTGTGTGTCTATTTAGATGTATTCGTCGGCCACTGTTCAAAAATACTGCAAAAGTACAAAAGGTCTTACAGAGTTCAGTTGGTTAATTATTTTGAGATGTCAAACATCTAAAATGCATTGCTAAGCATTTTTAGGAAGTTATCTTTACTGAAGCTGACTCATCCTTTCATAATTCAAGAGGAACTGAAAAAATACCTACTGAGCTATGTACCTTTTTAAAAAGTGAATATGCTTCTTGTGTTGTAATTTTAAGACAAATATTTATAAAAGGGCACCAGATTGGATCATTTACAGATCAGCAAGAAATGAGTCATTAAAACAAAACTCTCAAGTAACCATGTTGGTTTGAATTTAGTCGGGGACATGGACTAAATTGTAACATCTGCTCAAATCAAAGTAGTAAAATGATATGATTTCAGTTAAATGTGATATAAATTATTTTTTCTCATAATAGGATTGCCGTTTTTGTAATGAGAGCTTATTTTTGGAGGAAACAATATTTTATCCAGTATGTTAAGTCATTATGGGGAAAATGTACTGCATAATATTAGTGACCAAAATTATTAAAAATATGTAGTCTTTTATGCATTTATTTATTTTGCATTAGGTTGCAGATATGTCAGCAGAACTGCCACAAAGACGGTTTCAGAGTTTGAATATGATGCCCCATCCATGAAAACCGCTGTGCCAGGTCCAAAGTCTCAGGTACAGTCTCAGCATTTTTACACTTATGAGATTAGCACTAGATTGCTGTGTGATATGTCTCTGTAGGATATAACTTTTTTTTTTTTTGGTCCCACTTTATATTGTTACATCAAATAATAAGTACAATGTACTTATTGTGTTCATATTGTATTGCAAAACACTTTTGCTGCTATTGAGGTGGGATACGGGTAAGGTTAGGGACAGGTTTGGAGGTATGGTTAGGATTAAGGGTGGGTTAAGGTGTAAGAGATGGGTCAACTGTGTAATTATAAATGTAATTACAGAAATGAATTACAGATGTAATTACATGCAGGTATTTTTAAAACATACCTCCAAACTAGTCGCTTTTCGCAGTTTTGAATCAAAATATGTCGTTTATGTGAATCGTCTAGATCCGAAGAGTTTTTTTTTTCTTGCCCCCGCCCCTGCCCCCAGACCCCACTACA
The DNA here is from genome assembly GCF_001515605.1 of Sinocyclocheilus anshuiensis. NCBI lineage: Eukaryota > Metazoa > Chordata > Actinopteri > Cypriniformes > Cyprinidae > Sinocyclocheilus > Sinocyclocheilus anshuiensis. Next base: position 817,209 of record NW_015539895.1, on the reverse strand, counting down.
AGGGTCATATTTACAACTATGTCACCTTTTTGACCTTTTGTGAGTTTGTAGATATGTAAAATATAAGTACAATGTAAAAACATGTATGTACACAATAAGTGCATTGTACCAAATGATTCATTTAAATGTAAGTACATAGTTGTTAAGGCCACTTAATATAAAGTGGGATCTGCTTCTTATTACTTTTTTTCCCAAACATTTTTGAAATAACTAAATAAATAAATATGAATGAATACAAATGGAAAAATGTATGTTGTGACCAAAAATAAGTGAGATTACTTCAAAGTAATTGCACTTTGCTTTGATAACACCTCTTTACGCACACATTTTCACAACCAACTTCATGAAGTGCATCCTTATAAGCTTTCCAAACAGTACTGAGGGAGTTCCCATGTATGCCTGACACTTGTTGGCTGCACTTCCTTTTCTATCCAGTCCAAGTTTCCATTTAGAAGAAAGAAAGAAACAAATATCGTAGTTTTGTAAAGTAATTGAATTTTATTGAATTGAATTTAAACTAATTTTATGCATTTAAGCACAAGCATATTTAAAATCATAAGAAAAATAATGTGTGTCCGTTCATTTATCTCATTCAACAGGAGCTGATGAGACAGCTCGGAGAGATTCAGGTGAGATAGACATGGAAATGAACTTTGGCATTGCTTAATCTATACACACACAAATGTACCTTAACAAACTTGTGTTATGCAATTAGATTGAGTTGGTTACATTGCCAGTGCCAATCAGGTGCAATTCTCTTAGTTTGTAGTTCCATAATGATTTAAGTATAATGAGTCACTTTTTCAGACTGTACCATACAAAACAAACAACTATATGAGAATGTGTGACTGCCCTAGATCAACAATATTACTTCTGATGTGACATCCAGCCATATTTCAGCCTGCCTGGATGTCTTCAGCTTATTGAGTGATGAATGTATTTTCGGGCAGTAATTTATCTGCTGTCTGGACTGGCTTCTTGAGGACAGTCACAGTCATCTTCTGACCGCTTTGCTGTGGATGAGCACATAGATGTGAGCTGACAGGCATCGATGGAGCTAATATCACAGATTCGTTACGCCTCAGCTCCTCTGCGTGTCTGCTGGCCGCTGTCTGTCTCCCTTGCAGCGTCTCCCATAAGAAGAGTCATAATCTATTCATCAGATGGGCTAAAAATAGATGCTGCATCAGGTTCAAAGCCACACGGGGAAAAACCACTTTCATTAGATAAAGCACCGCTGCTCATAATTTTGCGGTAATGAGTCACAGTGCGAATGATGCCCTACTTCTGCTTTTTCAGTTGTACTGTACATGTGGATCCATTAAAGGAATAGTTCACCCATCCAAGATGACGATGAGCTTATTTATTCATTGGAACAGATTTGGAGAAATTTAGCATTACATCACTTGCTCACCAGTGGATCCTCTGCAGTGAATGGGTGCCAAACAGCTCCAAACAGCTGATAAAAACATAAACATAATCCACAAGTAATCCACACAACTCCAGTCCATCAATTAACATCATGTGAAGTGAAAAGCTGCATGTTTGTAAGAAACAAATCCATCAAGACATTTTTAACTTTAAATAGTTGCTTCCGAAGTCCTCTATTCATAAAATTGTCCAGTAAAAAAAATATTATCTAAATCAGCTGAGAAATATGCACAGATTAAGCACTGTTTATAAGTGATAACAGTCCAAAACAGTTCTAAACAAATATATCAATGGATTTTGGTGATGGACTTTTTCACTGAAGGAAGCATTATTATGGATTCTGGACTGGTATTTTAGCCATAAGGGACGGTATAAAGTTAAAATGCTTTAATGATGGATTTGTTTCTTACAAACATGGACTGAAGTCATGTAGATTACTTGTGGATTATTCTGATGTTTTTATCAGCGACTGATGTAATGCTAAATTTCTCCAAATCTGTTCCAATGAAGAAAAAATCTTCTATATCTTGGATGTCCTGAGGGTGAGAAAATTTACAGCAATTTTTTTAACTTTTAGGGTGAACTATTCCTTTCAAGGGAATATATTTTACATTTTTGTTGGATTCATTTTTGTTTTCCAGATGTTCACCCTCTTTAGCCATTCAGTGACGTGGAGCTGAAGCTCTGCCAAAAAAAAAAAAACATTCAGGTATGCAGATGGAGCACAAATCATCTTGATAGCAACATTCAACTCTACTTGTCTCTTTGTCTGCAGAATGTTGGAGCAGTTCATTTCTTCTGCAACTATGAGGAGAGCAGGGGGAACTACCTGGTGGACGTGGACGGCAACCGAATGCTGGACGTGTACACACAAATTTCCTCCATCCCCATCGGTGAGCTCAGTCAATAAGCAGATCTCTTTAACAACACATGCATCCCTCTACAGACAACTGACATAACTAAAACAGGAAATCAGACATCTTTAAATTAATGTTGTTCTCTGGATTTAGTACTTGCTTAGTGTCAGACTCAGACGTGTTTTGTACCACTTCAAGGTATAGTTTACCCTAATAAACCCATTCAGTCACCCTCACATCATTCCAAACCTGTATGACTTTAGATTTGATGTGCTTTTATTTCTGTAAAGTTTTATTTTTATTTCAGTTGTAGTTTTAGTAAGTACTTCAGCTTAAATGAAAATTGGAAATGTTGCCTTGGCAACTAATTGAAATAGAATATTAAATGAAAAATGTTGACTTATTTTCCTGCTTTATTTCAGTTACTGAAAATGATTTTTAATAGTTTTAGTTAATAACAACACCGTACTAGTGATGAAAAGGATCTTAAGATTCACCATATATTGTTGTCGCTGTGGCTACTGTGTTGTTCAGTAAATGTGAGCTGTGTCCTGTGGCTTTGCATGAAGGCACGTTTGTTGTGGATGATTAAAAGTGACAGGAACTGAGGACTTCCTGTGAGGATTGTCTGTACGGATCCAACAAACAGAACTGAGAGGCCGAAAGAGCACCTTTCCTCTGTCTGCATGTCATTGGTTTGGTCCGTTAGCTTACTTACATTTAATCAGCCTCAACAAATTGAGTGAAGCTACTGTCTCTCAGAGATGCCTTCAGGTGCTGACTCAGATTTAATGAGCTTTGATTTCCTCCTGTATCATTTCAACAGAAGTGCATTATGGGATATTTTAGTTACATTAGTGTACAACCCCCACTCACCCGCAAGATTCAGAATGACAGACACATGAATACAAAAGGGATGTAATATTTTCTTCTTGACCAGTAAAGCAGCAAGAAAAACGAGTTTGTTTCCTTCATGCATAACGTCAACATAACCGCAATTCACCTGCGCTATTACTTAATATGTCTTAGTGAATATTTAATATCTAGAGCTCTCTGTGATCCTGGATCAGCCGCTGGACACATTTAGCTGTCAGTCTGCAAAACAGATCACTCTGCCACTTTTGACATTTGACAAAAAAATGTGAGAATTTATATTCAGATAAGTGAAACAGTGGGTGGAGTGTTATGCTAGCCTGTACTTGCTTGTCAAGAGTTCATATGAGGGTTATTCCTTTTCTGCAGTACATTTTGTACTCCGTGTAGAGTTAGGGCATTATTATGCTTGTAGTGTAATTAAAGGAAGTATTTCTATGAAAAGATATGCAATATTTTCTATGGCAAGAAAATCATAAAGATGGATATCAACATTATGGAAAAAGAAAAAAAAAAGAAAAAAAAGAGATCAAGTTCACCACTGCAAGTTCATTTTGATATTTTTATAACCTTTCTTTTGAAGTTTTGATAATATAATTCTGATTCCTTTAAATGTATATAACTTGATAAATTAAAATGGAGCAGACTAATACCGCAAAACATAATTATGGTATTAGTTAAGTAGTAAATTTACAGATAAAAAAATATTACTTATATAAATTTTTGTTTTTGAATTAAACATTGTTCCTAAGAAAACATGTATTGATTGAAATATGTTGATTAGGGGAAAGGAAAAAAATGAAGAAACCATGAAAAATTGTCCGAGCCAGAAATGGCAACATCCATTTAAATAAACCAAAAAGTTTATGATTTAAAATTCACCCCTATCTTCACTTGTTTGTGATTAGGCATGTAACAGTGTAAAGATTTCCTATCACGATAATTGCCAAAACACAGTATTTATAATCACAAAAAATATGTAAAAAAAAAAAAAAAAAGTAAATATGAACTTAACCCGATAGTGTCAATTATAACAATAAATCAGTCAGATAAAGAATAATTTTAAGCCATGCAAAATATCTTCCAGTTAGACCTATCTTCTAAGTTAGACTTCTCCTAACATGCGGACATGCTGAAAAACAGTAACACATTGCACAAAGAATATGTACAAAGTAAACAAATCTTTCAAACAGATTAAAGTGCAAAAGAACAGAACTCTTAAAAAAACAGCATAAAACTGAATACAAAAATCTAACTTTTTTTTTTTCAGATCAATATACATTTTTATGCAGTGTGCATAGTGTTGTAAATTTTGACTGGTTAATGGAAAAGAAGTGGCTGTGCATTCTACAAATCTAAACATTTCAGATAGTAAGGTCCCCAGAATTCCCCAGTATTTTAAAGTGTCCACAATAACAATACCTTACGTTCATTACTGCAACATATCATATTACCTGTTATCTATTTGTGATATAATAATAAAGGAAACTACTATAAGTTAATATTTAGGAAATATTATTTACATTTTTAGCCAAAAAATATGATGATCCTGCATAACAGGAATGACCCATGCGGTAACAGCTGGTGTTTTCCCACAAACGCATCCATTTTTATGGACAAATGCTTGTTTCAGTTGACCTCGCAGGACTAGAAGAGCCAGATGAATGCAGCGGTTGGAACAGTATGAACTCAGCATTCAAACTACTGCTCTGATTCACTGCATAGTGAGCTGTAGGCATGCAGTTTTAAAAGGTTGTCATCTTTATCATTCTGCCTTTATACATGTCTAATTTTTGAGACATTTTTCTGAAAGATTAATTAGATACTGACAAGTATTTGTGTAAATTATTTATTATTATTATTAATAATAATAAAAATCATGCTGAATGTCATGACGGTGATGGATGTATCAGCTGAGTTCAGCTTTCTCTTTTTTTTTTTTGATAGAAGGGAACAACACAGTCCAGCAATGTCATGCCAGATAGCTAGAATTCATTTTCTGCCATAATTTGTCTGTTGTATGTTCAATTGGATAGGCTGACAAAAATATTATAATGCAGTGACACCTACATCGTCATCGCATCTCGTGGGTCGCTGATAAGGCTGCCTGAAGCACACCTAAAATTCGAATGCAACGTTTTTGCATTCGAATGTGGATTTTTATTTTAAATTCGACGAATATTCGAAATTTTATTTTATTTTGACAGCCCTAGTGCACAGTGACCCCAAAAAGTGTTTTGGACACTTAAGCCAGACTTTAAATAAAGGGTTGTCATTGCATTATGTAATAAAATATCAAACAATTATTTAGGTTCACTTCATAGGTAAAACATTTCACAAAATTAAGTTTGTTCATTTGAAATAAAACAGTAGATGTGCTGTTCAAAATATAGACATGTGGACACTTTCTTGAAGGGAATTAACTTCATACATCTATGCTACAAATGACTTTGCACCAAGTAGTTCTGAGAAAAGCCCTAGCATTGTTTTCCACTTGGTTTGATATTTAGTTATACATTACAATGACATTCATAAATATTTAATTGTGACTTTATTAAGTGTCCAGATACTTTTTGGGGCTTTGTATGATAGTATTTATCTAACTTATTTATCTAACACTCATACTCAGTCTACACCTCAAATTTGCACATAATATACAGTACCTGTACATACAAAAACTGTCTATTGTAATATACCTGCACATGCAACTGTCAATTTATATATTTTTATTCCTTATTTACTTGTTCTATTCTTTATTATCTGTGTTTTTTGTTTTGTCACTGTCATTCTGTTACACTCTGTGCTGTCACCTGTCACGAAAACAAATTCCTCGTATGTGTAAACATACCTGGCAATAAAGCTCATTCTGATCTGATTCTGATTCTGATAGTAGCAGTATCAGAGCCGTGCTCACTGCCGCTGTACTTATTTGGAGCGACTATATCAATCATCCACCTAAACTCACTAGCATGCAAATACGCTTTGTTGCCTTCAGCTCCAACTGACAAATGTCAATTTGACAGGTCAATTCAATTTCTTTTTGTTTTGGTTAGTTTGTGTGTTTACACTGTCGAATGAATCTCTGTAGATATCGCACTACATGTGTAATGAACAGACTGACAATATTTTCGATCTTCCTTTCTAGGTTACAATCATCCAGCCTTAATTAAAGTGATGACCAATCCAAATAATGTGGTGAGTCCTGATCAGACTGTGAAATCATTGCTTGTGTGTATTTATAGACTGTAGAATGGAAATTAGATTTGCAGTGATCTGTCAGACAGAGCAGCATGAGTGTGACAAGTTGAGAGATTTTAAAAGGCGTAGTGCACAGGATATGATTTTTACATTTCAATGGCTTACTTCAGTTTGCCCTTACAGAATTAAATTCACCACTTCCTTTATTATACACTACTGTTCTGAAGTTTTATCATTTATTTGATAAAAAATTACAGTAAATGGTAATATTGTGAAATGTTATGACAATTTAAAATATCTGTTTTCTATTTTGATATACAGTGGGTACGGAAAGTATTCAGACCTCCTTATACTGAGCAAAGGGTCTGAATACTTAGGACCATGTGATATTTCAGTTTTTCTTTTTTAATAAATCTGCAAAAATGTCAACGATTCTGTGTTTTTCTGTCAATATGGGGTGCTGTGTGTACATTAATGAGGAAAAAAAATTAACTTAAATGATTTTAGCAAATGGCTGCAATATAACAGAGTGAAAAATTTAAGGGGGTCTGAATACTTTCCGTACCCACTGTATTTTAAATGTGATTTATTATTCCTGAATTTTCAGCAGTCATTACTCCAGTCTTCAGTGTCACATGATCCTTCAGGAAACATTCTAACATGCTGATTTGCTGCTCAATAAACATTTCTTATTATTATCAATGTAGAAAGCAGTTTACTACACTTAATATTTTTTTAGAAACCACAATACATTTTTTCAGAATTTTTTAATGGAATGTTCAAAAGAACATTTATGTGAAATAGAGACATTTTGTAACATTATAAATGTATTTACTGTCACTTTTGACCAATTTAATTCAACCGTACTAAAGTCAAAGTATTAATTTCTTTCAAAAGAAATCTCAAAATCTTACTGACTCCAAACATTTGAATGGTAGTGAATACACACTTAATATTAGTAGTCTTTTTCAAATGGAAAACAGACCAAAAACTTTGATTACTCATCCTGCGCTACACAGATTTGTATTTAATTAAAAGCTTTCCAGAAGGAGAATGTCCCAGCCACTTATACAACCTGTAACCTACTAGCGAGTATCCAATCATGTTCATTTCTGTGACATTACTAAAGGCTATTGGCTATTATAAAGAAAGACATGTCTGATCTAACATGCATGTTTGACCTAAACTTCCTGTTTCAATAAGAACATGCATAAATATAGGAAGGAAATACTTATATTGGGCACTTAAAACATTTTTACGAAATAATTAAATTCTTAGGGTCACTGTTTCCTTCAGTAAATCCTTTCTGTGTGAATCTTTGTTTTCACAGAGTGCATTTGTCAACCGTCCGGCGCTTGGTATTCTGCCACCTGAGAACTTTCCAGACAAACTGTTCGAGAGCCTGCTGTCGGTGAGTGTTGATGGACTGAAAGAAACACAAATAAAGCATCTATCTATGTCTCTATGAATTATTGCTGATTATGCTGAAACGCTTCACAAGTAGAAAGTAAGGACTACATTTTATCTGGATCTGCCCCAATAATGAGGCAACTTCAACCTTTTACTTGAAAAACAGCTTGTGTTCGGCAGTTATAAAACAGCTCTTTGGGGTTCTCTTAATCTTGATAACATCCTTTGCAGATATCATAATGACTCTCTTAAGTAAGTGCACTCTTTTTCACATTGGCCGGAAGTGACTTGCTGTTTATTGTAGTGTGGAGTGCTGTGAATGACTCTTTCTTCAACATCAGATTGCCCCCAGTGGGATGAGCCGAGTACAAACCATGGCCTGTGGATCCTGCTCCAATGAGAATGCTTTCAAGAGCATGTTTATCTGGTACAGAGTGAGTGGACTTTCCTCAGTTTGCTCTTGCGCAGACTTGATGTGTCATGACGACCCTAACAAAGCACATTTGCTTTATAAACTGTTGGTGTGATATTGGTTGTATTCTGGCAGTAATAATACACATGGAGAAGTAGTCTTTCTGAAACTGTTGGAGAAAAAAACTCACCGTAGTAACTATAAAATATCAAAATAATAGTAAATATTATGATTTTTTTCCTAATATAAAATGTTTTGTTTTTTTTATAATAATTATTCTGATATTTTCATTGGTGTTATTTAAGCATGTAATGATTAACCGTGGTCGAAAATCGATTCAAATATGTGACGATTCAAATCGGTTGAGATGCCAAACAAATCGCGATACAATTGGAGTAGGAGTTTATATGAATTTATCTCTGAGGGGAACTGACTGTCTTTAGAAAAGTTTACGCGGTATTTTCTTTTCATCTGGCCTCTGAACAATGCATATTAAAGGGGTCATATGATGCAATTTCAATTTTTCCTTTCTTGTAGTATAGTTTCACAAAACTAAAGTCAGACCATTCTGTTTTTGCATCAAATTTCGAAATCTAATCTAATTTAGATTAAAAACTACTCATGCTGCATGTATGCTGCATCTTTGTTTGGATCATGATTAAAATCCTCATTTTAAATGGAAAGAGCACAGACAAAGCCTTAGTTTGTTCATATTGAGAGATTTCTTTTATTTGTGATACTTGTTTCATTTGGGGTTTGTTTTAAAATTTAAATTTAGTTTTGTTTTATTTCAATTTGACAAAGAAACGTGCAGCAATAGCCTAATAAAACGACACCTTTTCATTTACTGTATAATGTCTTCAATCTCATTTTGTACAAAAAAAAAAATCGTGAGAAAATCGATTCGTGAAATCAAAATCGTGAGTTGAGTGAATCGTTACATCCCTAGTGTTATTGCTTACATTTATATTAGATTTTTTCAGATTACTTTATATTAGGGCTGTCAATTGATACAATTAATCACAACAAAATATGATATAATTGCACAAAAACAAAACACAATTCCTAATTGTAGGTTGACTGAATAAGAAAAACTCAGCAAATATTGCTATGTCTGATTAATTTCTATTAATTTAGCATATCATGATTGACAGCCCTAATTTATACACATGAATAACTCTTAAATCACCTGATATCTAAAACTTGTTTTTATTGGCTTCTAGAATAAGGAGAGAGGATACGCCAGCCCCTCTGAGCAGGAAGTCGGCACTTGCATGATCAACCAGGTTAGAAAGAAACACTACACATAAGACTGTAGCTCCCAAAAACATCATTTTGTTTTTTGCAGACTAATCTCTTTTTTTTTTTCTCTGTATCAGAGTCCTGGATGCCCAGATTTGAGCATCTTGTCTTTTATGGGAGCTTTCCATGGGAGAACTATGGGCAAGTGTCTGTTGATTTATGAAAATATCATTGAAAGATGTGTCTGATGCAGTTTTCCTAGAGTATGTTTTGAGCAGATTCTGACATTTTGAGGGATTTGACCTAGCCTGCATACAGTACATTTGCCTTATATTTGTTTGCCTTTGCAGCTATTTGTATCGTTTGACTTCATTTGAAAAACAAAGAAGCCTGGCTGTTTTGTTTTAAGTGGGACACCCATCCTCTAATGTGTGTGCTATTGGATTACAGGTTGCCTGGCCGCAACACATTCCAAAGCTATTCACAAGCTGGATATACCTTCCTTTGACTGGCCTATTGCACCCTTCCCTAAGCTGCAGTACCCTCTGGAGGAGTTTGTGAGGGAGAACGCCCAGGAAGAGGCCCGCTGCCTGGAGGAGGTCAGAGATGTCTTACAACTTTTCTCCACATACTAAGTAAAGACGTATTCCGGGTTCAGTACAGGTTAAGCTCAGTCAACAGCATTTTTGGTTGTATCTCCTTTTCTTTAAAAGCAAAAATCTGCTAAAGTGAGGCACTTACAATGGAAGTGAATGGTGCCAGTCCATAAATGCTAAAATACTCACCGTTTTAATAGTATCACCGCAAGATATAAAATTTATTTAAACAGCTTTTACTATAGGTACTGTCACATTTACCATTGTTTGGCAAAATTTTATGTCCGATTTTCAGTGATGTCAGTAGGAATGTGTGTGATCAAGAATTTTGCATATGGGCAAAAGATTTAAAAACAAAAAACAAAACAAACGAGAGACAAATTGAAATAATTTTTTGTGGTAATCAACATAATGCTACAAATGCTATTGATTGGTTAACTGTTAAGCTACCGGGGTTTAATAATTATGTTCAATGTTATTTTTGTAGTATTTATATAATATTACAGTTTTATTAAAATTATTAATTCGCTTTTAATAGTTAATTTGTTTTTTTTCATTTTAATTGTAGTTTAAATTATATTAATTTAGTTATGTGCTTTTGTCATTTGTATTAGTACTGTTTAGGTTTCATTTATTTTTATTTCAGTTTCAAGTATCCTAACAAACCATACATCAATGGAAAGCTTATTTATTCAGCTTTTAGATAATGCATAAATCTCAATTTCAAAAAACTGACCCTTATGACTGGTTTTGTGATCCAGGGTCACATTTATGAAACACCGACTGATTGCTGCGTTTCAGTGCACCTTCTGCAAAGTGTTACCTACTTCATCACATACAAGTGAGATATTAATATATGTGTGTGTCAGGTTGAGGATCTCATCGTGAAGTGGAGGCAGAAGGGCAGACCAGTGGCTGGCATTGTGATCGAGCCCATCCAGGCAGAGGGAGGGGACAACCACGCTTCTCCTGATTTCTTCAGCAAACTGCGAAATATTGCACGCAAGGTGAAGCGCTTTTCAGGCTAACTGTTTTCTATAATGCTTCCTTATCTTCCATGGTCGTCTTTGTTTGTCAGATCTGTGCTTTGAAGTCGTTTGAGATACATACTCCAGTTATAAATAGCTAAGATGAGGCTCTTTGAACTGTCCAATAAAAAAGACACTCAAGACTCTGTAGGAAGTTCTTCTTATCTGCTCTAATTTGCATCCCTCTGAATGAGATAAGCCAGGAGACAAAAGGAAATAATTTAATATGGTTGTTTTATGCAGAGAAAAGAGGCTCTTTTAGTAATTGTGATAGAGTCCACAGTCTCTGAAAAGCTCGGGACGTGTTCACTTCAAATGGAGCATAGCAAAGTGCAATGGCCGTGTCCGGCGGGTGTTGTATGCAGGCTGACAGGACTGGTTTTGACAGAGAGTGAGCTGACAGATGTTTCTCTGTGTCTGGTTCTTTCAGCATGGCTGTGCGTTCCACGTGGATGAGGTGCAGACAGGTGGAGGAACAACAGGCAAGTTCTGGGCCCATGAGAATTGGGGCCTGGACGACCCTGCTGATGTTGTCTCCTTCAGCAAGAAGCTGCTGACAGGAGGATACTACCACAGGGATGAACTGCAACCAGACAAAGTAAGAGCTGTCACTGCTTCCTCACGGCGACGCAAAATCATTCCCAGTAATTGTCCCCAACTGGCTGCTTTATCCATTTCCTAAGTGAGTCATCGTTGATGAATAGCATTATAATGTGTTTGAGTACCAGATGATTGTTCTGCAGTTTCACAATCTTTGTTTGTCTAAATGATTCCATGTCCTTGGATGAGGTTCATAGCTGTATGGAACTGAGCAATCACGCCCCCTACTGTTGAAAACGTGTTTCTTCCTGTACAGTAACCTTCTATGGTGCTGCATTATCTCAATTAGAAACAAAAAAATAGCTTGGGCTACATCACACAAAAGATAGTTTGGGCTACGTTTATTTAAATGACTAGAAAAGCTAAATTACAAGAATAACAACTGATTGAAATGAAGACCTGACAATTGACAATAATATTGCATAATGCAAATTTTGGTTGCAAGAAGACTTGAGCATGAGAACACTTTAGTTACACAAGTAAAATAATCATTTAAACTGACATGGCTGTATGCACCTCAGCCCTACAGAATCTTCAACACATGGATGGGAGACCCCTCAAAGAATCTGTTCTTATCGGAGGTGCTTAATGTGATCAGAAGAGAGAACCTTCTGGAAGAGGTGACGCGCTCAGGGAAGGCCCTTTTACAGGGCCTTTACGCACTGCAGGTACGGCCACCTCACATGACTGATTCCTCACAGGTGCCACAGCTCAACACGAGATGCTTTAAAACCATTAATGGTTCTATTATGTGGACGTTCTTTGTTCATCTGAGGGCCGACCTCATAACATCTGCTGCCAGAGGGAGAACCTGAGCCTGTCATCGATCTTGTCAGCGTAATGAGTGTTTGTTTTGAGGCTGTGGTTGTGGATTGATGATACCTTTCACATTGTGAGCTGTACATTCGTTTAACGTCTCGCTGCTTCCCGTCACGTAGACCCAGTACCCTCATATCCTGAGCAGAGCCCGTGGCCAGGGCACCTTCTGTGCCATAGACGCCTGCAATGATGCCACACGTGACAGTATCATGCTTAAGGCGAGGAACAAGGGTGAGCTGTGGCCACTTTAGCCATCACACGTGAGGTTGGCAAGAGAATTAAAAGAAACTGTAAATTCCTGGCAGGACTTTTTATGGAGGAGAAAAAAAAAGTTATTTTAATAAGAGGATTATTTATGTTTTTGTTTTCTTGCATATCAGTGACAGTTCGTTGTGTCTTTTGCAGCCACAGATTATTGCATAGTTATCTAATATTAAAGGGATAGTTCACCCAAAAATAAAAATTTGATGTGTAGCTGCTTACCCCCAGGGCATCCCAGATGTAGGTGACTTTGTTTCTTTAGTAGAACACGAACTACGATTTTTAACTCAAACCGTTGCAGTCTGTCAGTCTTATAATGGACCATGTGATATTTCAGTTTTTCTTTTTTAATAAATCTGCAAAAATGTCAACAATTCTGTGTTTTTCTGTCAATATGGGGTGCTGTGTGTACATTGAGGAAAAAAAATTAACTTAAATGATTTTAGCAAATGGCTGCAATATAACAAAGAGCGAAAAATTGAAGGGGGTCTGAATACTTTCCGTACCCACTGTATAAGTCTGCGATCTGCCGTAAAGCAAGAAGAAGACGCGAAAGCGCTCAGGACATGCTCAGGACAGTTTGGACATTGCAGTAAATCAGAGGTAAAAAAACGATATAAATACTGTTCAGTTTCTTGCACAGACCGATCGTTTCGTGTCTTTACACATCAATGTATCGTCACGAGCCGCAGGGTTTAATTTGGTTTTGTTTGTGTATGTTTTTATGACTTTCAAAGCCGTGATTCCCATTCACTTCCATTATAAGACTGACAGACTGCAAAGGTTTGAGTTAAAAATATTTTTGTTTGTGTTCTACTGAAGAAACAAAGTCACCTACATCTTGGATGCCCTGGGGGTAAGCAGATAAACATACAATTTAAATTTTTGGGTGAACTATCCCTTTAAATTTTTTTAAATGTATATCCATATATACAATAATAACAATATTGTTATTATTATTACTGTTATTAGTTATTTTTAAATACTAATAATGTATAATCATTTTATTATTAGTAGTAGTAGTATATCAGTGCATGCATTCTCATATCTCAAAAATATAACATTAGTATTGTTATGAATATTAATATTGTTTTTGCAATCGGAACATTACTAATTAAATTACAAATTAACTATGCAGTACACTATTACTACTACTACTGTGATTTTTGTGATTACTGTTAACTTTTTTTATTGTTAATGTGCTTGTATAATAATAATAATAATAATCACTTTCAATTATTATTTTATAATTCTGATAATTATTATCTGATTAATAAAAATTATGATCATTAATCGCTACAACAACAGTAATAATAATATGAATTATCATTAGTATTATTATTGTTGTTGTTTTGAATCATGATTATTATTAATACTACATTTATATTCATAATAATAATTAAGTTACACATAAATAAGTTAACTTTAGACTTGGTCCTCACCATGTAAGATGCAGTGGCTTTATGGGATACTATGTTCTCTATCTCACCAGGTCTGTTTATGGGTTCCTGTGGAGAAAAGACCATCCGTTTCCGTCCCGCGTTGGTCTTCAAGGAGTACCATGTCCATCAGCTCCTGAACATCCTGAACAACATCCTGGCTGAGCATAAATAGAGTTCTGGCTGCCAGGTCGGCCTTGATTACGGAGCACATAGAGGTCCAAGCCCCCTCAAGGGTTTATACCAGCCTGTCACAATTAATTGGTCACTGTCTCTCTCTCTCTCTCTTTACATTCGCTCTCTTCCTGTCATTACTTATTAAGAAGGATAGAAGTCTGTTTTCGATCTCTGTTTATTTAGCCGGCACAGATTCGGCCCTGCCACCATATTTCTTGTCTTTTACTGAGGGTGGACAGGATTGCAGGATTTAGCCCACTCAAATTCAAATTACATATTTAGGTAAATCTCTCCTGATGACACAGCAACTTTTGTGAATTTGTGAACTGTAAGGTCCAACAAGCCGCAAGTCAGTTGAATAAAGCACAGACCACAGAGACAGAACAGGATTTCTAATCGCAATATTTCTTCTTATATCCTTTTATGTCAAATAAAAAAAGTCCTTAGCGTTTGGAAGGTAACATGAAAAGATTAGTGATCTAATTGTGTATGACACCAAAACTACAGAAAATATTTTGTGGAGATAAAATCGAACTATTTTAGTATCTATAGAGAAATGGCTGCATTTGAAATGTCTATAGTGTAATTTTGCATGATGGAAGAATGAATTTACAGAGTACCTGAATATTATGATCCTCTCTGAATTAAAAGCATGTGTGAAAGATAAATCGTAGAAGCAGTGTTGGCTTGATTGCGTCCTGAGGCACTAGAGAGAGCCAAGCTGGAAAAAGTGAAGGTGCAGAGAACTGTAGAGCCTCTATTCCCATTTTAATAGGACATCTGTTGAGATGAAACCCTTCAAGCAATCAGCAAGTCCCTTTATTGAGGTGGCTGCTTTACTGTATCGTTGATCATTGTCATTACTGTGACGCAAGGTCTCTTTGTTTGAATCCCGGTGAGGTACATGAACGTAATGTTGCCAGCACAAAACATTTAAAGCACAACCTGGTGTGGTAACGGGAGGGCTGACATTTTCTACGATCCTACAGAATTAACAGGGCCATAAATCTGTATTTTCACAGCCAAATGTCCACCTGATCTAGCAATAGAAGTCTGTCAGGAAGCATGTTTGAAAAGCACAAGCTTGAGGCCGCTCGGCTTAGTGTCCAGCCCCTGCTCAGGAGAACATGATCCCCTCATGTTTCTCATTACAGGCCATGTAAGAAAAGGTATACTGTTGCGCTGGATAACAACTACAAGGTCATCTTCACTTAATGGTTATCACAGCCTGTAAACGATTATGATCTTCGGGGTGATTCTCCTCTTCCAGTTGCTCTGAGCTTCAGCTTGGTTTGTTTTAATCATCTTTTCCTTTTCAGACACTTAAACCCCAGTATGTACTTACTGTAGTGAGATTATGTAATGCTCATTGTGTAAGTTTTGTTTGTGAACACCAACCCCCAAATATTGTTTCCACCTTGTTTACAGCCGCATCGGAATCAAGTTCCTTATTTAACTGACATTAACACATCAAATATTAATATGTGCGAAATCACACCCTCTCTAACACAGTGTGTTATTCTTTTGTGATATTGTGTCCCATATGTTAGTGTAATATAGAAATGTAATTCATGTTGTTTTGGATGCCTTTAAACATTCTTTTAATGTTGTGGACAGGCAGCGTGCAGAAAGGCCGCAGCGATCCGATATGTGTCTATCTGTACTCTGCAAAGTCAGTATTTAATTGAAAAATGTGTATTATTGAAACATACTAACAATTATTTAAAAAAAAAAATACTGCATATGTTTACAGTTGTGTAGTACAGTTAGAAAGAAATTATTGATGTAATTTCTACATAAAACCTAAATGTTGTCTGAGGAAGTTATAAAATAAATCTGACATTTTAATTAATCTTGTTTTTTCTTGAATGTCTTTGAAGCAAAATGACCAAGAAACATGTGCACATGAGAAATGATCAAAGTGATATATTTTGACAATGTAGACACAGACAATTTTTTTTTTTTCAGTGAATACATATTTTAGCTATTTAGATAATGCATTAAGGCTTATTGTTAAGAGTGCAGTCAGTTCTTAAGAGCATTCAAATCAATCAATGATGGATAGGGTAAGTATAACTGACTGTTGTTCATTCCACATTATTAACCACAAACCCAATAATAGAGAATTTTAAACAAACTCCCTTCCTGAGACCAAAGAAAGGGAGGGAAAAACTGAATATTTTTATATTTTTCTTGGAATTGTGGCGTCATGTCACAGCACTTAAAGGCATTAATTCATTCAGACCCGTTCCCATCCCACCCAAACCTCCAGAAAGGAACAGAAACCCATTTTGACATAACTATCACACCGTTCAGAGTTAGAGAGCATCTCACGATTTAACCACCGCTCCAGACCAGGTCTCATGTTTGGTGCCTGGCACTAAATGAGTGATGGTCACATCCACGGCCTGGATCTTCTCATGTTTGGGTGGAATAGAGCAGATCTTGTAGCTAACTTCATCTCCTTCCACAGGCACATATTCACCCTCAACGCTGTGGGAATAATGGAGATCATCAACAAAAAATTAAATGTGTTTGCTTGCTGGATTTAGACAAAGGTGTTTAAAAGTGTATCACATGGAAAACAGACTGCTTATTATTGTATGCAGATATATTAAAAGATCAGATTGAAATTCTAAATCAAAAATGGCATGAAAACATCTGCTGAATGAAACATCTGAAAAGGAACATTTTGGAGCAAAAGCTGTAAAATTAATTTCAGATAAAGTGCACACTAAGACCAGACATGTTGGTGACAAAATAAAAATGGATCCCATTTTAAGTATTTTTTTTTTAAGTAACTTTTCTCAGTCCCTAAAATTACTTTCCTGTTGCAATAACCAAGGCCACAAGGGTAGAAATAACTAATAATTATAGTTTTTAATTTTAAAATTAAAGTGTGTGTGTGTGTGTATATACTGGTATTCACGATGTTATGGGGACCCCCACCAAGTAAGTAATAACAGTAAATTTTGACTGTGTGGGGACATTTTTAGGTCCACATAAGGAAAAAAGCTTATAAATCATACAGCATCTAGTGTTTTGAAAATCTAAAAATGCAGAAAGTTGTGTGTGAGGGTTAGGGGATAGAAAATACAGTTTGTACAGTATAAAAACCATTGTGTGTGTGTATTTTTTTTCCTACTGAATAATCTGTTAAATATAAATAACATAAATGTGTTATGTATGGGTGACCCCGAATAGTCGACGATTCAATGCTTCGATAGGAGGATTCGACTACCAATCTCACAGTCAAATATTCGCAGGGGTGTTATGATCATGCCATTTTGGCTATATGGGGGTGCTCAAATGTCTGATTTCACATAGAACTACCGGTTTTCTCCCAAAGTTAATATACAGCCTATTAAGATAACGCTGTAAATAAGAATCTGAAAAGAAAGAAGCTTTAAATAAAAAAAAAAGTGTCTCACACGGCTCAGGGGGGTGAACAAAGGCCTTCTGTAGCGAATCGATGCGTTTTTGTAAGAAAAATATCCATATTCAAAACATAATAATCACTTTAATGTAGCTTGCGCTCACTGTTGTACACTGGAAGCAGCTCCGGGCGGATGACGTCTGAGGTCAGTGCTGCGCATGCACCAGTGAGTCTCGTGAAAACAAACGTTTGTTAACAGGCACACATTTATAAACTGTAAAAAGTAAAAAGCTACAATTTGAGACCACTCATCACGTAACTGTAAGAGTAAATAATAATTATAATAATGATAATAATAATAATAATAACTATGCACCCGTTTGTAAGGAAGCTTGTAAATTAACTAATTTCTCTATCCAATGCTGTCACGTCACGTGACAAAAGAACAAACGATTTGAAAGACTCAAAAGATGAACTAATCAATTCTCTTTCTGGCTCAGACTGCATTGGTTAAGTTTATGGGGCTGCCAAGTGATGAACGAACGACTCAAACACGAAGACTTGTCAGATTCGTTCATTTTGCTGAATGAGACTCAAAGGTCCGAGTCGGTAAAATGATCCGAACTTCCCATCACTAATGGCAACACTATCAATGCCTAGCCTGTGGTGGTCAGGCGGTACAGCGGTCACGTGGTACAAGTCGTAGCTCTCAGAAAACAAAAGAGTTCTATGAGGACGTGAACGCTTTTCACAATTTGGAATCTTGTAATTACGGGAATTCCAATATCGCGTGAACGCACCTTAACTATGGCTGTCGAATGTTTGACTTGACTCTTGTTCATGTATTTTGCCCCCCGCCCCCAAACACATGATTCAACTATCAGTCGATTATCGGCAAGATTCGACAATTCCATTTCGACTATGAAAATCCTTAGTCGGGGCCACCCCTAGTGTTATGTTTTCTTAAGTTTCCTCACAGAATTTGATTTTATGTAGTTGAAGACATTAATAAATCTAGAATTAAGCAAATATCCAAAAGGGAGCAAACACTCATCTGCAGGTTTCCAATATTCTGTAAAATCCATAAAATCCTTTGATGTTCTGAATGTTTGAAAAGGGGGCAGCTGGCAAGTCTATCCGTTTTTCCATTGGTCAAACACACTTGATCGGAGAGAAGCCAGTCTACTGCTCTTATCTCTCATATTCAAGTGTTTAACTGAGCCCAAAACCTTTCACACATACACACACTCCACAAGTTTCTATTCCCAGAAGCCCCTCCTTCATGATCAGTTCAAATCCATCAACAAATAGACTGGGAGCACTATCATTTATGATCTATGATTAGGAATGCATATTAATAATGATTTGTCTTTGCATCTACTCCACTGATAATCAAGGTGTTGTTGATACGTGTGATTCCGAGTTAACTAGGATTGTTGTGGAATGTGTGTTGGCTTGGATGTAGGAGCATGAAATCTGGTTGAAGGTTCAAGATGTTTGCCCAGTGAACTCACTCAGATATGTGCACAAAGACGTCATTGCCTCCATCTGATGGCGTGATGAAACCGTGCCCTTTGGAACGTGAAAAGCACTTGCAGACCCCAGTGAAGACCGGCCCCTCAGCTGCACGCGCTGTACTGGAGTGGTAGAGAGGAAAAAGTATTATTCAACAATCTATATATGGGTGAAGTTCACAGAAACATGCATCAAAAATACAGTAAAAACAGTAATATTGTGAAATATTATTACATGTTAAAAGAAGTGGTTTTATTTTAATATTTTAATATATAATTAATTCCTGTGATGCATAGTTTAATTTTCAGCAGCCATTACTCCAGTTTTCAGTGTCACATGATCCTTCAGAAATCATTCTTGTATGAAGATTTGGTGCTCAAATATTATCAATTACTATTTGTGCTCCATGATTAATAATGGTCCTTATTATTATCAATGTTGAAAACAGTTGTTTTTTTGTTTTTTTGCAGAGCAGCACTGATATGAAATAGAAATCTTTTGTAACATTATAAATGGCTGTATGGTCTCTTTTGCTCAATTGAATGCATCCTTGCTAAATAAAATAATATTTATATTTTTTCTTATCTTAATGAACCCAAACTTTTGAATGGTAATGTACCATGGTTTTCACAAAAGGGCCGGAGCAACGAGACAAAAACATGAAAACCCATTATAAATGAGGCATTTGTTGCATCCAGTGGGGACATATGTATTATAATGACTTGTACTGTCTTTTTACGCGTTGCAACGCGCCGCATGAACATAAAACCATGTCTGCATTTGTGATCGGAGAAATGACAAACATCAAGCGCTACTCTAGTCTACACTGCTCAAGACTCGCATTTCAATCATCAGTGGCAAATCCTTTAAATATAAAAAACGTACTTACAGTCAGAACAGCCGGCATTGTAGTCTACTCTCCCAGTATCAGGAAACAGTCCTCCATAAAATGTGCTGCACACATCTAAATATTTGGGTTGAACTGTTCTGGAACAGTGTTGTAAATAAAACTTGAAAACCAAAGTGTAAGAAAGTTGCGCACATCCCACAAACCCACACAGGGCTCAGGTGCAGGACAAAAAAAGTCAAACTATAGCAAAAATACAAACGTATTGTCCGCACACTGATGTAACTGCTCCATAAAAATAATTTATTGCTGCAACGTTTCCGAAACCTTGCAGCAATAAATTATTTTTATGGAGCAGTTACATCAGTGTGCAGGACAATACGTTTGTATTTTTGTAAATACAACTTAACCACTGATTTCTAGTCGTGTCCTCTTTTGGAAGGCCAAACAAAGTAGTTTCGCTTTCACAATGAAACACACAGCAGGCTAGAGTGAGCAGCGGCCGGCGGCTAGAGTGAGCGGAGGCTTGCGGCAACCACATGTGACGACCCTGGGCTTGACTCCGCTTCGTCCATGGTGAAAGCGCGAAGTTGATGTATTTCCTCAGCGACCAGCATGGAATAGCTCTAGGCATGACGAAGAGGATATCGTCCTCTTTTGGAAGGCCAAACAAAGTAGTTTCGCTTTCACAACGAAACACACAGCGTCTTCACGACATGGCGGCAGTAACAATACTACAGCGAGAATAAAAGTTACGCCTTCTTTCTTTGCGTGAACATTTGGGCGGCGTTATGCAAATCTTCCCACATCGTGACGTAGACATGTGGGGGCGTGTTAGAACGAGCCGTTTTAGGTAGGTGTGGTTGACTCTTAACTTTTATAAAGAATATCTCTTTGGATTTGAGACTTTAGTCTTTGCAACTTTACAGATCTTCTTTATGCACCAAGAGCTTGTAACACTTCAAAGAGAAAGGAAAAATTGAAATCGCATCATATGACCCCTTTAAGCAGCACAGCTGTTCACATTGATAAAAATAAGATATGTTTCTTGAGTACCAAATCAGCATATCAGAATGATTTCTGGATCATGTGACATTGAAATATCTATCTACACACACAAACACATGAAGGCATGAAATTAATTGGGGGCGACAGTGGATGGTTGTGGCTGTACTCACGCTGAGCAGGTGCGGTTGCGGCGGGTGGGCAGGGGGCTGGGAATCAGGTAGCCCCTCATGGGGGAGGGTGACCGGTCTCTTTGGCGGCAGGCAGGCAGACGCAGAGAGCTGGGGGAAACTGGAGAGACTGGAGACAGCGGGGACAGAGGAGGGGTGGTGGACTTCACAGGAGAAGATGCGCCTGAGGACATGCTGATGGTGGGACACTCAAAGGATACTGGGAAGAGAGAAACGGTGAGGAGCTTGAGCTTTTAGGACTGAAATAGGTTCTCTAGCAGCATTTCCTTAAAATACAAAGCATGACATTTGTCTGGATGTGTACATGAACTGAAAACAAAAACTGCAGAGTGACAAACGCAAAATTGCAAAATGGACTGCAGACCAGTGATGTGTTAATACACCAGCAGTAATGATGATAACAGTAATATTTAAAAAATGAAAAATTTGATGTCATGTTAATACTACACATACAGCAGTATTGTAAATAATCCAGAACCAGTAACAATCTGGTTGACACTCCAGCATAATAGGTGTCTGTGCTGCATCGTAATGCTGATTGCCACTCATCATAAAACAGAAAAAAAGATGACGACAATGCAGTTTGTAGCTTCTACTGCTGCACAAAATCATGTCAAAGAAGACCAGCAAAAACAAGACACTCTACCCACATTCAAAAAAAAAAAGTGGAGCTTGTCAGTGTGGGGATTTTTTAGATTCTGTCAAAAGAGTCTGCAGGTAGTGTCGACAGGTTATTTTTGTACGGCTGTGGTCACAAACTCTGTCTCTGGCTTCCTACATATATTACTCACATATAGTGTGATTCATTGTGATAAAACAAAGGTTTAAGAGGAATGTGACTGATGGCATTTTTTTTTTTTTTGGTTCCAAAATGTATATAGATATCATTATAACAATGAATTGTTATTGAAGTATTTTGGAGTATGATAATCGTGTAGCGAAAATCTGATATTGCGACAGCCCTAATTATACTATAATAAAAATTATTAATAAAAAACAATTTTTTGGTGACTTTTCTCAGCAAATATATTGATATGCAATTATGTCTTATTATCAATAAATCAGTATATCATCTGATTAATTTTATTATAATTTTTGATCTTGAAATATATAGATCTAATATGTTCATATTACACGTTTACAAGCAGCATATAAAAATCTACATTTTTAATAATCTCCACTGAAAAAGGTCCAAAATAAGCAATCACTGAGAAGATGTGGCACTCATCATAAAAAAGATACCTGATACCCATCCTTTTGAGAATTGTCCACTGCTCTGAAACAAAACATAATAATAATAATAATAATAATAATAATAATAATAATCATATACAGAACTGAATAGCAAGTGCTATAAAATAGTATGAGCCGCTAATACACGCATATCCCTGATAGCACACGTCTATTTGACGTCTGCATTTACATCTGGAAGATGTATTTTTTAGAGTGTTTGCTCATCTGCAGTACCTCTATAGGATGCTTTCTGTCAGATGTCAAATAGACGTTTATCAGATGTCTTTAAGATGTTTATGAATGTATGTAAAACTGACGTCTGTCAGATGCTTGTACACAGCACATCCTTTCCGGTTTAAGTGATCTTTAACAGACATCTTGGTCCACTGCGTCCACTGCTCTGAAACAAAACATAATAATAATAATAATAATAATAATAATAATAATAATAATAATAATACAATTCCTCAGATAAGCTGGCCTGTGACACTGACAGAGATCTCAGGTAACTCAGTATATCTAGTGTACACAGTAGTGGATGCAACACATCCTCAGGGAGCCACTTGACAAACCAAACTCTGGATGACTCAGATCAGCAATTAGTTACTTTACTCCTGAAACATGAGACATGAAGCCTGTTTTTTTTTCTCCTGCATCTAAATATACAGCTATAACATTCTATATCCAAGCTCTGCTGCATCTCTCACTTGCCTACTCATTTTAAATACACCTATTATAATTGTTAACTATTCATACAGTATATTATTCATAACAACTTTTAACAAACCAAATGTCAGCGGTACCCTTTGACTTTGTCTTTCAGCATCATTGATAACCACCAGCACTGAAACACAAGCCTCCAGTGGCCGCAGGCTGCAGCTCCCATTTGTGACAGTAATGTGATCGTTCACTGTTGATGATGCAAGCCACGTTTAGCCTTTCTTAGCCTTATCTGACTGATCCCCCCTGTCTGGGAAGATATTACAAAACTTGCACTGCTGGCAGAGCTTTTGGTTAAGCCACTAGAGGTTCAATCCCCCTAGTCGAGTAGGACTTGGTTGCAGAATCTGTTAACTGATGCACTGGTGCGCTGCATGTTAACATGAATGGGCCACGAAGGGTCAAGCATCCCTATTAATCACAGCAGGAAATGGCACCGAATGCATAATCGCAAACCCTCCCCCATTGTCATCGCTCTCCTCAGGGCCATTACAGCCCACACAAATCATAACAAGAGCGGGATGACCACAAAAGATGTTCCTTATGCGCAATAAAGCATATTAAATAATAATTTGATTATTTCAAATCGCACCCAAGAAGTGGCAAAGCGGCTTTCCGGACACTACCAGGCGGCTCTGCCATGGCAACACACTGCCAACGGTTCCCTCGAGAGATGCGAGATGAGAAAGGGCCCCTTTGTACCTTGGATTACATCACTGCAATTATAGCTGTCTGCTGTCAGGCTCAGAATGCCCCATAAACAGAAAATGAGGCCAGGGAGTGTTTAAAAGCCAGGGTCAATTATACAGCACTGATTGTGTGCTGAGGTACTGATGCACGGGTGAACATTTGCTTCTGCTCTCGTTCACTCTACCTACACATCAGCAGAAAAGGACACAGGCAGTTCATCCCATCAGGAGGAAGAAACTTCCATAACATACAAAAAAAAAAGTACCATGGTATGACCATGTTTTTTTTTTTTCCTGGTATTTTGAACACCATGTAAATACCACAATATATGAATTTGGCAATCATTTACAACATATTTTGACAGTACATATTACAACACCAGGGTATTATTGTCACTGTACCACGATATCACCACAGTAATGTTGTAAGGAATTCTGTTTATATGAAGCAGACTCTTCAGCAGTGGTTTTCAACCTTTGCCCCTCTGAATGGAATTTCATTATACCAAAGACAATATTTCGGGACCCCCTATCCAGGGTGTGATATTTGCCCTTGCACCCTGCTGAAATAAAAACAAAGATACTAGGAAGAATCTAAGGATGATATTACAATTCAAACAATTCAATCTCAAATAATTTTTTGCAACCAACACATTAAAGGAGTTATTGAGGGACTGATTAAAAATGTCATTTATTTTCATTAAGGTTGTACATCACAATAAAAAACTGTGCATGTTAGGTTCTTAATTACGGAGTAAGAAATATGTCATATTGCACTACACTTTGAGTTTTATCTATTATTATTATTATTATTATTGTTGTTTAGGGTTACTTCAAAATTTTTTTTTTGGGTTCTTAATTACGGAGTAAGAAATATGTCATATTGCACTACACTTTGAGTTTTATCTATTATTATTATTATTATTATTGTTTAGGGTTACTTAAAAAATTTTTTTAAATAAAAGCAGTAGTGTGTACAGGTGCATCTCAATAAATTAGAATGTCGTGGAAAAGTTAATTTATTTCAGTAATTCAAGTCAAATTGTGAAATTTGTGTATTAAATAAATTCAATGCACACAGATTGTATAAGATCTGTATAAGAACAGACAGTAGTTTAAGTCTTTGGTTCTTTTAATTGTGATGAGTTTGGCTCACATTTAACAAAAACCCACTTAAATGTGAGCCAAAATCATCACAATTAAAAGAACCAAAGACTTAAACTACTTCAGTCTGTGTGCATCGAATTTATTTAATACACGAGTTTCCCAATTTGACTTTAATTACTGAAATTTTTTTCCACAACATTCTAATTTATTGAGATGCACCTGTATACCCATTTAGCTTTTTTGTATTATTTTTGAATCATTAAAGGCAGGGTAGGTGATATGGTTCAAAAAATATTTTTGTTATGCTGGTTGAAAGTCTCTTCACATCCTGATAGTAACAAAACCCCTTTAAAGCAAGGCATTGTCACTCGGCGGCCATCTTTGAAATGCCTCTGGGGCATGCAAGTGCAGCTCCTATCTCTTTGAATGGGGAAACATCAAATTCTCCAAAACTGTTCATGAAGCTTACGATTAAATTTCATATTTGAAATCACTAATGAAATCTGACAACAACTGTCTTATAAATGTTGTTTCTTTTGCTCAAATAGCATTAATAAATCTTATTTTTCAGGCTAGACCAGCCAGTGCGCATGCACAGTCATAAGCGCAGGTCTCTGAACGCTGACTGTTTCTATCCACCTTTTTCTTGTCATAAAATTTTTTTTTTTTTTTTTTTTTTTTTTAAACAGTGGTTTACTGCACAAATTGCTCTTTCTTTAAATAAGCTCAGTTATAATACAAATTTTCTTGGGGATAAAAATCTACCTTAGCGTATGCTCTAAATCTATAGGCTACACATTTTTCCCAGAACGTTCTTGCGACCCGGTAGCAATTCTTCCACGGCCCGGTAGTGGGTCGCGACACGGTGGTTGGGGACCTCTGCTCTAAACTATAGTGAGCCCTTATGCATTAGGCATACAATGTTACAGTTAACAACAGAGCCCAAACTTAAATTAAATTAGGATTATTTATTTTTTAAATATAACAAGCAACACTCAACAAAAAAATGATGCAAACATGTAAATTGCACATAATGTAGTTTTTAAACAAACTTCTAAATTATAAAAATTCTATTTGTTGGTGGAATATAATAATTTACACAGTGCCTCTCATAACTCGTTTCATAACAGATTTATTTAAACATTGAATAATTAAGACATCACTAACAGGGTAAAGTAAAATATAATGAGTATATAGTATATATGAGTATATATTTCACGAAATGCTCTTCTCTAGACTTCATTTATAGTGAACCAACGAGCTGTGGACACTGATGACCTGCCTGAGGTAAATTAAATGCTACATGACATTTTGTTTACAAGTTGTTTTGTTGCCATCTTTCAAAGGTTGAAACACTGATTGAGCGATTACATGAGGCATGATGTTCATTCATGTTTATTTTGCGTTAAAACTAGTAGTAAGAAGGAAGGGATGATTATGCAGTGTGTTTATACAGTGATCTGTCGTGCCACATCAAAGAGCGCCAAAACAGCATTTATTGTTTGAATTTCCTGAAAAAAAAGGACATCATTTGAAAGATGAGACTTTGTTTCTTATCAAAAGTAACAATACATAAAACTGGAAGTTTCCATTGAAGTTCCACTCGTGCAGTGGTTAAAACAATGTATTTGTTCGGTACACATGCACATTGAACCAAAAGACCCGTACCGAAAATTTTCGTTACGAATACGTGTACCTTTACACCCCTAATATACAGTACTGTACCATGTACAATTTTGGGATCTGTAAGATTTTTTAAGTCTCTAATGCTCATACAATAAAAAACTTATTTTAATATTTATACAACTTAATTTTATTTAATGCATTCTTGCTTAATAGAAGTGTTAGTCTTACAAAACAAATCTTTCTAACACCACAGTTTTAAACATACTTGCATGACTTGTTGAATATGCAGTACACAGAGAAACTAGCTGGTAGACAATTTGTCCATCATTTCAAACAGGTCTAAAACCAAACAACAGCTTTTAGACAAAGGTCAACAGGAGGAGGAAGACACGAGGTCAGCTATGGAATTTACTGTAATTTTCCATTAACTCCACCTCTAACCAGAGTCTGTTGTTGAAATATCTGCCTGCATAGGCAAATAACTCTGTCTGGTACTAACCTTCCACAATAGGAGCACGAAGCCATATTGTGAGCAGGGATCCTAAACTATGCCATGCCAGTATGCAATATAGCACAATAGAACAGGTCTTTGTAGACAAAATATGATTTCAATTTACGTCTTAAGGTCAATAAGGACTTAAAATACTACCACAAGCTGTGTACTCATAAAAAGTGAATAAAACATGCAGCAGGGCCAGAACATGTACATTTGCATTGACGTCACCTAACAGGAAATGTATGTCAAGGCAGCAGTAATGAAACAGTTTCAAGTACTGCCCACAACAACTAGTTTAACAAAATAAGGTCACAAGTTTACACTTTTACGTGTTCATGCCACCAGCTAACAAAAATACGTTCCAAGAACGTTTTGCTAACGTTCCCAGTGAGTTATGTTAATGTTCTCTGAATGTTCAAAACATCCAGCTTTTTAAATGTATTTTAAAACAAAAAAAGTTTCTCCTTGGTTATAAACTGTAAAAAAAAACAATTTTACAAAGATGGTGTGTGTGTGTGTATATATATATATATATATATATATATATATATGATACTCTTTTTCAGTCCTTCTGCTTCAAAATGTCACGTTTATTTCAATGCGTTACTTGCCATTTCTTTGTAATTAGTTGTGAAATTTACTAGCAATTTCTGAGTGAAAATTGTTTCTGCACCAGTTTTTTTCCCCCAGTGTATTTCCCCCAGTGTATACGCATATCAGAGGAACATTCCATTTTCTCATCATGCAACCATTATTGGAAAGTTACTTGAATGCTCTCTGAACGTTCTGAAACAAGTAGTAACATTTTAAAAATGTTAAGACAAG
The DNA here is from genome assembly GCF_001515605.1 of Sinocyclocheilus anshuiensis. NCBI lineage: Eukaryota > Metazoa > Chordata > Actinopteri > Cypriniformes > Cyprinidae > Sinocyclocheilus > Sinocyclocheilus anshuiensis. Next base: position 789,236 of record NW_015539895.1, on the reverse strand, counting down.
CACACAGAAAAATGATCCATGATGAATAAATAAGAAAGAACGGTTTTAGAACATTAAAGACCAGTTAACTTTGAATGAACATTCTATTAACATTACTGGATGAATGTTTGTTCATAACTTTGAGAGAACTTTGCCAGAACACTAGCCAAAAATATGAGAATGTTTCCTGTTTGCTGGGTGACATTCTAGAGCTTTCAAGTCAAATGTTCAGCATACTCTTTACACGAAGTATACAAATAATACAAAATAAATGAAGCATGCAAAGGCCGTGAACAAGTTCTGTCTTCACGTACACAGAATCTATACGATATTCCCTCCAAGCTAGATTGGTGGGATAAACAACCCCAGCAGAAAGACTACAAGTTGGCGTCATCAGCAGACAGCTATGTACGGTATGTAACTGCTGATTTACTAATCTGCACCTGATCTAGCAAGTGTACTAACAAGAGCTCTGAAATCAATCTCATCTCTGCCCTTGACATGACCGGGCTACTCACCAGCAACAGTGTGCTTGGGTACAATGCAGCAACCTTAGTCGAATCAACCACCTCGCCCTCTTGCACTCCACCTGTAGCCTGTGTTGGTAGGCGGAGCATCCGTGAAGTTGGCAAGTATAAATACAGCAGTGATGGAGAGATAAAGGGAATCTAAACGCTCTCCATCTGGACGACGAGTCTGGAGGTGGGAATGTTGCATGGGTGACAATTATCTGTTTGTTTGCACTCAAGGGCTGAAAGCACCCGAAGAGGTTCAGTTTGTAAAGTACACAGGAAGTGAGCAGCTCAGCTTTTATTGCCTTTTAACGATCCAATGAAAGTACATTTCCAACAAAATGCGAGTTAAGAGATACACGTAACAAAACTACACCACTTAATGGAATCAACAACAATCATTATCACACCAGCATAGTACACGCCAACATCAGCTGCATTAGTCCAATAACATGCCCACTCCTGCCCATGTTTTCCCTGGGGACAACATGCTAAATGGATATAAACTGATGGATGAATATAATAAAGAGTTTGTATGCATCACAGCCTGCAGGAAATGAAATAATTAGGGATGCTCCGATCCGCCTTTTTTGCCTCTGATACCGATTCCGATACCTAGGGTTCAGTATTGGCCGATACCGATTCCGATCCGATACCAGTGAAGTTTTTTTTTCCCTCATTTAAATAAATGTAGAATTTATATATCTCTGTGTGTGGAACTGATAATCATTCTTTCACAAAATCTCGGATTTGGATCGGCTCTCTCTGACCGATACCCGATCCGAGAAAAATGGCTCTATCGGAGCCGATACCCGATATGAATATCGGATCGGCGCATCCCTAGAAATAATGTGCCTAAAATGACAATGAATGACAAAATGACTAAAACCTCTGCCAGGTCCAGATGCCTACATTCTCATCAATAGATGTTTCTACACACAGTGACGGCACATTATTGAATACGGCCCACAGTTTCATGGGGCAAGGACAGTTCTGACTCAGACCCTACTGTTACAGCTTCAATAAGTTTGAATGGAGCATGAATGAGAGAACAAACACAACTTTCTCCAGTGACATATTAGACTCTGAGAGGAGAGTCTTTTTTTAATCAATAACGGAGTCTTCAACTTTTACATTTAGTCTCTACCATTCAGGAATGCCCTTTCGTTGTGCAGAATATACTTCAATGACAGCAATAGCAGTCACAGCAACATGTCATTTCCTGTTTTTGTAAAGCCACGTGCAACAGACATATGAATTTGACCTGTTTGAACACAGAGCTCATCACATTCTCCATTGTTTATGCACTGAACAGAAAGACAAAAGATACTTCTTGAAATCAAGTAAATATTTCTGCACATGAAAATGTCATACAGGTTCGTAACGACATGAGAGTGAGTAAATAGTTTCATTTTTAGGTGAACTATCCCTTTAATGGTCTTAAATCTAAATGAAGTTACACTATATTCAAATTCACTTGCCCAACATAAACTAAACCTATCCTGACAAAATGCCACTGCTGAACTTGTGCACAAATACATCTGTGAACATATTCAGGTCTAACCACAAAAACCAAAAAGCTGATACAAGCCGACATGCCGATTTTGATTATTTAGAAATGCAGATTACACACTCAAAGGCTGTCACTGGGGCGGTACCTTTTCAAAAGTCACAACTTTGTACCTAAACAGTCCACATTGGTACCTTAAAGGTACATATTAGTACCTAAAAAGTGTACTTATTAGTACCTAAAATGACAGCTTTTGTACCTTTTTTTTCTGAGAGTGCATGATGGAAAACAGGGAAAGCTTAGTTTTTCAGAAGGGTGGAGATCATGTTTGAAATGTCAGATTATGACTGTAATATCTTGGAAACGTAATCCAAATTTCCAAATGGCCTTGAGACAAGGGATAGCAGGAGAAAACAGGGAGACAAGGACCTTTTGTTCAATCAAAGGACACAACCAGGAAACAGCTAATCAAAACTGTAAGGGTAGTTTCCTTCTCCCAGGACTGATGGGTTTCCAACAATACAGTTATTATAAATACAACATAATAAGCTTTTTTTTATGCGCATTCATCCCAACATATATTTATTTATTTTTATTTCTATATCAGCATCAAACTCCTCCATAGTCTTAACTCCACATTAAATAAATACAACAATTATAACAAGTCCAACCTAGAATCATTAAAATTTTATGTAGTAGATTTAGACACACTTAGGCCACTGTTATCCTTGAAATACGCAGAAACAAATGTATTTTTACGATACAATTCTAAGTAATATTGATGCTACAACTTATTATTACAGTTATATGAGAGACTTGTGTAAGTATTTGTTTCTTGGATACTGGTTCTTATCAGTACAATATTTCAAGGCTGGCCATTCGGTAGTTTTTCCAGAACCTGTGAAAAGCAAATAGAACAGCTTTCATGAAGTTCTCTGGTACGTAACAACAAACAAAATGAAATAGCATTGCATGAAACAGAATGAAATAACAGGCGGATTCCACCTGTTACTAGGTTCAACTCATTTGGTCCTGCTTGGCTGAGGTTGGGATTGCACAATATGAACAGATATACATGAAAGGCATAGGTCACACCCATGGTGGAGCTTGCAAAATATGATCTTTGTAATACAAAATATATCACTGGTAGAGTTGAAAAGGCCAAATCTATTCTGTCAAGAGGCTTTGAAAACTAATTTACATCTCAATGGTATTCTCTGACAGATCAAAACTTCCAAGGTGCTTTCTCTAGAAACAATTATAATAATTTGCCATTTTATTATCCTCTTCCATATTGACTATGAGCTTTGTCATTGTCTTGAGTTTGTACTGCAACAGATTGTGCTAGTCTATATAAACAGATGATCAGATAGCCATCCGCATGTCTTTAATATTACATTAAAACGTGTGTCCTCTCAGTTTTACTCTTCGGTAACTTAAAGTTATCGTGCTCTCCATTAACTCAATGATAGGATTACACAGAGACATCCTCTTAATCAATGTTTTTAGCAGGTCAAATAACACACAGAAAATCCTGTTAATAAAATCTCTGTCTGGATAACCTTATAATTATGTAATGAGAGCACACTGCAGTATTTCTTCTAGTCACAGTAACAGATTCAGTATACCATGACCTCTAGTTGTCTGTATAAGGTCCCAACGGGGTATGCGGTCACTCCCCAAAATCCAATATTACAACTGGAGAACTATCAGTTACGTAACTGAAAGCATGGCCCAATGGCCTATGTAGAAATTAGTAAATAATGCAATGTGTTCTTCAGGTGAAGACACAAAATCATTTCTAAGAAATTAACTTCTGGTACATTACACTATGATGCAATAATTTTTTCTGTCTTTCAAAAGAATAAAAAAAAATGGATCAGCAACCTCAAGATACAAAAACATCCCATCTGAGGGGCACCATATCACTGGGATTCTTTAAGCTCTGTGACTTCAGTTTTGGGAAAAAGTATCGAACATCAGCCTGGATATGGTAACCTCCAATGTAATCAGCCTTTTCCTTGTCCTTGTAGTTTACAGTATCATTTGCAGCCTCAAATCAAGAATAATAAACTAAACAACAATAAATGAGATCACCTAAAACAATCAGTGATCCTTATGATAATGTCCTGCAGGGAAGTTTGTATATATATGAGTTGGGAAGATCTAATTAATTAATTTACAACCTCAGGTGCACTCAAATCACTTTGGTCAGAGCAAAATGCTGATGAACCCTTTTTTATTTTTTTATTTCAAAAAAATAAAGCAAGATTTTGGAAATCTGTTTCTAAAAGTGATACATAATCTGCATCAGGTGTGTTTTTGCTTTATGTTTTTATTCAATTTAGAATGTAAACGGAATCGTTATATATTGTATCACAACTGTATTTTGTATTTTTGTATCTAGTAGCTAGTTTTATTGTAAATTTAAAAAAAAATAATGCTAATAATTTCAACAATTGTACCATCAATACAGATGCTGCATTCACTGTGTCTGTGTATTTTTTCTAACTGACTCCAACTGCGAGCTCAAAAAAAAAAAATCTCAAGTTTACCCACTCGCCATCTTTGTGGCTGATCAGTGGTTCAACCTGTAAATACAATCTTTCCGACATGACTTGAAGGTAACATTACTCATATTCATTCCAAACCTATATGATTCACCAATTTGGAATTAGTTTTCCAGCGAGGAGGGGCGGTGGGTGGAAGGGGAAAATTTTTTTTTTTTGTTTTTTTTTGAAAAACATCCAACATAATTTAAGTCACTGCAGACTGAGATTGTCAAATTGCAAAATTACAAAAAAAAAAAAGATTACAGATTCGGTTCTTATTAGATAGAAAACATAGAAATGCATAGAAAACAGCAACCAAATACATCAGTCAAGCCAATGTCTAGACTACTTTTGCATTCAGCAGAATATAATTTTCATTTTGGGTAAAAATAACAACAACAACAATAATAATAACAATAACAATAATTCTACAAAATGGAAAAACTAAATTATGTTCAAAACATACAGCTTTATATATGTCTTATAAATCCTAAACTAATGTAATGCATTAATCAAGATGTTAACTTAACATATTATTTACTATGTACATTTTCTATGGCTTATTTTTTACTATGTATGTAAGGTGGAAGAGTTGCCAAAGGTCACGTCTACCTTCATGCTACTGTACAATGTTCTTGAAGATTAAGTCACCAACCCAACACTGAGACACTTTTTGTAGCGCTACATCAAAAGCAATAAAGAACACTAAGTTGCATTGTTATTTGTCCTGGCACAGCAAAACTGAAAAGCAGCGCACATCTCTAGGGAGGATCTGTTTTTCCGCTGTCATCTGGTGTCAACTGCAATATTAAGTCAACATCTGAGCGTCTGTCTCCCACCAAAACATTCTTTACACAAAACACACATTTTTCCTGTATATTTCCTAGAATAGTGGCACATGTTTACTAGTATTGTTACTTCGACGAGCTGCGCTTTGACCCCCCCCCCCTTTGCCAGCACATGACCAGCATAAACCAGCAAAGGACCAGCTTAAACCAGCATCAAAACATACCTAACCAGCATATGCTGCCTCCCTTCACCAACTCAACTCTTTATGAATTAATTAAACCACTTTATTTCTTAATTTCATTCATTTGCTCAAACTTTCTACAATATCTCACACCTGAAACCTTGAACGTTACATATTCAAAAAGAACTGTACAACAAGAGAGCAGAACGATGCCGATGATCGAGCAAAAATGCAAGATCAGTCAGACCTCCAAAAGAGAAATTAATCAATGTTTAGCATTTACAGAGGTACAACGTTTAGCATTTACAGAGGACGTCTAACAGATTTTAAACAGCGAACATCTCTCGTTGTAATTCATTTAACTTCATCTCTTGAATAATTCACGAACACGCAAAAGTGTATTTTCTTTCACTTTCGTAAAAACAAGTCACTTTGTTTGGATATACCATTTCAAAAAGAATCACAGCATCACTCACCGTTAGCAATGTGCACGAGCCAAAGAAAACAACCGTAAACTGTTGGGAGTCGGTAAAAAAAAAAAAAACGAAAAGCAGCCTCAACAGAAAGTAGTTGCCTGGCGTTTGCTGGTCTCCGTCTCACTCTGAATGAGGGTCCAAAGAGGCGTGACTAAACCGAAGCCATCCAAAATTACATCATTAAATGACAATTACCGTAAAACCTCAAATATTCCGAGTTTGAAATGTAAACAAAAATTTACATAATGCTATTCAAACAAATGGTTGCACAATCTTGGTTTATTTATTTTTTATTATCTCTCTTACCTATAGGTCATCTCAAAATGCTCTTAGTGATCATAATCTTAATCATCAATTCATAAATGAAGAAGAAACAAATGGAGGGATGCAAGAGCAATACAACAAATAAAATTCATTTTGTGAACATTACAAAAAAAATCCCCTCTAGTCTACCATCCACTCAATGAACACTAGAGGGTGCTTCACAATTCAGAGACTATCGGGTAGGATTATGAAAAACATTTCGGTTACTGCTTTCAATATTTCATGTCACCTACATGTTCACCATCTTCTGTTCTTGTATTTTTTACTATAAGAGTGTAAAACATTTCCCGTTTAGATTCTACACAATGAAAATGTAATACAATGAAATGTAAAACACAACAATGTACCAGTTCACAAGAATGTAACATTAAAAACAGATTGGAGAATAATTGTAGGAGATTTACACACAATCTCAAACTCAAAAGTACAAGGTGATAGTGGTTCTATTACCTATAATGATAACTTGTTCAACACAGCTATTCATACATGCTGATTTTGTCTTCGAAAACTCAATTATTTTTCAAATTGTGTTTTTACAGATCCGGAAATAGACTAAACATATTTTACAAATACATGAAGACCAATTACATATGATAGAACGGTTTCTGAAAGATTCCTCTTGTAATCTCACAGAAATGTTCGTAAACTTTCTTTCCCGATGAACCAGTGTGTTTCATCAAAGGCATCATGAATGGATGGTCAAACACAGATAACTTTTTTGATATTGTAAGTCATGTAATGCAGGAGTGCTCGTTTTTAAATCTGTTTATTTTGTGTGTAAATCCCTGATTCACATACCGATATTCAAGCATTTCTCTTCCCCACAAGATTCATTTATTTCCCCTTTAAAAGAACAGAAAGTACACTGCATGGAATGGCAGGATATAACTCTCTAGCTAAATTAAGATGATCTGAATTTAAAAAGAGTTTTCACATTTGCATTTGACAGTAGCAATACATTTGGCGAGATGGAGGGTTGTCTGTAACTGTTTTTTTTCCCTTCATGGCAACACTACATTCATTGCCTCTGTGCAAATGTTATTAAAAAACTTCAAACTGGGGGCTAAAATATATGCTTAGTGTCAAAGTGTTCCTGCACAAAAAAAAAACAAAAAAAAACACTAGAGCTTGACATGCATGTCAGTGACTAAATGAAAAAGTATGCATACTTCTACCATCAAACCCTAAAATCATCTATATAGCACAGGTACAAATAATAATAAAAAAATCTATTTATATTAAAAATTCCGGATAAACAATAGAATATTTCTACACAGCAGCAGAATTACAGGCATGAAGTGGAGAGTTTATATTAAGTGGGCAATCTAATAATGACTATGCATATATTAATTAAAGTATATATATGTATATACATATATAATGTACAAGTATAATACACTGCTCGAGTCCAGAGAGATCTGATATCAGTCTTCACATTCCTCTTCGGCATCTGATGTGACCCACACAAATCAATATCTTCCACCTGATAAATAAGACATCATTAGAGCTTAGATGAAAATGAATGAGACATTTAAGAGTGGAAAGAGGTGAACTCTGTAGGTGGATGAGTCAGGCTTACCCTGCGCTGTCGTGACCTCACATGGTTCTGCTATACTCAATGCCGCTCTTGGAAGAGATGCTCGACCATGGCAGAAAGCTGCGCAGCAGATTCTGTGCTTGCCGGTAAATTCTCTGAGGAATTGAGCAGGGGCTCAGACTGGCCAGTGCCGAACCTATACGATGAATATAATCAGTGCTGAGTGAGTTAAGGAATGCTTTCTGCCAGTCATTTACGGTTCAATTTCAGACCAGTATATTAAGGGACCTATGTTGTGATTTTGGAGATTACATTGCTACCTGACTCCTAGACAACTGAGAATATTCGCAGCTGTTCAAAAGTTTGGAGATAAGATTTTTTAAATATTTTTGAAATATGTGTCTTGTTCACCAAAGCTGCATTAATTGAATCAAAATTTTATTCCTATGATGGCAAAGCTGAATTTTCAGCAGCCATTACTCCAGTCTTCAGTGTCACATGATCCTACAGAAATCATTTTAACATGCTGATATGCTGCTCAGGAAACATTTCTTATTATCAATGTTGAAAATCATTGTGATGCTTAATATTTTTGTGTAAACTGGATCCAGGATTGATTATTTTTATTATATTATTTACATCTGACCCCAAACGTTTGAGCAGTAGTGTAATAAATTTAGTAGTAGTAGTAGTTTAATTTTCTATGTGCTGCCAGTACCAATGAAACATGGGGCAACATTAACATGAGTCACAATAAAATGCTCTGCATGTACAAACAATAATGGAAAAACACCAATTAACATTTGGTATCAATAATGATAATTACATTTTTACAGTTATCAGCAACCTACATAACATGCAACTCTAGTTACCAATCACCTTGATTATTCCCACTAACAGATAAATGTGACACAAGAACACAAATGCGTGAGACAACACAAAGGATATAAGATAGTCCACGGAGGATGTCCACCATTGATGTAGAGGACGTAGGTGAAGCCATCCTTCAGCACTCCTCGTATAGAGTAATAATACGGTAAATAGTGGTGCTGTTTAAAGTCTCTGTTCTCATAGAAGTGAATGGCAGTGTTATTGGTGGTGAGCACATGCAAGTAGATGGCTTTACAATGGTCCTGTGCCGTGGTGGAGATGTGCTCCTTTAAACTGTCCAGCAACAAAGAGCCTGCAAAGAGAGAGAAAGAGATATGAGTGACAGTTCACACAGTTTGTAAGGACAGGTGAGACAAACGTCAACTCTCACCTATTCCATGTTTTCGAAACTCCTTTACGACCCCTAAACTCAGGATGTACGCAACTTGAGTGTCAACAGGAAAGCTGGAGGCCAATATGTCTCCATCCTGGTGGAGAGAAATATTTGCTGAGTTAGCAACACAGACGGTTAGCTGGGAGAACATACTGGAATAACAAATGTGATGGTGTGCATTTTGTTATTAGTAATTGATATATTGAGGGAGTTAAAGAGTTTATAATATTTTTTTTTCTTGAAAAGAAGTCTCTTGTGCTCACCAAGGATTTATTTGATCAAAAATACAGTATAAACAGCAATATTGTAAAGAAGTATTACATTTTAAAATTTGAATATATATTAAAATATAATTTATTCCTGTGATGCAAAGTTGAACTTTCAGCATTATTACTCCAGTCTTCGGTGTCACACGATCCTTCAGAAATCATTCTAATGTGCCGATTTGCTACTTAAGAAACAATCATTATTATTATCATTGTTGAAAACAGCTGTGCTAGTTAATTGTTTTGTGGAAACATTTTTAAGATTCTTTGATGAATAGAAAGTTCAGCATTAACGTGAAATAAAAATCTTTTGTAACATTATAAATGTCACTTTTGATTAATTTACTGTATCCTTGTTCAATACTTTTGAACAGTAGCATAATAATATACATATATATAATTATAATGAAATAATACACATAGTGTTAATTTTTTTATTCAGTACACATTTCCTGGGTTACATTTGGGTGTTTAGCACATTTTGGGGGGAAAATGAATATATATATTGTGAAATAACACAAATAACACAAATATAATTAAATTTTAAATTAAAATTTAAATGCTAAAAGAATTTTGCACATTTCTCTTGTGATCACTTTAAGAAGAAATCACACTCAAACCCTGACAAATCACATATTATCTCACACTCTTTTCTGCCCTCTGGTAAACAGTTCAGGACTATTGGAACTAGCACTATTAGATACAGAAATAGTATCTAGCCCAGTGCTGTAAGAATGTTCAACACACAACAACATTAATGTGTACTATCAGTAATGAAACTGGACTTTACTCTGTCATTCTATAAATAGCCTGATCTTTTACCAATTTTGGTAAGCTCATCAATAGCACTGCCAATTTTATTGTGTGGCAATTATTATTATTATTATTCTAACAGTAATATCTAACTTACATAATATAAAAGCACTCATGAGCACAAACAGTAACTGCAAGCAACTTTAGTAGGAGGCATAACTGTACCATGAAGAGGCAAAATCCTTTCTAATTAAGGTCAAATCCTTTGTTACATGCAGAAATTTAGTCTGTAACCTAATTAATCACCCGCTATAAAAAGACTTTGGATATGTCAGATGATCTTATTCTGAATTATTAACCTTTACATCAAAGCTCCAGAGAAACTATTGTTTGTGGTCAAAGTAACTTTTTACTCATCCAAACATTTATTATTCAATAGCACAAAACACATTAAACAAAATTCTCTCACATATTCATACAGATTAAAGGAATAGTTCACCCCAAAATGAAAATTTGCAGAAAATGTACTCACCCTCAGATCATCCAAAATGTAGATGAGTTTGTTTCTTCATCGGAACAGATTTGGAGAAATTTAGCATTGCATCACTTCCTCACCAATAGATCCTCTGCAGTGAATGGGTGCCGTCAGAATAATAATCCAAACAGCTGATGAAAGCATCATAATAATCCACATGACTCACTCTGGACCCCTCACCCAGAACACTTCCTCTTTGAACTGTTGCCCTCTGGCCAGAGCTACACAGCACCAAAATAGCCAGACACAAGAACAGCTTTTTCCCCCAGGCCATATTCCACCTGAACAACACATCTCAGGACTGTACATCTGTAAATAACTTATCAACATTTTTCATCTGTAAATAGCTCATATGCACATTCACAATTCTGTCTATTGATGTTTTCTTTTTCTCTATATTTTATTACCATATTATATTTTTTATTTATTGCCTATTCTCTTTTATTATTAGTATTTTATTTCACTTTATTACCTTAAATTATATGCATGTCTGCACTATGTCTGTACTTTCTGTACTTGAAGCACCTGACACCAAAACGAATTCCTTGTGTATGTAAACACACTTGGCAATAAAGCCATTCTGATGACTGCAGTCCATCAATGAATGTCTTTTGGAGTGAAAATCTGTGTTTGTAAGAAAAAAATACATAATTTTGTCACTGATTTAACTTTAAAAATATGAGTCCATAATCCATAATATTGCTTCCTCCAGCGAAAAAGTCCATCCCCTGTTGTCCTCTCACATAAAAAAAATCCACTAACCTATTTGATTAGAACTGTTTTAGACTGTTTTCGCTTGTAAGTTGTTCTGCGCATATTTCTCTCTTGATTCAGACGAGACAACCTTTTCACTGGAGAACGAAATCTTATGGACAGAGGACTTGTTTGAAGATAAAAACATCTTAATGATTAATTGATGGACTGGAGTCGTGTGGATTATTGTGATGTTTTTATTAGCTGTTTGGACTCTCATTCTGACAGCACCCATTCACTGCAGGCGATCCACCGGGGAGAAAGGGATGTAACATCTTGGATGGCCTGGGGTTAAGTAAATTTTCTAATTTTCATTTTTGAATGAACTACTCCTTTAAGCACAGAATGTACTGCACCATTACAACAAGAATGTCCTCTTTGTGTCACTGTCTCAGTATACATATGCAAGTTGTACCTCTTTGTGCACTTTCGTTCTGCTTTTTATTTCTGCCACAATCATCCCGACAATTCCACCTCTAAAGGTGGCAGACAGAGAGAAGAACTTCTTATTTGATGTGATGTCATGGTACCATGAGTCTGGATACCTAAAACACAGCAAAAACAATAACAGAGTGTGTTAGTGTTGTACATGACCTGTGTAAAAGGATGGTTTGGTTAGATGTTTTAGCACTCACTCAATGGGAAACCACTCGCCACAGAGCACTTTTATTCTCTCTATGTCATCGTGGCAGAGTAGGCGGAGCTTTATTTCACTGAGGGCGGTGGTAGACACCACGTCTGTCATTCACACCTGAAAGAACAAATTAAGATGAAGAGTTCAGCAGTGCAAAACAAGCTGAATAGGTTTTCAGTCCATTATGTGTTAAAAGATTCATGGATTGGGACAATGCGGTCAGTATGTGTAAAAATCGTGCCCAATAACTTGCTTTCAAAAGCTTTTAGCTACTTGTTTATTATCATCTCACTACCAATGAAATAGTCACTCTGAGGAGAAATGTGATGTGTAAACATGCTACTTTCAGTTTACTGTCAACTCAAATGTTGTCTTCTGTAAAGAAAAACAGAAACATATTATACGATATTAAAGTAAATAGAAACATTTTGCCATAATAAGCAAATTAAATTAACTGAATTGAACAAATACTACACAACTGACATGATACTGACACATAAGGAGAAGTCAATTACAGTAACTTCATTGTAATCTATTTCAACTCGAGGAACAGCAAACACAATTCAAAACACTGTTGAGTAATTTTATAAACACACACAAAGCCAAACCTGAACGACAACCTCATAATCTCACAAGCTAGCAGCTAGTTAGTTAGGATTTTATTGAGCCAACTAAAAAAAATTATTAGAAGATTTAAAAAATCTATAATAGCATGATGTGGGAATGCAGTGCATTCAAAAAATCAGTCTGTCAGTCGAGTTTCCTTTATTTGTTTCCATGCTAACAGCTGTATGCAGAAATCATTAGCTAGGATGCGAAATAATTCCTAACCTGCCTAGTTTCACCGCTTGGATAAGCAGAAGAATATGCAGTCGTTTCTTTTTATTGCCGTGAAGAAGGTTCACTGCTGCGGTAGCATGGCGATAGTGTGTAAATTTGTGTCCGGGATGGAGATGACACATTCAGTCAGAGAATCGTATTGCGCTCTGAAATGCATTAGCGTAGCCGTTAGCACTTCGACAAACTCTGGGCAGACACTTCCGGTGTTACACCAAATTCTGTGACCGTAGTAGGCGCTTCTTCTTCTTTAAATTTTATTGGCGGTTGGCAAACCAACTTAATTGCCAGGAAGTTTTGATTCATCAAACTTAATCATAACAGACAAGCTGTTGCATTTCTCTCCATTTCTAGTTGTTGTAAGGCGTTTTACTTCCAAAACTTTTGCCCCTGTCATATTATCTTTCATTTGTTCTTCTGAAATGTCTGTAGGTATCCCTGAAATGACTCCTCGAATCAATTTTTTGTACTCAAATACACTGCAGTCTCTTACTATCGATTTTATTCAGTCGTAAGGCTTTCTTGCTGCACTTTATTTCTACAAACAATCAACAGTGATTTCATTAATTCCCAATTTTGACCAAATTTATTAAGAATACATGCCCGTTTCCAATATTTTTCTATAATTTCAATGGCTTTATTTTTAAACCCTTCATTCTCTTAACAAGGTTTTATTTCATTTCCAATAGTTTGTTTTAGGACCAGACGGATTTTCAGCATCTTTGTTGAGTTTAATCATTATAGCCTTATGATCTGTTAATACTGAAGTTTCAATTTTCACTAATTCAATATCATCGGCACTATTTGCAGAAATTAGCCAAAAATCAATACGAGAGTGTTTAGTCAGATCATTATTACTCCAGGTATACATTCTTTGATGTGGGTAAGTATATCTCCAGATATCTAAAAGATCCATTCTTGCACATATGTCTTTTAATATACTTGTTTTTACATTGTTTTTAGGAGGCCATCTGTCAATTTCTTCATCCAAAACAGTATTAAAGTCCCCACCCCAAATAATCATTGCACAAGGAAATTTGGAAGTCAGTTGGTTAATTTTACTTTCAATTGTTAAAAACAAATGGTTATTCTTCTGCTTATTATTTGTGGCATAAATATTTACTATAATAAATTGGGAGAGATCAATACTAATATGCAGAATTATCCATCTTCCTTCAGTATCTGTTTGCTTACTGTGAATGTGTCCTTTGAATTTACCTTTTAATATAACTACCCCTGCAGATTGGTTCGTACCAATTGAGAACCAAACATCATTCCCCCACTGACTTCTCCAAAAATTTACATCTGCTTCACAAGAATGAGATTCTTGAATAAAATAAAAGTCTGCACCTTTGCTTTGACAATACAAATATAAAGATTTCCTTTTCAGTTGGTTTCTTATACCTCTGGCATTAATCGAAAAAATTGAAATTGACATGAACAATAACAAAGTAAAAAGTTAACATATCCTGCAAGTGCACTTAGTAAGAACATAAGATGTCACACACTATACTTGTTGCATTTATTAACAATAACTCAGAACAGTCTTTTTTGACTTCAGCAGTCATAAGAAACAGTATCTAACAGATAAACAGTCAGTACCTGAAGTCTCTGATTATTGGTGAAGAAATGGACCCTACTAAAATGTTCATCCTTTAATTTCTTTTCCATTCACAAATGCTTTGTTACCTACTATGTAAGCTTTCTCTCCATTCTTCCTAGCCTTCTCCACAAATGGCCACAGATGAGCACGTGTTGCCCTGTCATCAGCTGTTAGATCTTCCTTCACTTGAAAACCTCTGCTCTTGAGGAATTCGTTGTTCTTGGAGCCTTTCCATAAAGCATCCCTTGCTGATCTAGACGTAAATCTGACGATCACAGGCCTTGGAAACTGGTTCTTTCCTCCACTGCCTATTCTGCCGATGCGATGAGCCACATCAACTGCTGCCGCGACTGCTTCACCATCACTGCCTGGAATTGCTGCACAGCAAATCTCTTTCACCTTAACTTTGATGTTTTCCTCCCGCTCTTCGGCTACTCCATATACACGAAGGTTGTACCGACGGCTATACCGATCAGCATCATTCACCTTTTGCTCCGTTTCATTAACTTTCTTTTGTATTTGTTCCACTCTCATCTTCATTGTAGCGTTTTCTTTTTTTAGATCTAGACATTGCCTAGAGCAGAGGTCCCCAACCACCGGGTTGCGACCCACTACCGGGCCGTGGAAGAATTGCTATAGGGTCGCAAGAACGTTCTGGGAAAAATGTGTATAGATAGGCTATGACACACTCTGTTATGTTAATGATTGTTCTAATTTTCTGTATTTTCTTTGTATGCGATTGATAGGAGTAGCAATTTGACAATTTCATGTTAAATAAGTAAATGAAAGATTGCTCTGGTCTGTCACATATTAGGAGTTAAACGGATCGCAGTTGATCTGTAATACGTACGGATGAGACCCTACCGTTCGGCACGCATGTGATTAGCAGATTAATTTGCCAATTTACACGTACACGCAATTTTAAACCACAAGAAGAAGAAACGAAAGAGAGCTCAAGTCGTTGCTCACGCGCTGTTCTCGCACACAAAGCGCACACAAGAGACGTGTTTCAGACAGTGCGGAAATACCGAGTTGCATATACATACCTGATACATACACATAAAATTAGCCTGTCAAAAACCCTTCATGGCATTGTCATTCTCTGTGCTTTAAATATTTTTTTTCTTGCTTATCCGAAAAAAATAGTCCGATTTGTGACAAAAAAAAAACAATATAATGCGTTGAACCACTATATAATTACAATACTATATAATAGCCTAATATTAGACATGTAAATATTTTCAAAATATATACTGTATGTGTGTGTATTGATGGATACATAATAAATATATACAGAACGCACATATATTACGCAAACAAAAACTTTTTTTTTTCTTAATGGCGATTAATCATTTGACAGCACTAATATATATATATTATACAGTGTGTGACACTGATGTCACGTGCACTAATTTCCACAGTGGAGCATGATAATAAACTGTATGCCTCACTGTGACTCATATGTGTAAGGCTTACACGTTGCCTTCCTTGCTTTGTAATACTAAATGAATCCGTGTAATATGCAATTAGTTGTGTATTTTTTTTTATCATATAAATCAGGTGGCACCTTTCCCCTTGCTTTTCTTCTCTGTTATATCAGTTTTATACTTCACACCTATGAGCAGTAAGCAGATATGATTTAAGAATGAACATTATCTTTGTTACACACAAAGCAGGACAAAATTACTAGATTACAGGAATCAAAGTCTCTGAGAAACTGAAACCTTGCACTTCTGGAGACTCCCAGTAGGTTGCAGTTCTGGAAAATGGTGGATAAAGGTTTCCTGATGGTTTAATTCTTAGTTTCACACCTAATTATTCACCTTAATTTTTAACGTCTTTTGCAGCTAATGTCTTTTCTTCTCAACCTGTTTTTGTGATCCTGCTGATCCGGCTAATGATCCACATCTTAATATAAGGCGTTTTCAACTTCCAGCCCTCTTTAACAATTATATGTCACTTATAAAATTATTACATACAAAAATGAGTAGTAGTTATTAAGAATGATGTGGTTTGGAATTGGTAAACTGTGCTTGGGAAAAAAAATATGAACAGAAAATAGACTTGCCTAATAATTATGCATATGATCACTGTTGTGAATGCACTGTTAGCACCCCTGGTAACAAAAGCTTGCAGAGGACTAAGACATACTGTAGTAAAGGACCACTCATCTTAACAATCCCATCCTCAACACCGCACACACTTGCTTCTGCACCAGCAATACACCTGCCGACTCGAGTGTGAAGTAGATTGGATGAACGATTGTCAAGAAAAGCGGCAAACAGGACACACACACAGATTCCTTGCCTCATTTATACAGATATAAAAATCCTCACTGTTTAATTGTGTAATATGTGTAATTGTTTCTAAAACTTTGTGCATGGTGTAGTACTCTGCAATAAGAATCAAACTCAACTTGCCACTAGTTTAACAGCTATAACAGGATCCAATTTTGTGCTTGTCATCACTGCTGATCTGGGGTGCGTTTCCCAAAAGCATTGTTAGCTAACTATGGTGGTAATTCCATTTAACTCTATTGGTAACAACAGAACTTGCGACCATAGTTGCTTTTGGGAAACGCACCCCTGATTTGAATATTTAAGGAATTGTCCCAAGCACTGTTCAGATAAACGTCTTTTATGAACTGTACATGATAAAAAATCTTACTTTCATCATATGTCATATGTACATGCCATTTTAATCATTTGCAGTATGAGTGATAGGAATAAATTATTAGTGTAAAATGTAATTTTGTCTGTCTGTAAACTAGTAAGTTCAACCTCTAGTCCAAGCTTTTTTGCTCTCACTATATTGTATTACCATATAGCTTCACTAAAAGTGATAGTACATTTCATGGCTTTCTTATATGTGTGTGTGTGTGTGTGTGTGTGTGTGTATATATATATGTATATATATACACACACACACACACACACACACACACACACACATACATACTGTATATATGGCATCTTAATTGAGTGTTTTTAATCTTAAAAAAAGAGTCAGTTGTGCCAAAAGACACCGGCCCAAGTCTGTTGCCTTAAAACCTTATACTCATGTTAAGAAGCTATCTGAACATGATAAAACTAGACAATTTACATATAGTTGCGATAGTCAGTACTGTGCAAAAGTCTTAGGTCATTAGTATTTTCACCAACAATAAAAATGGTTTTAAGCCAGTTATTTCTATCTTTTGCTGTAATATGTCAGTAGGAAATATCAGTTTACATTTCCAAACATTCCTTTTGCCATTAATTGTAATAATCCAGTGAGATTTTTGTTTGCACAAGGAGTCTGACAACAGCCAGTGCTCCATACAGAGAGATCTGATCTCACCATCATCCAGTCTGGGATTAACGTTACATGAAGAAACAGAAAAAAACAGACTAAATCTAGAAGAACTGTGGCAATGTCTCCAAGACTCCTGAAGAAACCTCCCTGCAAAGCTACTGTGAAAAGTTTTAGGCACTGCTGGAAAGTGAGGATGCTTTCAAAAATAATTTCATAAATAGATTTTATCAATTAACTTCTATTATCTAAATGAAATCAACGTTTGGTGTGACCACTCTTTTAGCTTTTGCCCATGGGCGTAAATTTCATCTAACAGTTGGGGTGGACAATAAACAAACTTTCTCAAGAGCAATTTTTGAAGGGGACACAAAGATGTTTTGCCTTAGACCAAATTGCCTTAATATGGGGACTTTTCGTACTTGGTGTTTTGGTGCACTGAAAAATTATCTTATGTCCATTTTTCTTTTCACTGTCATTTTATCTGGCCAACAACACAAAACTGGTGAATATGAGTTAGGTTCATAGGTTCACCATGCGGTCATTCTATAATTATTAAACTATCTTGCATCCTCCACATAGTATCTTAGCTTTCATCTGGGAGAGAGAACATCTCTTATAGATATTCAACTGCAGCAACACCCACTGATCTGCCACTTAACATTATATTGAGCAAAACCCAAAACAACCCAGAGTCCGCTCCAGACAGTGAAATCCCTGAGCACACCCCAGAGCTTAACCAGGAGCCCGCCCACACCCCAGAGCTTAACCAGGAGCCCGCCCACGCCCCAGAGCTTAACCAGGAGCCCAATCACGCCCCAGAGCCAAGCTTAGTGTTCACAGCGCAGTTGTATCAAGCGATCACTTAGCCAGAAATACCATGTGCTCTGTCTCTAATGGTTTCTATGTGTGTTTGGGCAGCACACATGCCGTAATTTCCCCCCCCAAAATTTTGGGGTGGGGGGGGGGGACATATCCTGGCAGTGAAGGAGGCTGGTCCTGACTGCAGTGTTTCCTGCTCCTTCATCTCGCCCACGGAGGCTGTTCCTAACTCCAATGTCTCCTGCTCCTTTGTCACAGCCGCGGTGGCCTTTCCTGACTCCAGCGTCTCCTACTCCTTTGTCATGGCCAAGGATGCCGTTCCTAGCTCCAGTGTTCCCAATGCACCCACCTCCCTTTTCATGCCCATGGACAGGGCCGCATTAAGACTGTAAGGGGCCCCTGGGCTTTACCCAGAGGCCCTTCACCCACCAGAACCTCAGCCTACATTCATGCAAGTTGTCAGCCTTTTATTTTGCAGTAATAAATGCCATTAACAAAATATCCAAACCTAGGTCTGTCATATAAAATCCACAAAATATCATAAACTACACATATGCACATAGTCCGACATATTTTACACAGATATCTAGAAAAACGTGTAGTATTAAATTGTATGTGTTAACATTGGTTAAATGCATTATGATTTAACATTAAATAAGGAACAGAGTAGGAAGGTAAATTAGTGACGGTAAATGTGCACCTCCACAAATCGTTCTGTGATTTACACCTTCACAAATATGTCTTTCTGCTTGTGAATCTTTATATCAGGATGGTAAGTTCATTTATGTTTTCACAAATCTTACTCTACACAATATGTAAAATATTGTTAATCATGGCAGTTATTCTTGCAATAATTAGGCAAATATTAATGAGTGAAACCTTTGTAACATGCTACAGTACTTTTTTAAGTGTTCACCATCAAAGCTGTATTTTTGCATTTTTATTTAAAATTAAGGCCACAGGCTCGACAATAAGGACTCAAAAGTCGCTCAGGACAGTTGATGGATTTGTCACTGGCCTCATCGAGCCACTGCTGCATCACGAATGTTTATTATATACACGTGTATTTGCAAGTAAATGTGAAAATAAATAAATAAAACTGAGAAAATCACTCACTGCTCTTTACTGAATACCTTTTCTGGTTTTAACAAGGATTAATCTATATTTACACGATACAGTGAAGAATATGCAATGTTATTTTACATTTGATTATTCAGTTCCTGTACCTGAACACCTACAAACCTAAAAACCTAAAGCATTATTTAATTTGTATCTTTTTCTAATTATTTATTTGTGCAATTGCTTATAATTTGTTCTTTATCTTTGTTAGGCTAGTAGTTTTTCTGTGTTATCGAAATTGGAATTGAGAATTGTAAAATTGAAGTGGTATCTAAAATTTTGGTGTCAAAAACAACGATAACAAAACAATTTTATTTTTTGTGGCAGAGCAAGTAAAATTTTGAACCACTAGCCCGACACTCATTGGTCAACAGCAGTGAGTGATTCCCTCTTTTCTTTCGTTGTTTGATTAACATTAATGACACAGAGATCAGCAGGTGTATTATATTAAGAAATCACAGATCTTAATAAGATCTAAATCACAGATCTAATATGTTACACATCATATTTTTCCACAACCGTTCCCTATCACTTAAGAGATAGCTGTCTATGTTTACACAAATAAATATTTTGAAGTTATTCAGTGTTGCATGCTGTCTGAGAGGCAGCTTTCTGTGCGCGCGCTTCGGGTGTGTCAGTCAGTAACACATTGAGATCTTTTTGTGGCTTAGCCTATTGCGCTTAAAAACTAGTTTTAGCATGTCCCACTTGAGAATTGTAAAATTGAAGTGGTATCTAAAATTTTGGTGTCAAAAACAACGATAACAAAACAATTTTATTTTTTGTGGCAGAGCAAGTAAAATTTTGAACCACTAGCCCGACACTCATTGGTCAACAGCAGTGAGTGATTCCCTCTTTTCTTTCGTTGTTTGATTAACATTAATGACACAGAGATCAGCAGGTGTATTATATTAAGAAATCACAGATCTTAATAAGATCTAAATCAGAGATCTAATATGTTACACATCATATTTTTCCACAACCGTTTCCTATCACTTAAGAGATAGCTGTCTATGTTTACACAAATAAATATTTTGAAGTTATTCAGTGTTGCATGCTGTCTGAGAGGCAGTTTCTGTGTGCGCGCTTCGGGTGTGTCAGTCAGTAACACATTGAGATCTTTTTGTGGCTTAGCCTATTGTGCTTAAAAACTAGTTTTAGCATGTCCCACATTATTTTCTCATTCATTCATTTTATTTTCGTAAAAAGAATCTTGCTTTAAAGAAGTTTATTATCTGATAGAAGTACGATTATCTGGAAACACTTGGCGCAATTAAGTGCTTTGCTTCCAAAGGCATAAGCATACGCAACTTTTGTTTATTAGCCTTTAACAAGTGTACTTTATTTACAATAAAACAGTACATTAATATGTTTGATAGGCCTATTTAGAATCGTTCACATCAGCATCGCGATGCATCATAAAAATTATAATATTACACAGCTGTGTGTTGACTAACTACTGCGAGTTCAACTATGTTAAGATGAAAAAGGACAAAGAACAAATTTGACTGACTTTCCACTTTATTTTTGGCAATTTTTCTCTTTTCTCTTTCATATTTGGGAGCGTTTGACTGACCCTTCTCGGCTTGCGCACGTGCATTCAAAGCAGAGTGATAAAGCGCCAATTTAAAGGAACAGTCAACTCATTATAAAATGAGGTCACAATATTTTATGGCATCACCGGGGGCCCTCCTCAGCCCGAGGCCCTGAGCTTAAGCCCAGGTAAGCCCGTGCATTAATGCCACCCCGCCCATGGAGGCTTTATACAGTATGCAGTATATATATATATATATATACTGGTAGCACCACCCTGGCCTCTGGTGATGCCGGCACATCCCTGGTCTCTAGTGTCGCCGGTATCGGCCTGGAGGACTCCCATCCTGCCAACACCACCCTGGTCACCTCTACTTTACCTGTCACTCTCCCAACTCCAGGGCGCCCACCCTACCTACGGATCGGCCAGGTTCTATGTTCTACCTGACTCTCCCCATGTCACTCACACACAGCCTGCACATTGACCTAATTTCCTGATCACTCATACCTACTGCTCATCCCGTTCACTCACCAGCACCTCTATTTAAGCACACACCTCGTCTCTCCTCTTTGTCTGGTTTTGTTCATTCAAAGTGGACTGCTACATTGAACTCCATCGATTATCTCCAGCGTTTGTCTCCAGCGATCCCCACCAGTGTGTCTTCCCTTCCTTGTCTGAACTGAATTGGTTGAAAACATTACCTGGATACCTAACTGCTCGACGAGGTGTGTGCTCAATCCCCTTCAGCTCCTCCGTCCACGATCTCCTGCATCTGTGAACAAGGAAAGTCTGATTAACATTCTCATCATCATATCTGTCAATTAACACTTGTTTGCATTGTCAGTCCCTTATGAAAGTGTAGTAACCATTTTTTTGACGTATTGATTACCATTTGTATAACCACAGTTTTATTACAAATACCATGGTTAAACTATGGTTAGTGTAGCAAAACCATGGTTAATTTTTGGTTACCATGGTTTAACTATAGTAAATGTGTTTTTTTTTTTTTTAGTAAAACCATCGTTAATTTTCATAAGGGGTCTGTGTCTGTGTCCACATTCTATAACTAGATGATAGATAGATAAATAGATAGATAGACAGACAGAGAGACTGACTGACTGAATGATTGATTGATTGATTGAAAAACAAACTGATGTCCTTCATTATCTGTGCAAGCAAAGTTCTTCTGTGACTTTATGGTTTAAAAAAAAAATGTTTAAAAACCACTAGTCATCTATATGTGCTGTGGTGGATGCATTTTTCACCATTGAGCCTCTCCAGTGTTGCCAATTTGGGGATTTTGTCGCCAAATTTAGCAAGGAAATAAAATACTTAGTCATGGTACAAATTTAAGTAGAGGGGTGGGAATCTTTTTCTCTTCAACCATAAGGGTGGATATTATAAGTACAGAGAAACCAGTGAAGGGTCGTTTGTTGGTAGTTAAAGCTCAATTTCAAGGAATGCTTGTTTTTTTAATAAATATTTATGCACCAACAGTGGGACAGGAACGCCTTCATTTTTTAAATATACTTAATGAGAGTCTTAAAAAGTGTTCCAGTGAAGGATGTTGTCATTGGTGGAGACTGGAACTGCACTATAAATTTTACTATAGACCGTAATACTGAAGAACCTCATATACAGTCCTCAAGTGCATTGTCAAAACTTATAAAATAATTCCAGCTACTGGATATGTGGAGAATAAAACACCCTAATGATAGACAGTATACATGGATTAAGGCTTTTAATAATAGAGTTAGTGCTGCCCGACTAGATAGATTTTATGTGTCTAAATATTTTAATAGTAGAGTAATTGAGTGTTACATTTGTCCTGTAGGTTTTTCTGATCATCATCTAATTATTATGACAATGACCATGTCAAATGTACCTAGAAAATCGGTTTACTGGCATTTTAATGTTAAATTGCTCCAAGATGCTGCTTTTTGTGATAATTTTGTTTTCTTTTGGGAAAATTGGAAAAAGGAAAAAAGTTATTTTGAAAACTTAAAACAGTGGTGGGATGTAGGCAAGACTCAAATAAAAACTTTTTGTCAGCAGTATTCAGCCAACTGTAGTAGTAGAATAAAGAATGTGATTGAATCACTTGAAAAGCAAATTAATTCAATGGAATTGCAAATGGTTGATGCACATAATTCTGTACTGTATAATGATTTACAAAAGAAAAAGAGAGAGCTAAGTCTGGTCCTAAATGAGAAAGTAAAGGGAGCTTTGATAAGGTCCCGTTTCATATCTTTAGCAGAAATGGATGCAACGAATTCTTTTTTTTTTTAACCTGGAATATAAGGTGGCTCAACAAAAACAAATGCCATGTCTTAAACTCCCTGATGGGAGGATAACGTATAAGACTATTGAAATGAGAAACCATGCTGTGGATTTTTATTCAAGTCTTTATGCTGCAGAAAACTGTGAAAATAATGAATGGATGACACAGCTTCTTCAAGGTCTTCCTCAGCTGGACTCTGATTCTAAAACTGTCTTGGATGCTAGTATAACATTTAAGGAAATTACTGCTGCTGTGGGACAACTTAGTTCAGGACGGTCCCCTGGAATAGATGGACTGCCAGCAGATTTTTATAAAAGGTTTTGGAACTGCATTGGACACGATTATTTTGATGTTTTATGCGAGTCTATAAGAGATGGCGTTTTACCTACTACTTGTCAACATGCTGTTTTATCATTATTGCCAAAAAAGGGGGATTTAGCCTTTTTAAAGAACTGGCGTCCTGTTGCCCTTCTTACAACAGAATATAAAATTTTTTCAAAATGTCTGGCAAATAGATAAAAAAATTACTTGGGTTTGGTTGTACATAAGGATCAATCGTATTGCATTCCAAAGAGGTCTATTATGGATAATTTGTTTTTAGTGCGAGACATTGTAGATATTTGTAATGGTTTCAATGTGGATGTTGGATTAATTGCCCTGGATCAAGAGAAGGCTTTTGATCGTGTTGATCACAAGTATCTTTTTAATGTATTGAAGGTGTTTGGTTTTGGTGAAACTTTTTTAAATTTGATACAGTTATTATATAATGGTGCATCATGTATGGTTAAGTTAGGGGGCACTTTGAGTCGGCCAATTCCTATTCTAAGGGGTATTAGGCAAGGCTGTCCTTTGTCTGGTCAGTTATATAGTTTAGCAATTGAGCCGCTGCTTTTTAAACTTCGAGAAAGATTGTCAGGTTTTAAAGTGCCTGGTTTTTCTTTAGACTCAAACATTTTTCTCTCTGCTTATGCTGATGACATCACAGTTTTTGTAAATCACACTCAAGATATTAAGTGTTTATCTGAGGTACTCAGTCTTTATGAGAAAGCTTCATCAGCTAAAGTGAACTGGGCTAAAAGTGAAGCTTTTTGGGCTGGTAAAGGGGAGTTTGAGAGTCTCCCAAAGTTACCTGGGGACCTTAAGTGGGGTAAGGAGGGACTTAAATTGTTGGGAGTTTTTTTGGGGTCGAATGATTTTCAAAAGCTAAATTGGGAGGGTATAGTGGAGAAAGTGTGCAGCAAGTTGTCTAAATGGAAATGGTTGCTACCTCAGTTGTCCTATAGGGGAAGGATTTTAGTGACCAATAATTTGGTCGCTTCTACTTTGTGGCATAAAATAACTGTGTTACAACCACCTGCTGGACTTATTGAGGAAATTCAAAGAAAACTTGTGACTTTTTTTGGTCTGGGCAACACTGGATTCGTGCTGCTGCTTTATACCTTCCTGTTCAAGAGGGGGGTCAAGGATTGATAGACATCAGATCCAGAATTATGGCTTTCCGGTTACAAGCAGCTCAGAGACTGTTGTATCACACAGATGTATCATGGCTAAAGACAGCTTCTGCTCTTCTCAGGCGGGTCAAAAGTATGGGATTGGACAAACATTTGTTCTTAATGGAGCTCCAGAATGATGATCGTGCGAATCTTACATCTTTCTATAAGTCAGTTCTGGAAGCATGGAAAGTGTTTACCATTTCACGCTCATCAGATACACATGCTGGATTATGGCTTTTTGAAGAGCCACTTTTTCTTAATGATTTTCTACCTTCAAGACTTATGTCTGGTCTCAGTCTGCGTGCATGTTTAACTGCTGCTGGATGCACAAAGTTGGGACATATTTTGAATACAAGCATAGAGGAACTGAGTAAAAGGACTGGGGTGAGATCCTTGCGGCTGCTGAAACAAGCTACTACTGAAATATTTAAGTCTTTGCATGTGGATTATAAGACCTTGACAAATGACTCGGAAGCAATTGATCAATGGAGAAAGGGGATTCCTTATGTTTTCCCCTCTCTTAATGTAACTATTACTGTGGGAGAATGGCAAGATGATGGGAAGAGTCTTTTGTCTTTTAAAACACCTCAGCTTGGAGTTTTTGAGGAAGTAGGGAAAAAAGCCCTCTATATTTCCTGTGTAAAATCATCTAATGCTAATCTTTTGAGTGGACTTCCTTCAACAAAATGGACTGAATTTTTTGGAACTGTTTCTTCCCCTAGAGGCTGCTGGCGGTCCTTATACAAACGCCCAATTGATAAAAGAACAGGCGACCTTCAGTGGAGGATTGTACATGGGGCGATAGCCACAAACAGATACGTGGTGCACATTGATCCTTCTGTAGGGGTGGGTTGTCCCTTCTGTACAGAGGTTGAAACGGTTTTTCATTTATTTGTACAGTGTACTCGGTTAAATGAATTGTTTTCACTTTTATCTCGCCTTACGTGTCCACATAAGAAAACGGGTGTGGAGAACGTGGCAGGATCAGAGGATGAGGTCGCAAATAATAGCGTTGATCTGGTTGATGCGGCCCAAGATGAGGCTGTTCCACTTGTTGAGGTGAGTGCAGTTGCAGTTGTTGCAGTTGATGTTAACACAGCTGCGTTACTGGCTGTTGATACTATAAATGATGTTGATGTAGCTAATGTAGGCCCAAAGAGTAGCGTAACTGATTTAGTTTCTGATGTTAAAACTGTTGAAGTAGCCAGTACTAGTGGTACTAAACAGTTGGAAAGTGCAAATGATGGTAATTAAGAAAAATCGTATTTAGGCATCTTGAATAATGAGGATGTGGAGGAGGAGCAATCTGATGATACTGAGTTTCTATTTTCTATGTGTGAAAATGATGGTAGTTCACAAGGACTTGCATTTAATGCGTCTCAGGCCTAGGAGGTCTCTAAATGACTTCTTCTCTGATGTAGACAAATTTGTTCAATCTGTTATGTTTTATCAGAGGACTGTTGGAGTTGAGGAACTTAGTGAGAAAAAGCGTTTTCGGCTGAAAAAGCATCTTACTACTATAAGAAAAGGTAAAGCAATGAATAGGAGAAAGAGCAAATCAAAAGTCTAAAATAATCATGTATTATACTACACGGTGTCTTTTCTTCACTTTCCTATCATGATTTACTCCTTATTTCCAATCTTAATTTTGTTTATGGAGGTTTTGAGGATTGGCTCTTTAAACATTAATGGTTGGAGGGATAGTGTAAAGCGTGCTGTAGTCTATGAAAATGTGTGGAATCTTTTATGTACATTTGGGGGATAAATGAGGTCCTTTGTACAGTAGATGATGATGATTTAATGCTTGCTTTTTGAAATTTTTATTAGCAGTATTTTAGTTTTTTTTGTTTTGTGAGTTTGTAATATTGTGAAACTTTATTGTTTTAAATAGTTCTGTTGTAAGTGATCTTAAAGATTCCTAAATGCATCTACTTTCGGAAGGCCAAATAAAGTGCTTTTGCTTTCGCCTAGAAACACACAGCGTCTCCCTGACATGGCTGCTTCAACACTAACTGCAGTTACGGAAAACATGCCTTCTTTCTTTGCGTGCGCATTTGGGTGGCATTATGCAAATATTTCCACATAGTGAGGTAGATATGTGGGGGCGTGTTAGAACGAGCCGTTTTAGGGGGGCGTGGCAGAGTCTTAACTTTGATAAAGTATATCTGTTTGGTTTTGAGACTTTAGTCTTTGCAACTTCAGGGATCTTATCTATGCACAATCAGCTTGTAACACCCCAAAGAGAAAGGAAAACTTGAAATCGCATCATATGACCCCTTTAAGAGCCGTGCTACAGGCCACAATGGCAATGAAAAGGATGTGATTTTCATATTTAGGGTTGAATATACACAACCACTCAAAAGTCTGGGGTCAGTAAGACCTTATTTTCTCCCTGAAATAATACTTTATTTTTTTTCAGCAAGGATGCATTATTTATTTATATAAACGTATCAAGTCAAAGACTTTTAAATTGTTCAAAAGATTTCTATTTAAAATAAATGCTATTCCTTTCAACTTTCTACTCATGAAAGAAACCTTGAAAAAATGTATCACAGTTTCCACAAAAATATTAAACATCACAAGAGTAATGACTGCTGAGAATTCAGCTTCACCATCACAGGTATAAATTACATTTGAAAATAGTAAAATAGAAAAGTTATTCTAACACAATACTCTTTTTACTGTATTTATGATCAAATAAATGCAGCCTTGGTGAGCATAAGAGACTTCTTTCAAAAACATTTTTTTAAAGTCCTATAGACCCCAAACTTGAACAGTTGTGTACATCGTATTTATAATGCAATATAAATACAATGACTGTATTTAGATTATATCAAGGATTTAGCAGGGATTGAATTTCAATTATTAAAAGTAATTTACAGCTCACAGTGACACTAAACAACAATCTTATTGAGTGGATTCTTATTTTTGCTCAATACTGAGTACAAACAAATATCTTTTCTATAGCTGTCCGGGAATTTGCCCTCATTCCCCAGCATACATCCCCAGAAGTCGCTGTGCGGGAAATTGATGCTCTGCATGATGTCGTCTTGAATGCTAGACAACGTCTGAACACAAATGTAACTATACTGGTGCATAGCGTACTGTATGAACTGTATGAACTAGTCCTGTTAACATGACAGAAATTTCAATTTAATTTACATTGTTCTGAACATCACTATGCTAATATACAGTATGATTTGGGCGATTTATGTCAATTCAAATTTTTTCAGAACATCATGCTTTTGGGAGACTTCAATGCTGGCTGTAGCTACGTTTCGAATTCAGACTGGTCCAAAATACGCCTCCGTACTGACCAAAGTTACACCTGGCTCATCCCTGATAGTGTGGACACAACGGTCACACACACAAACTGCCCATATGACAGGTAGGAAGACATCACAAGCTATTTTGCTGGATAAGATAAACCTATGTTATGTAATGACCCATAATATGCTTGATAAAAGGATTGTAGTCACCTCTGACATGATGAAAGGAGTGTCCGCTGGATCAGCGCAGGTCTTTGACTTCATAGAAGCCCAAGGATTGAGCCAAAGTTGGGTAAGGTTACACTGTAAAAAATGACCGTGAATTTAACGGTAAAAGACTGTAAAAATGCTACAGTAAAAACCTGTTAAATGGTTAATGGTAAATTCCCCTACTATATACGGTGAAAAACTGTATTGGACATTACATGTATTGGACATTAATTTTACGGTAGTATACCGTTTTTGGAAGTGAAAAAGTCTGTATAATTTACAGTGAATAACTGTAATTTGACATTCCCAGAATTCCCTGCGTTACATTTAAAATTTGATGTTTTTTTGTTTAAATAATTATGTTTTTTAGTTTTTTCTTATCAGTTTTGTATATTAGTTTTTACGGTAAAATTCCAGCAACCACAGCTGCCGTTTTTTTACCGTAAATTTTACGGATTTTTTTTTACAGTGTAGGGTTTGCCTCATTGGGATTCAGTATTCTAAACATTAGACCTAAGAAGCTCTCTGGAGAGTTGAGTTATTGCTCAGTGTATTCCTCTGTCTGAAGCATTCATGTCTCTTTCACAGGCCCTGGCAGTGAGTGATCACTTTCCTGTTGAGGTCAAGCTCCTGTGAAAAACATCAAGGTTGTTCCCTCGCAGCAGATATACACTGCAATGCTAATGCTTGATGTGTAGTGCTGTCTTAGACTTAATGAAAAACAAAAAAAAGAATCATTTTCTTTCAACGAATAATTGTACAGTATCATTCTATAGCTATAAGAAATACATAATTAAATTTGAAATTGCAGCTTTCAAATTCTTCTATAAGCCCCAAATTCTTCTATAATTATTATGCATGCCGTTTTTATTACCCCATTAAAAAGCTACACTGAAGAAAAAAAAAGGTGTAGAAACAATTTTTACTCAGAAACTGCTAGGAAATTTCATAATTTCAAAGAAATTGCAAGTAACATATTGAAATAAATGTGAAATTGTAGAAAAGCTGAAATAGTGTTTTCTTGTAAAATGTACTCTAATAATCTTTATTTACAACAACAACAACAAAAAAAACGTTTATTTTTTCCAGTGTTTATAAAATATTTTTATTTTAGGTTACATTTTAAGGTGCTCTTGTCACAGTGTAACGAGGATACTGTAAAATAAAGTGTTAAAAGCTAAAAGACTATTTAAAATGAACTAGTAAAGACAAAAGTTGATTTAAAATAGAGAAATACTTAAAATAAATTGTAATCGTTTACTTGACCTAACATATACGCTTCTCCTTATGCATATACTGCATGTAAAATTTGAATCTTAAAATCTTGATGCTGAATTGAAACAAATAAATGTTATGAATAAGCTAAGCTGTCAACTATTCGCATGCTAAAAAGATCCCATCCGGTACTTTGGTTTTAAAAGATTTTATTTACAAAGTGACCCTCTAGTAACAAAAGAGTGACATACAGTGACACTGATGTGCTCCATAAAGGCAACGTCAACAACAGGCACGTGTTTCGGTCCTCAAGACTTCCTCTTCTTCAGCATCTCCATGTACAACCCAAGAGATTTCTGGATGGAGTCTTTGGTGGTGAAACTGACAAAGTTTGTGGTGTCGGCTTCTCTGTTTGCAAGAAGTTTGTCTATTGTGGGTTTTCTCATCATGGACTTACTTATCTGACGGGCATGATCTGTAGGAAAAAAACACTGTACATGAACAAAATGTACTATAACAGGCAAAAATATCATATTTTGGAGCAAGCTAATAGCATTTACCTGGGATGGCCAACCATTTCATCATGGTCTCAGTAGCTGTGCTGAGAACTTTATCCTCAGGAACAAGCTCATCCACCAAACCGACCTTTAGGGCTTCAGGAGCACTGTACAGTAAACCCAGCTGAAGACCCTTCTCGGTTTCTCTATGGCCCACAACGTTTGTCATGGTGTCCTTAAACCTGATTTACAAAATCTCTATTTAATACCATCCTGTGTTCCAGTAGGTATGTTAACACGCACTAATTTTTGTCAATCTGAATAAATCCAATCCGAATTCTGAAAGCTGTGTTTACATGAATCCTAAACTTGACAATCCGATTCATTCACATTTTCATTTACAAAGGAGTATTATAAAATGAGTCTGGTAAAACGCGCACATCACGGCACTATGCATGTGCGCAAAGTACTTTTGAATCCAATTGAGAAGATAGTAGTTGCTGTTTTTTTCTCCTATTGATTGGATTATTTCAAGATTTAAAAAAACACCAATAATACTCACCAAAAAGGTGCAACTATACCAAGTTGTGTTTCATTGAGACCGATGTTATAGCGAGGGTTATCAGCCATGATCCTGTAGTCACAACACAAAGCCAACAAACAACCACCTGCAGGACTGGAGCCCTAAAAACACAACAATTACATCAGTCATTCATTCATCTCACAATTTGACCTTAAAGGAATATTTTACACAAAAATCCAGTTATCATAAAACAGTAGAGTTTAGTGGCACTCACATTGATAGCGGCGATTGTGACCTTGGTGGACCCGTAAAGCTTAAGCCATGCGTCCTGTACAGCCTTCCAGAATTCTGCGTAGTGCTCTGGGCTCTTTTTATACATTTCCAAGATATCTAGGCCTGCAGAAAACACCTTCGGCTGGGCCTTTAAACAAAAAAAAGCACTGTCAATGAAATAGACTAAACTGGATTTCACTAAAGCAGATGTTTCTGATGACTTACGGATGTTATGATAACACCCCTGCAGCTTCTGTCCAGCTCAAGTTTTTCTAAATTAATAGCAAACTCTGTCAGAAAGTCAAGACTGAGACTATTGACAGGAGGACTTTGGAACTGCATCATAGCAACACCTGTAATTGGAAGAAATTATTTTCTGGTAATGATTTTTTCGATAAATATGTAGTAGCAGAGTGTTGCAAACCCATTATTTATGCACATTATTTATTAATATTCTTACCATTACTACTGTCCAGGTCCACTTTAATTTTTGAGGATGGCAAACATCTGTTTTGAGATACAGTGTATGGCAGAGCACAGATTCTCCCATGACTGCTGTTTCCAGACAACAGTGATACAAATCCTGCAAAAGAAATTGCTAATATTTTACAAATGTAAAACTAAAAGCCAGGATGTTAACCCAGTGCATTTATTAATTTGACTATTAATTACACTTCAGGAAATATGTACTGCAAGAGCACAGTGATGTGCTGTGCCTTTATTAAATGACATGGTGTTAACTTCTTACTTCTTACAACACATAACAAAAAAAAAAGGCATAATATGTGTCATAATATGTTGATTTTCTGCTTTCTTTCTGCTTTGAAAACTACAGGATGGCGTAAACAACTCTTTTGTACCCTACTGACCTTTGTCCTATTTCCTCAATGAATGCATTACTGCAAACTTCTTTCGGAAAAAACATGGACGCTGCAAAAGAGAAAAACAACAAAAGTTGCAGATAAGGCAACATGACACACCTACCAGACGGGCTGAATTTGGTACAGAGCCTTAATACTGATGACATCTCGCCAGCTGAAAGGATAATGCTAAATCGCTAAATGTAAACTTAACTGCTTAATACACTGGTTGCCAGATCTCGCTAGAAAAGCAGGCAAACTGTACTGGCAAAACATTCTCAAAATAAGTGACTTTTACCCAAAACAAGGCAACATCACATTTTCTGCAAATAAATTAGCTAAATGAATTTTTAAAACGTTTATCGTTTAAAAAAATTATAAAATGCTTCGCTGCGACTGTACACATTTATTAGCATATTTCATTAGAAGACAAATCTTAAGGCGCTATAAAAGGCGGACATGGCAACACTGTGACTTCTAGACAGTAACATCCTGTGGCTGGTGAGTACGTCAATCATTCAGAGAGCCAATCATCAATGGTGTACGTAATATAGTTGATTGTGATTTGGCAACTTCCGTGCTGGGAAGGCGGTTCATGTTGTGGCAGACTCAAGTGAAGCGATAGGCTATAACAAAATGCATGTTACTCTCTCCAGTGGTTTGTCTTATCATCCTTGAAACTTTTATTTATATTTTGGTTTTGTTTGCAGCAAACCAGAAATAACGTTTTTCATTGCCAGCCATTACTGCTACGTGGTGTGTTTCGCATTCAATAAACAGCTACTAACGCTACTACATGAACTAAACAGCAACATTAGAAACAAGATATACAAATAAGGATAGGCCAAACTTGATTAAAAATACAAGATGAAAGGTTTAACAACTCAGAAGCAATCGAATTTTTTTTATTCAGTCAGCTGAAAAATGCCGATTAAATCTTACTTTCTTGTTTACTGCTGCCCCATTACATCACAAAGAAACCCCTAATTAACATGTTTTAAAAAGCAGCATCATGCAATACAGACCACAAGCAGACTAATGACATCTAATTATGAAGAAAATTTCAGTCACAATATGAATTTGAGAAAATATACATCATGTGATATATTTTGAAATATTGTAAGGATTTAATTTGATCAAATACATCTTATATTTTGAATATGGAATCACAGTTATCAAAAATGACAATTCACAAAAAAAACCTTTCAGCGAATCTTTTGCATGCTTTCTCATATGTATGTCTTGCTGACTAGCTCACAGTTAATGATTCAGCATTTGTCTCTCATAAAGGCATTACATAATGCGCATGCCAGTTAAGACATTTCCCGTGGCATTTATTAACTTTTTAAAGAAATGTTATTCTGTAGAAACAGTAAAACCCAATCATTTCCACAGAGTATTTGGAATATTCTGCAATATTATCTAACATTTTTGAATATGATAGTGTAGTAGGGAATTATTCAAGAGAAATCAAGATATTCTTGTGTCAGATAATAAAATCAGCGATGGAGATGGAAGTGTCGGGTAACAGTATCAGCAGGCATATAAACAATAAATGTATTTATTTTGGAATGTCAAAAAAACAAAAAACAGAGACAATCTAATATAAAAGCTAGATGGAAGACAGTTACAGACAACTGGACAGAGATAAACAGATCTTAAACTGTTTCAGGGAATGAAGAGGGTGCTTGATTATGGGCTCCACTGATGGTTTCCAGCTGAAAAGACCAGCGATATCACCAGCAAATGTTGCATTTTAGAGAAGCTGATGTTCCAGTCAGGACTAACCAGCAAGAAAAGTGAACCAGAATTGTTTGCTGGTGAACAGCCGGACAACTTCATACTGGCTTAAGTTGATCTTTTCTACAGGGGTTTAATGCTCAGAAATACCTTTTTTTGACAAGCAACACTTAGTACAAACCACGTCCTACACATGTATTTATCAGGTAACCGCAGGCTGATTACATCATCGATAATACAAGAAATTAGCCATTGCAGACACGATGGCTTCACATTCAAGCATGCACTGATCTGGTCATGGGCTCTGTAAAGAACTCTAAATGCAATGCAAGAATACTGACATTGCAATATTTACATTTACAGTATACACTAAAACCTGAGTGTACAGGCATGAGGGATTTCATTTGTTGGTTACACCGTTGTTATATCTATTACAAAGTACTAAGTCGCCTCTAATACCCTGCCAGTCACTGTATGTCCTCAACCGTTGATTATACCTAATATGTAGGAATATCTTCATAGTTTTTTTTATACAACTAATTGTTATTTAATCACTTGCAAAGCCAGCTCCAGCTGCATATCTACCTAGCCTATGTCTCTGTTTTAAACATCTGTGATAAATTGGGTATGTTGCTATGCATCTGGGAGAGAGAGAGACAGAGGAAGAACCTCTTTACTCTGCACTGTCCCAGTCTTTTTTGATTTGCAGGTTCCACTCCCACGACAGATGGTCTGTCTTGTCGTCGTCTGTGAAGTAGGATTTGATGTGGTGGGTTCCCCGAACGATCATGCCCTTCGGAGCCTCCTCCACCGGGGTGATAAACTCATGCTCCTCGGCTCTCGGACCGTAGCTTCCTACCATGTACACTGCCTTGTCCACTACAGGTAAAGAAAAATCAATGAGTCAAATTCTTAAAAAAGAAATCAAAAGCTGATTGGTGGTTGCACCCAACAATAACCTGTCCAATGGCATTTTTTAAGTTGATTGTTAAAAGGATCAAGTAAAGCGTTTGACAGAATGACAAAGAAAAAGTAATTGGCAAATGGACAAAGAAATGTAACTAGCAATTTTTTTTAATGTTCAAAATTAAAAAGTTATTTGTATTTTTTTTTATTTAAATTGTATTGTTTTATTTAACTACATTTACAACAAACGTTTGAAATGTCGTCTTATTTTTCAATTAAAAAAATTAATCAATAAAAATGATTAACTAATTTATCATTTTATTATTTTAACTACATTTTAAAACATGATTCAACTATTTTAAATAAGTCCGTTTATTTTTCCATTTAAAGGATTAGTTCACTTCCAGAATAGAAATGTCCTGATCATTTAAATTACATGAATTTGCAGACGTGCATCGTGGAGCGAGTGCAAGATGAGCATTTGTGATTAAAAGTATATACATTTGAATTTTTTTAGAAAATGACTGATCGTTTTGCTAGATAAGACCCTTATTCCTCGGCTGGGATCGTGTAGAGCACTTTGAAGCTGCATTGAAACTGCAATTTGGACCTTCAAACCGTTGGTCACCATTGAAGTCTATTATATGGAGAAAAATCCTGGAATGTTTTCCTCAAAAACCTTAATTTCTTTGCGACTGAAAAAAGAAAGATGTGAACATCTTGGATGACATGGGGGTGAGTAAATTATCATTAAATTTTTATTCCGGAAGTGAACTAATCCTTTAAATAATGATTTATTCATTTTAGTATTTTTTATTTTAACTGCACTTTAAACATGATTTAAACAAACCATTTGAAATATGCCTATTAATTAATAAAAAAATAGATTCATTTATTTAAATTTTTATGTTTGAATAAATAAATTGATGTGTTGCTCCTAGTCCTCTCCATACAGCTCAAGCGGCTCAGTCATTGAGATTATTGACTATGACTGATATTTTTCTATTCTATTCTATTATTGGACTAAATGATGGCATATAAATACAAGTGAAACATGTTTCTCAGATAGTACTTTAAAATGGCATTGCAAGATGCTGATTTAGATCATGCACATTAAAACAGTACATGTGTGTATAAAGATTTCAAATACACCCTTGACTCAAGCACTTGTTAAGCGCCAATTGCCAACATTTAAATTCATGACTACAGATGCTCTTACCTCTGAGTCCTTTCCTGTAGGTCAGATGCACATATTTCAGTCCAGACACGATGTCCCTGTTGACCTAATGGGAACAGATGGGATGAATTAGAATAAATATTATTAATTTAACATGTCATTTTCATTCTCAGGACATTCAACCTGTTGTAGCACAGAGTCACCAGCAGAGGTCCTGTTAGATCCTTTAGGAATTCACTCCACATGCCATTCCCTTTTAGGGAATGCCCATGCATTGAAATAAACATATTGTCTATTTTAGTATATTTGAGCATGAACTATAAAGCTCTTTTATCTTCTGTATGAAGCTGTATCAGGCCCAGTTTTCCTGATGAATCATGGGATAGAAAGATATTGTTCGAGTTGCTGGATCCAAAAGGGATTTTGTGAATAATTGTATTTTGCAGGAATATGATCTGGCATGACTCACAGTAAAGTAAAGTGACTCTAGATGCCATTTTAATTAAATGTTCTTGAGAAAACTGTTACAAAACATAATATTTTGTCACAAACCCATATTTTGAAGCCAAAAGAAAAAGAAAAAAAAAAAACACACAAACCCATTTGGTGCTTACATTGTACCCCGATCTGTTTACAAATAGTTCAAGTGTATTATTTTTAGGAAATTGTAGCCTGGGAAAGAGTGTCAGTGTATTTCTGTATGCTCTTCATAGTGCCGGATTGGTCAAGACAGGAAATAAACAATCTATCCACTTCTAGCCATGGATTTCATATCTTACAACACAAGTGCTCTAAGCATGCAAGAAGCTTGGGATCAGTCTTTCAAGGGCACTGAAACAATAATGTTAAAACTTGCCTTTTTTAACAATATCTCATATTGACATAGATTTGAAGATAAAAATACACAACAGTATTTTTAGGCCACGGTATAAAGGAATAACCTGCATACTGTTTGTGTTCAAAAATCAGATTTTTCACCTTGAAGTGGATTTTCACCCTGTAGTCCACTCCCTCCTTCATGGTGAAGTTCTTCTTCTTCAAAGCATCGAGGTCACCTATGTAAACAAAAATAAACCAAAAAATGTATTTACATCAGCCAGAGTGAAATTAATTGCAATTTAACATGGTTATAATCACGTTTTTATAGAAATACAGCATAAATCAATGTCAGAATTGTAAATGTGAGCTTCTTATGTTGCAGGTCGCATCCTTCTGCTTGTAGTTCAACTCAGTTCAATGCAAAGAGCTTCCTTACAAAAGTGCAACTGCTGCGTTATCAATTTATCCCTTGAATCTGCCCTAAGTGTTTTGTAATGGATACTGAAAGAGACGGGGAGGAAGAAGAAGTCGGAGATTGATACAATGAACAACATCAACGATGATTTGTGGGCTATTCACATGATGCCAAATGCCAGACTATTGGCGCTTTTCCACTGCATGGTACGGCACGGTACGGCTCGGTACGGTTCATTTTTGGGGGGTTTTCCACTGGGTACAGTACCTGGTACTTTTTTTAGTACCACCTCAGTTGAGGTTCCAAGCGAACCGTACCGTTACCAAAACGTGACGTGTAAACTCTGCTGATCACGGATTGGCCGGAGAGAATCGTCACTACCTGCGTCACTGAACTTGCGACACAAACACAAAAGAACTGCTAGATTTAAATCAGCACAGCCAGCGAAGGATCGAACGCAACTGTTTTGAACAAGCGCACCTTTTTTAACAACCAAAAAGTGGCTGTTTCGTTGTCTGTTGAGGAAGTACAGACGTTCCTCTCGTTTATAGCAGAGGAGCGGATCCAGCGAAAGCTTGATGGAGCGACGCGAAATGAAAAAGTTTTTCAGGAGTCGCAGCAATAGAGGCGGCGCAACTATAACGACATGTGAATAATCCCGCCCACTCTAAAGCGGTACTGAACTGCAGTGGAAACGCAAACCAACCCGAGCCGTGCCGAGCCGAGTCGTACCACGCAGTGGAAAAGCGCCATATGTTCATTAGTGTCCTGCGCTCCACATCTCAACTTTAATACTAGTTTTAGAGAATTAGTCCATATCTGTGACAGTGAGCGTTGAATCGTGGCGTGTGTGATCTCCTTACGACATGGTGATTAGCTCCACTTATATGTAAACTAGATCTGTCTGTCCATATCACACATTATGCTTACCAAGTCTGTATGTACTTGATTAAAAATAAAATAAAAACAGTAATATTGTGAAATATCAATATAATTTAAAATAACTGTTTTCTATTTGAATATATTTTAAAATGTAATTAATTACAGTGATGGCAAAGCTGAATTTTATGCAGCCATTACTCATTCTAATATGCTGATTTTGTGCTCAAGAACCATTTCTTATTATTATCATATTTGAAAGCAGATTTGCTACTTAATATTTTTGTGGATTTTTCTTTTTTAATTTTTTGATGAACAAAGTTTATTTGAACAGAATTTAATTGAAATAAAAATCTTTTGTAATAAAGATATATATATATATACACACAATATAACAAAGAGTGAAAAATTGAAGGGGTCTGAATACTTTCCGTACCCACTGTATATATATTGTCTGTTTTAATCAATTTAATACATCTTTATTGAATAGAAGTATTCATTTGTTCCAAAAAATTACTGACCGCAAACATTTGAACTGTTATGTGTGTATTTCTAAAATAAACTTTGTTCATTCACAGGTTTAAATTAGATTTAAATTTAATTAGAGGTCAACCTGTATGTCAAGTATTTCTGAATAATTTGCATAAACCTAAAGCTATTTTCATAGGTGTTTTCTTCTCTTTAATTTGCAAACAATTGTAACTGTGAGAGAGAAGGTTCATGAGGGAGATATGTGTTCACTCTCTCCCTGTGATTGAAGATTCAGGGGTGTTGGTTATGAACACAGTTTGCTGAAGTTGTAGTTGGTATGCTGTTTGCAGCAGCAGCACACAGCAGCAGCAAGAGAGCATAGATGGAGATGGATAATAAGGAAGATCCCAGTGGAGGCTCTAGCAGTCTGGAGGAGCTGCAATCTGGCACGGGGTGAGAATGCGAGTGCCCCGTTCCACCCTCACTCCCACTGCTGCAGCGATCAACACAGACACCTCATCACCATCAACATAACTCACTAAATCTTGCTTCACTAAAAGATCCGGTTCCTGCATTGCCAAGAAAGGACAAAATGGTTCTGAATTTTTAAATCAATATTTTCACATCCATATAAATGTGACGGTAAGCTGAATTGGAACTGCCAAATAGCTCATTAATTTATATTTGCAAAGTACAGCTCATGAAAAGACTCAAAATTTAATAAAGCAGCACAAATAAAAAGCCAACAGGGTTAAAGTAATAGTTCACCTAAAAATTTAAATTTGCTTATAATTTACAGAACAGATTTGCAGAAATTTCACTTTACATCACTTATACACCAATGGATCCTCTGCAGTGAATGGGTGCCGTCAGAAAGAGAGTCCAAACAGCTGATAAAAACATTAAAATTATCCACAAGTAATCCACACAACTCTAGTTTATCAATTAACATCTTGTGAAGCGAAAAGCTGTATGTTTGTAATAAACAAATACATCAAGACATTTTTAATTTCAAAACCATTGCTGTTGGTTAAAATATACCCATAATAAAGCAATAAGCCCCAAGCTTCACGTCGTGCCTAACAACGCCCCTTAGCTGTTATTAATTCACTGTAAACCACAGCTTCACGGGGCTTATTGCTTTTATATAACGGTTATTCCATATACGTAGTAAGATTTCACAGAATAAAACAGAGCAAATAAAGTGTAACGATATAAATAAAAACATTATTCTTCCACCAAACAATGTAGTTCCTCAGAAACAGTTGTGGTTGCAACAAAGTGGTTGCCGAGCAACACACAGATGTAAACAAAGGTGTGTGTTTGTAGAGTAATTTACAACAGCTTCGAACTGATTGGTTGATTCTCAACCAATTAGAATCAAGGACCGGAACTATCCGTTTTACAACAGCTTCGAACTGATTGGTTGATTCTCAACCAATCAGACTCAAGGACCGGAACTATCCGTTTTATAATATTGCATTTTATATTGAAAAACTTGATGTGAGATGACAACAGGGGATGGGCTTTTTCAGAGAAGGGAAACTTTTTATGGATTCTGGACTGGTATTTTGGCCAGAAGCAACGTTTTAAAGTTAAAACTACTTAATGATGGATTTGTTTCTTTCAAACACAGCTTTTTGCTTTACAAGACAGTAACTGATGGACTGGAGCCGTGTGCAGTCATGTTTTTATCAGCTGTTTTGACTTTCATTCTGACGGCACCCATTCACTGCAGAGGATCCACTGGAGAGCAAGTGATAATGCAAAATTTCTCCAAATCAGTTCCAATGAAGAAACGAACACATCTACATCTTGGATAACCTGA
This sequence comes from Sinocyclocheilus anshuiensis, assembly GCF_001515605.1. Classification (NCBI taxonomy): domain Eukaryota; kingdom Metazoa; phylum Chordata; class Actinopteri; order Cypriniformes; family Cyprinidae; genus Sinocyclocheilus; species Sinocyclocheilus anshuiensis. The sequence goes on along the minus strand of NW_015539895.1, from coordinate 749,109 downwards.
GGGTGAGTACATTTTCAGTGAATTTTTTATTTTTAGTGAGTGATGTGACATGTGGCCAAGTATGGTGACCCATACTCGGAATTGGTGCTCTGCATTTATCCCATCCAAAGTGCACACACACAGCAGTGAACACACACACCGTGAACACACACCCGGAGCAGTGGGCAGCTATTTTTGCTGCAGCGCCCGGGGAGCAGTTGGGCAGTTGGGCAGTTGAGCAAGTGCCTTGCTCAAGGGCACCTCAGTCATGGTATTGAAGGTGGGAGAGAGCGCTGTACATTCACTCCCCCCACCTACAATCCCTGCCGGTATGAGACTCGAACCCACAACCTTTGGGTTACGAGTCCGACTCTCTAACCATTAGGCCACGACTTCCCCTTAGGGTGAACTATTCCTTTAAGAGTGCATCCTCTGTGCTAAAATATTCGACTGCTCAGATGTGGACTCACTATTCAGATTCAATTAAGAGCACTGTGATAAGGTCTGGCTTCCTGCTGCTCTAATCTGAACGTCAGCAGAGCAGCCCAGCCCCATCCATCAAAAACTCAGTCTGGTTAGTGTGTTCCATCCCAGTGGACGTCCCAACGTGAGGTGCCATGCTCGGCTGTCACTTACAGCAGGACTCTGTCACAACTGCGTTCCTGGATCCCAGATCGCTAATGTGCTCCTGCTTACAGTTCAGAGCAAGATCTTATGCTGTTTGTCTGCAGTTTCTTGCACTGTGAAAACTGTTTATATGTATGGATTGAGGTGAATTTAAAGTTGTAGCACAGAATTTCAATGCAAAAACCTGCATCTTAAAAAAATAATTTAATATACAGTACACTACCATTCAAAAGTTTGGGGTAATGCTTTTTATACTTTTGAAGTAAGTGTCTTATGTTCACCAAGGTTGCATTTATTTGGTCAAAAACAGTAAAACCGTAATATTGTGAAATATCATTACAACTTAAAATAACTGTTTTCTTTTTTAATATACTTTAAGATAATTAACTCCTGTGTTGTCAAAGCTGAATTTTCAGCTTTTTTGTAATTTCTCCAGTCTTCAGTGTCAAATGATCCTTCAGAAATCATTTGAATGTGCTGATTTGATACTCAAGAAACATTGATTATTACTAATATTGTTGTTGTTATTATTATTAATAATCATTTTCTGTAATTTATGAATATGCTGTGACAAAATATTGATGAAACTAAAAGGATATATTTATAAAAGAACAATAACTATCACTGCCAAAAAAAAAAAAATGTCAGTGTCATACAAGGTTAGCTAAAATGAACATCTAATCCACCATCAGGGTGCCAATGAAGAAAGGAACCGTGTTTTGTTCCCCTTGTGTCAGGGTCGAGGTAATTTTAGAATAAAAGTTGCTAAACAGGAAGTGCACACACAAAAGTGCAACAATGTACTACTCTATGTTAGAAGGCAACGCTTTCCTGTACCAACTCAAACAGCAGAGTCACTTCTGGTTTTGTTCTAAAAGAGGAAACATGCTGGTACATAGCTTTTTTACGCTGTGAATGATGTTACAGATTTTATATCTGAAAAGGTCTTCTAACTTTAAAGCTCAGACTTAAACAGCCCAGAATCATCCCATCGCCTAGCAACCAGGTGCCCTTTTGCCGTGTTCCCGCTGTTAAAGAGAGGAATACACTGTCGAACCGGCTGAGGGCAAAGGAGAGCGGCAGAAACCTGCTCTGACCATCAAAAGACCCGACAGTCCCCTCCAGTGTATGGAGGCGGGACGTGGTTACATACACAGCAGTGCACGTTGATTTGTGTTGCAGATCTGCTTGCGTGGTGTTGGCTGGCAGTGGAAGGAATGACATCATCCCTCTGAAGGCAGGGGAGGTGAAGCATTAGAATGCAGTGCAGAGCTGCTGAGCCTCTGTCAATAGTGTCAACTAAGCACATGCCCTTCCAGCTCTTGACCAGAAGCCTTTGTGTGGACATTAGAGACCGCAGATTCAACCCACTTACCTCAACCCACACAACTATTATCCTACGAATACTAATCATGCAACGTGGAAGCTACTGATTTGAAATAGGGCTGTCAATGTCAGTGTTGTTATTGTTAACTAAAAGTGAACTATTAAAAATTATTTTCATTTGATTTCATTTATTGAAATAAAACTGAAATAAAGTAATATATACATATTAGATGAAAAACTAAAATTAGAAATGTTGCCTTGGCAACTTAAGTCGAAGTAGTAAAATTACTAAAACTAAACTGAAATAAAAATCAATTAAAGCTCTATAGAAATATTTCTAAAAACACCAAAAACAAAAAATCATATAAATTTACTAAACCATAACTAAAATTAAAACGAAAACTGAAAAGGCTAAATTTTAAAATATTAATAAATGCTAAATGGTATAAGTAATACCAAAATAAATAACACTGGTCAGTGTAGTATTACTTTAGTACAATTAATAATGTAAAAATATTGTGTGCAACATAATAAAAATAATATATTCAAATAAAAGAAATACAACAATCCCATTCAAGGGACTGTCACAGTCAGTATCTGTATTTCTGATAAATCTGAATAATTAAGTCAATGATATTTTTAATTGATCGACAGCCCTCATTTTTAAGTGAACTGGATTATGTGTGAATTATAAATCACTTGTTGGATAATTGTTCTCATGAGACTCACCTGTCAGGTCCATGGTGATGGGTCCAGGGGCCTGGTCACACATCAGAGTGAGTCTGGTCACTTGAACATTAGGAATGCTGGGATCTACAATGCAATTAATAAAACAGATGAGAAACAGAAAAAATGTCACCTCTACATTTATTATTAAACTGTACTTAAACTAGCTGTACTGGGATAAACCCACTTATTCATCAGAGTATCCTTGTTTCTTTTGTGAAAAAAAATATTTGACCATGTTGATTTCAACGGTATGACTGGGAGTGTTTACTGGGAGTAATATTGTCAGCATGCAGTGCAGCTGCATCTCTTTTAGACCAAGGTGATTTTCTGGTTAAATAACAGTTGTATTTGGTTGTTAAGGTGTTCTGAGTGGTTTTAGCACAGTGCTATATAATGCTAGGTTGTTTCTAGGTGGCTGCTTACTGGCAAAAGCCAAGATATTCTAAGACATGACTAAGAATTCTCCTTCATTTTAAGTCTGCATTACTTTCTTGCCCATTTTATTGTTCACCAGGTAAAAACTGTAAGTCTGATCACTTCGAAAAGTAATAGCGCACATCTTCTGCACAATTTGAGTTATCATTCTTGTCAGTAGCACTGCAAGTCTGGCTGAGGAAAAATACCAGAATCTGCCCATTCTTGCGTATCCTGTCTATCCAGCATTACTGGCCCAGTCAATCCTCCAAGCCAATTCATCCATGCATTCAGCATGTGTCTCAGACCAGAGAGGAGACACTTAGACTAGACTAAATTGAGTGAAAATGGGAAGGGGGAAACAGGGCCTTCATGTGCACCTGAAACAAACTGACCAGTCAGTGTGTAAATAATACACATTAATCATCTCAGGTATGTGCACATGAACATCATCATTTCAGGTTTGTGAAAAGACGGCTCTTTCCAGCCATACAATTCACACTCATTTCCTTTGTTTTATCTGTCGTCTATATGAAAAGCTGTGCTCCAAAACTGAGTGAGCTGACTTAATTCCTACAGCCAACATAGACGGCATCCTAATGCTCATGGATTGATTAAGAACACTCTACATAGGCAGCACAGGATCACATAATTGATAACACAGGACTCATAATTGATAACTGAGCATTTTGTTAAGCTAAAATATCATAAGCCGGGTTTCCATCCAAAGTTGCGAATTTAACTTATGCGCAAAACTGGTTCCTGGTACGTCACTTCCTGATAAACTGGCACTATAAATCACTAAGAAAAGTAGGAGAATTAAATTTTCATATATAATAAATTACTTGCGCCTCAGAGCGAGCAGACGAAACACAATGAATGCGGTCATTGCTTTCGGAGGTGGATGCTGCTGTTTGGGAACGCAGTCGTGACTGTAAGACATTTCTGGGAGGCAATTATAACAGAAATAATTTGATGACAGACTTTGCTCGTGCATTTCCGAATGACCATAACAACATTTTAGATGCTGTGGAATGAGATCGGTCCGCTGTTTAGTCAGGTTTTGCCGTCCCATAGCACAAAGTCACATGACTTTTTTGATGCACTTGGAGGAATTTATTCGCAAATGCATTTCCATCTCCCATTATTTGCATCAACCCTTTTTCGCATAAGTCAAAAACCACCTCAAGTGAGCGTAAAAACTTTTTTGCGAATTAAGGGATTTTTATTAGAAATTCGGCATTTCCATCACTCGTTTCTCATGTGATACTTCAAAATGCGCATTAAAATAGGGTGATGGAAACATAGCTATAGTCTATAAAAAAAATACATACAAATATTAGATAAAACTGATTTAAATTGAGTTTGACATTAGCATGTTCCTAAGCTAACAGAACGATACTCAAAATGGGTAAAATTGATTTCAACAGTATGACGTTAGCATGTTGCTAAGCTAATGGAATAATTCTCTAATTACTCATGAAAATACATGTAAAAAATACACACAAATATCGGGTAAAATTGATTTCAACAGTAAACATTAGCATATTGCTAAGCTAACAAGATGATACTCTAATAATAAAACTATACAGCAAAAATATTGTTTAAATGAACCATCCAACAATTTTTATCAATAATTTTAGGAAGAGAACAAAATATTTATGCAGTAGCTATTTTTAAAGTCATTATTTATCCGCCATCTTGGATCAAATTTTTCACTGAACCTGCTGCAATATATTCCGTAGTTGCCTTTTCTGCAATGTTGCCTTAGAATTTGGGGAAAAAAATGCATCTTGAAAGGCAGCACAATTACGTTGCCTATTTTTACAACAGCCTTTGAGTCAGGAACGTGCCATCACTTCTTTAAAATTCAGCTCACTAGGTTATGGAACAGAGCTACAGTGTCTTTCACAAACATACAAACATCTTCATTATGAGATAAGGAGGCATTTAAAGTCTTGTCAGTCAGCGTTGCTAATGAACTGCCATGCATTCCCTCCTTAGTTACTTGTGTCTAGGAGTGCCACCCATTACAGAAATAGATCGGGCCTGACAGGGTTTAGGTGGACACAGAGCTGCTGCAGGTTATTGACCCCAGCATGCAGTCTCAGCACATTTAACTGTGATAGAACTGCAGCTGACACACCCCTTAAAGGTACAGTTCACCCAAAAAAGAAAATGCTGTCATTATTTATGTCATTCCAAACCTGCACGCTGTAATTCATTGGAACATAAAAGGAGAATTTCTGAATCTTTTCAATACAACAATAGTGCATTGTGACTATGTCTGTCAAGCTCCAAAAAAGGACAAAAGAACACCCAAAAAGCACCACAAAAGCGCTATAAAAGCGGTTCATACGCTATATTTCAAGTTGTCTGAAGGCATACAATGGCTTGTGTGATGTAATAAGTGGCATTTAAATCTCTATTCCCCTCCACCAAAGCTCTGACAACTTGAGGGAAACAACACGAGAGTGAGGGTTTGATGTGTGAACTTCCATATGTCGAAGAAGTTGTCCCATAAAGCACGCGGGGCTGGTGACTAGCTTAAATTAGGCGCTTAACTCTGCTGTTCCACTGAATGATTGTTTCTGCAACGCCAAGAGGGAGCTAGCGGTGTAAAACTGCACATAGCAAATTGTTGGACAGGTCTCATTGATGCAGTGTTATTGATGCAGGGTGGGCTGGTTTTGAAAGTGGGAACTACAGTTAAACATTCGTTGATGTCTACAAGTACCGCTACCCGCTGCTGGCATCACTCGCTCCGAGTCGCTCACTCGGGGACCGCATGCTCAAACATGACTGATCACCCTGGCACAATCTCGCTATTATATCTGAGGAAATCTTATGGCAAATTAATGGACGTCCAACCTGCTTCATATTTCCAGTGTTTTCAGTCCCAGTGAGAAAAATTAATCATCATTTATTCACCCTCGTGACCCATATTTTTTCCTCTGTGGAGCACAAAAGGAGAATTTTTTAATAATGCACTGACCATTATCATTTGTCAATTAGAAATGTTGCCTTGGTAACTAACCAAAATAAGTACTAACTGGAAATAAATATAAACTAAAAATTAAATTCTAAATTTAACTAAATATTAATATTACAAATTACAAAAGGTCTTAACAAAATTTAAAAAAAAATTAAACCAAAATTACAATTAAAACTGCTAATATAAAAATAAAATTGAATTAAATAAAAAAAATATAAATAATACTTAAATAACACCAGTCTTAACATACAGGTTTGGAATGACATGAGGGTGAGTAAATCAAACTAAATCAAACGTTCTAAGCCCCTGTGAGTCAAGAGGAAATTAATCTGCCTTTTATGCCTTTAGCAATACTGCATCAGTAAGTATTTCCAGTTCACACTTAAAGGATTTATAGTGCATATTTGGATTTTCCCTGTGGTAAAAGAAATTAGAAATGCTGGGCTTTGATCATAATATCACATAAACAATTCTTCATGATGGGAAACAGAAAAGAGACAAAGCTATTTCACTCCTTAACTGAGCGAGAAATACAATAACTGATCTTATAATTAATACATTGTACAGCAGTACAGAATATCAAATGCAAATTATCTGGCGTTACACAGTGAGTGGAATCATAATTCATGTTTCTCTAAACAACAAAGCAGTTCAAAGCCATGCTCTTCAGACTAAGTGGTAGCCGTCAAGAGGAAATTAATCTGCCTTTTATGCCTTTAGCAATACTGCATCAGTAAGTATTTCCAGTTCACACTTAAAGGATTTATAGTGCATATTTGGATTTTCCCTGTGGTAAAAGAAATTAGAAATGCTGGGCTTTGATCATAATATCACATAAACAATTCTTCATGATGGGAAACAGAAAAGAGACAAAGCTATTTCACTCCTTAACTGAGCGAGAAATACAATAACTGATCTTATAATTAATACATTGTACAGCAGTACAGAATATCAAATGCAAATGATCTGGCGTTACACAGTGAGTGGAATCATAATTCATGTTTCTCTAAACAACAAAGCAGTTCAAAGACATGCTCTTCAGACTAAGTGGTAGCCACCTTCTCATTTATTCTCTGAGATAAGAGGATATTGTTTGGGGACTTTGAACCAAGACTGGAGTCCCAGGGGAACTGAATCCGGCTAGACAGCAAGAGGAAAAGAGAGAGCTGTCCCTGGAGAGCTGAGCTATAGCTTTAACCATGAAGACAATGCAATCTTCAGAAGATGAGATTTTTTGTAACATTCATTATTTGTGTGCATCTATAAATATGGGTTTTATACGGTGGCCGAGAGAGCTCAGCGAGCTGCAAATGAAAAACACCTGCAAATTAAGAAAACCACTTCATCAATTTGACAACACACGCGCGGCAAATACTCACAACACAGCCAAATAGGGGTGTGCGATATTGACAAAAAATTATATCTCGATATTTTATGGGATTTTATCGATAACGATAATTAGACGATATTTTGCTGAGTGTGTTATTGTGCTTGGTACCTTAAGGACTGCCGATGACAGCTGACTTCATGTCTTGAATTTGTGATCATTCTAAATGCATTTTAATAGACTGAATCATGCAGTGAAAGAAAACACACTAAATGCGCACACGCACTAGTCTAGACTTCACGTAATGTATGCCTGAGCTCTGTAGGGATGTTTTGAATGGTTTTTGCAAAATACTCGATAATGTCAAATCGCACATTGTTAAAACAACAATTACGATATTATCGCAGACGATATATATCGCACACCCCTACAGCCAAATACAGAAACGCGCTGCAAATTCTCACAACACAAACAACGAAACGTGCTGCAAATACAAAACAAACAAACAAAAACAGAAAAGCGCTGCAAATATGCACAGACCACATCGGAAATGTTTAAGGGAAGTGCGTTTCTTTCTTTGTGTTGTGAGAATTTGCAGTGCGTTTCTGTATTTGTTTGTGTTGTGAGAATTTGCAGCGCGTGTGTTGTCAAATTGATGAAGAAGTTTTCTTAATTTGAATTTGCAGCGCGTTTCTGTATTTGTTTGTGTTGTGAGAATTTGCAGCGCGTTTCTGTATTTGTTTGTGTTGTGAAAATTTGCAGCGCGTTTCTGTATTTATTTGTGTTGTTAGAATTTGCCGCGCGTTTCTGTATTTGGATGTGTTGTGAGAATTTGTGTTGTCAAATGTTTTCTTAATTTGCAGGTGTTTTTTTTCTATTTGCCTGTGTTTTTTTCATTTGCAGCGCGTTGAGCTCTCTCGGCCACCGTAGTTGTATTTTATAAACAGTGATCTCTAGCTTCAGCAACTGTTGTACGCGCATTCATTCCGGGCGGATGACGTAGGCGTAGCGCATGCGCCGGTGAGAAGTGACGAACGCTGAAGCAGAGAGGAGAGAACAAAACAAAACACTGGTCATGAATTAGAAGTACAAAACTTGGATTTGTAAAGAAAAATGTTGGAGGATTTCGATATAAGCCAAGAGGACACTGGTTTTCCTTTGCTAAAGTAAGAAAACTTTGTTTCCTTTGCTCCTGTAAACAAATGTTGGTTTTCACAGGCGCTTATGCCATGCCTACGTCATCCCGGAACGGCTTTCGTGTACGACACGAACCACAGAAAAGTAGTTATAACGTTTAACGGCTAATTATCATTTTTGGGTGAACTACCCCTTTAATATTTTTGTGGAAACCATCATACATTTTTTCCAGTATTGCTATATAGATAACTAAAACAACATTTATGTGATAAAACTAACATTAAAACCAACTAACATTACAAATGTCTTTACTGTCACTTTTGATCAATTTAATGCATCCTTATTGAATAAAAGTATTAATTTCTTAAAAAAACAATTTACTGACCCCAAACTTTTGAACTGTAGTGTATAAATTATATTTATAATGAATAGTGTGCACATACAGTAAGGTGTTTCAAAAATATTTCCCTGGTTTTTAGTAAAGGTATACTAACCTGCCACCACAGGTCCAGAACCCAGGAGGGTTTGCTTGTACTTGTTCAGGCTTTCATCATCCTTGTCCAGTTCCTGGATCTCCTGCAAGCTCTTCTGAGCCGGAGGCTGGTAGTTCAGATCTGGCTCATCTTCATCCTCAACCACTGGCACATCTTTATCTTTATCAGCCATTATGCCTGAGAAAAAATGGGGATGAGGGGTGTTAAAAAGGAAAATAATCTTCATCTATTCCTTCTCAATATGTTTAAAAGAACATTCATATGCATCTTCACATACAGATCAAGCTTATCACAATTTCACAACATACCTGGATGAAACAACATTCTTATTTACCAGACTGAGGGCTGTGGCTGTGACTTGAACATTTTTATAATTTATCATTTCCATCTGAATTTAGATGTAGTTCATGGTTCCTGTTTCTGTTATTGACTTGCTTTAAAATTGACTAAAATATTGAATTTTGCCTTTATTACTTTATAGCTTTTGGACCACATTTCTAGACTGGTTTTGAAAAGGACTTCAGCAGGCTAGTCACGATCAAGTTTGTAGAGTCTGTTAAGAGCAAAAAATGGCCAGATATGGAACTATTAGTGTAAAACTCTAGTGTGAAATCTATGTCCTGTTAAACTATATGGCTTATGTGGTTCTACAGATGGGTAACGCTCTGATAAAAGACAGATTGAATGTATTTTCTGTTATGTTTCCACCTCTCACACATTGTTTAGGCTTGAAACTCAAACCAATTCAGATTTGCTAATACAGTTTGAGACAATAGATTTGCACATTTATCTCTTTTAATATTCAGAATTATTTGTTGTAATCCTCCCTTAGCAGAGCAATACAATTTCTATTCAGTTCATTTGAGAGATGGTTCCTAGCTAAATGCCCAGTCTGACAATATATAAGAGCAACTGAACGTAGCTGTCCCTGTTTAATTATAATGAGCCAGTCTGGTTTTACCAGATCTCTTTAAAGAAATCATTGTTTTTATTAATTCACCCACATGTCAGACATAGAAAAATGTGTTTTTTATTGTCACAACCAACACACCGCGTTTCAGCGTAACAGCTAATAATTACCGGAGAAAATCGCAACTCGGCGAGCAGACAGCTGAGGTATTACTCCTCAGAGAAAAAGAGGAAAATAAAGACCCAGAAAACTGCTCTCCATGCAGAAGGCCAAGAACAGGGACAACAATTTGTCATAGAGAAGCAGTCTTGTGTAAGTGTTGCACAGAAATACAGGGTACAAAATGGGGCGTAAAACTCTTAACCTTCAGAAATTATGAACTGCCAACCTCAGGAGGTCAAACTCAATATTATATGAGCTGTTTTATTTTCTATATAATTTCTGAGTTGTGCAGTTTTTGCAACCCTGTCAGACAAAGCCCGACATGCTTAAATGCAGTTTTACTTCTGGATTTGGGCAATTTTGTAATTTTCTATCAACAAACGTTGACTAACAAATACTAAATCTATCAATCAATAAAATAGGACAATAATATTGTTGGTAATTAAACATTTAAAAAACATTTTTTTTACTAAAATGTATTGAATCTCAATTCAACAGATTATTTCACGATTATGATTTTAAGTAATGGATACAGTTGGGAAAAATCACCATTTTAAAGGGTTAGTTCACCCAAAAATGAAAATTGGCTTGTGTTTTACTCACCCTCGAAGCATCCTAGGTGTATATGACTTTCTCCTTTCAGACGAATCCAGTCGGAGTTATATTAAAAATTGTCCTGGCTATTCCAAGCTCTGTCATTGCAGTCAGGGGGTGTTGCAGTTGAAAAGTCCACAAGTCGTCAAATAAAGCGCACGCATTCATAATAAAACGTGCCTCACACGGCTCTGGAAGATGAATAAAGGCCTTCTGTAGTGAATCCATGCATTTTTGTAAGAAAAATATCCATATTTCAAACGTAATAAACACTTTTCTCTCACTTCCGTTATCGGTCATACGCAGAAGGCGTTCCGGTGGAAGGTGTATGACGTATGCGCAGCGCGCGCGCCTCTGAGATATGCTAGTCTCGCGAGTTTGTTTATAGGAAGAAAAGGAAGCAAAGTTTACTTACTTTAGCAAAGCAAAATCAGACTCCTA
>NW_015539895.1:721906-737766 GCF_001515605.1 Sinocyclocheilus anshuiensis | reverse complement strand
TATGACGTATGCCCAGCGCGCGCGCCTCTGAGATATGCTAGTCTCGCGAGTTTGTTTATAGGAGCAAACGAAGCAAATTTCCTTACTTTAGCAAAGGAAAACCAGCCTCCTCTTAGCTTATATCGAAGTCCTCCGACATTTTTCTTTGCAAATCTTCGGTTAGTACTTCCAATTCGTGACCGGCGTTTTGTTTTGTTGTCTCTCCGCGTTCGTCACTTATCACGCAACGCCGACGTGCTAGGTCATCCGGCGGAACGGCTTCCACGTATGACAGTTGGCGGAAGTGATATAAAAGTGTTTATTACGTTTGAAATATGGATATTTTTCTTACAAAAACGCATGGATTCACTACAGAAGGCCTTTATTCACCCCCCGTAGCCGTGTGAGGCACGTTTTATTATGAATGCACGCGCTTTATTTGACGACTTGTGGACTGTTCAATTGCAACACCCGCTGACTGCAATGATAAAACTTGGAATAGCCAGGACAACTTTTTATATAACTCCGACTGGATTCGTCTGAAAGAAGAAAGTCATATACACCTAGGATGCTTCGAGGGTGAGTAAAACACAAGCCAATTTTCATTTTGGGTGAACTAACCCTTTAAGGTGGGTACAGATATTTGATGGATTTATAACTAGCTAGTTTTCACCCTAGATTAAAAAAACAGTCACTGGACCCCAACGTTTACAAAATTCATGGGAAGGGACAACTTCTAAAACATGACAATCGCTTTCATTAGCCTGGGTGAGAACAAGTGAAGCTCCTTAGAGGATGGATGTTCCTGAACACAGCTGAGGATGAAAAAAAGAAAAAAGACAGAAACACCCCCACCCAGGTTTATATGTTTGCCCCAGCTGGTTTTATGTACAGTGTGTCGACACTGTCTATAGGCCAGATCTGCCTCGGCAGCCATGGAAACATGCGTACATCCTGCTTCCCAACGATTATCAAGAGCGATGATGAACCTTCTTTACATTATGAACAAAAACCCTAAGTGCTGTAACGTGAAGGCAAATGCAATAATGGAAGGATGGGGCTATAAAATCTGATCTGATGGAATCAATAGGGTGTTTTTGAGGGTCACTCTCTAATACGCCATTAGTTTTATAAGAGCAATTTTCACTCAATACCATCTAATAAAAATATACCACCATCTCCTTTTGCATTATATAGCAGTAGCTCAAGGACCATGACACTCATATGCTGCTGCTGTATATAAAATGGGGAGCCAATTTCCTCCAACAAAAAGATAGGAAAAAATGGGGGAATAAATTCTGTATCTCTACATAAACTGAACCTGCAAAAAAAAAAAAACACTATCCAGGAAGACAATTTGAGGAAGGACAATTAGGTCAGATTATGGTTTATGAGGAAGCTGCACACGGGTGCAAAATGCTGTTGAGACATATGGTATACTTCAGCTGCAGAAGACAAAGTGATCCAATTAACCTACTAATTAGTGAGAAATAAACAATCTGAATGTGTACAGATGAACGTGGTAATGAAGTGTGAGAGGGGAAATCTGGCTATGCATAAATGTGTATTAATCAATAGTCAACTCTTGTGCAAAATGGAAACCCCTGAACTGACTGCTGCATTAACATTGCAATATTTTACTCAAGTGTGGCCATGTTTTGTACACTGGAGTCCTTTGGACCAATATCCTGTGCATAATAAGGCTATTTAGTTAATTATCCCTGTGCAATTATAGCTTAAATATTGCTAAAAAAAATGCACACCAATTAAATATCTCACACACCGAACACACAAATCAAATCCCCTGAGCTGAGATTCACTACAGGGAGGCCTGGTCACCATGAATAAATGACTGGACCAATTGGGCAATTTAAAGCATATCCAAGAGCCAATGCCAAGATTCTCTCTCTAAATTACAAGCAAAATTAACTATGTAGTGAGGGATAGCAGTTAAGGATGATTATAGATACATTTTCATGGCATTTCAGGGCATGTTTTCTGCATAATGATGATGGCATCTCAAAACTGCAATGTGAGACATATTAATATTGCACATTAAAGCAGTAAACATCACTGTTCTCCTCTGAATGTACACAAGCTAACAGCTAATCAGTTGCAGTTGTTCATAATGTGACTCAAAGAGAAAAAATAATAAAGGCCATCTCCTAAAAACCTTTACATTTGTGGTTCTCAACTGGTTTTGCTTCAGGACCCAGATTTTATGGTGCCAAAGTTGTTTAATGTACAAACATTAACAAAAATGTCCTTAAAAATCAGACATGGAAATGAATATGACCAATTTTACCACACAGGATTGACAATATGCAAAATTATTGACATGATTATACAGAAAATTGATGATAAACACATTTTTATGGTTTCATGCTCTCAGTATCTTGTCCACGATCCTATCAGAACACACCAGCAGCAATTTTTTTTTATCGCAGCCCACCAATTGAGAAGCACTGCTCTAAAGAACACTAGAGCCTCGCTCCCATTCTCACAGTGACCACTAGTAAGAGGTCATTTTTATTATCAAAGAGAAGAATGACAGTAATTACCCTTGCTCAGCTGTGTTAAATAGCAATGATAATACTTTGAATAATCTGACTAGCTTTTTTAATTGGCTTTCCCCACCCTCCAGAGATATCATTTCTGAGTGAAATATGTGAGGTGCAGCATCTCGAGCTTCAAAGGCAACATGCTTTGGTTTTTTTGGCAAAATGCCTGGCTACATTGTGATGGATAGCATGCTGGTTTTTGTCTGATGGTGTGCTGCAGGTTTCAATGCACAGCTAATGAGGTGCAGTGTGAATGAGCAAACAGCGCTGACAAACTGCAGTCTCTCATACTCAACACACAACAGCTGTACACCCAAATATTCGGTGGAATTTCAGCAGATGAATGGAAGGCCCACTAAAGACCACACAAACCTTACCCTTTTTAGACTAAAATGAATATGTGACCCTGGACCACAAAACCAGTCATAAGCTTTCCAGTGATGTATGGTTTGTTAGGATAGGACCATATTTGACAGAGATACAACTATTTTAAAATCTGGAATCTGAGGGTGCAAAAAAATCTAAATATTGAGAAAATTGCCTTTAAATTTGTCCAAATTAAGTTCTTAGCAATGCATATTACTAATCAAAAATTAAGTTTTGATATATTTACAGTAGGACATTTACAAAATATCTTCATGGAACATGATCTTAATGTACTAATGATTTTTGGCATAAAAGAAAAATCTATAATTTTGACCCATACAATGTATTTTTGGCTATTGCTACAAATATACCCCAGCGACTTAAGACTGGTTTTGTAGTCCAGGCCAGGGTCAGATACAAGACCATTGAAAAGGCCAATAAACCCCTCAGGATGTAAAAATGTCAAAAAGGACCACAAGAACACTGACTCTGTTGTTCACTCAGTTATGTGTTAAAATACAACGTGTCATAGTAAATATTTTTTGTCTGAATATCTTGCCTGAATTTATGGGCACAGTTTGCTCTAAAATGGAAGCCAACTCAGCAGCTGGTGTAACTAAATTCTCCCTGTATATTAACACTTTCAACTACTCTACAACCCTCACAATCCTCCACTTTCACAACTACTTTGACACCAAGCAGCTTCTCTGCTAATCAAACCGAGAGCAAAGTGGAGAAGAACCAAACACCAACCACAGCAGGCCAGAAATCTGCACAATTCTACACTTTCACAGACAAAATGCTGCAAGCCATTTGACACTGTCACAGAAGGTTTCGGCTGTAATGTACTGAAACAATGCAACAGGAATATACTTATTCACAAGATGATGTCAAAGAAACATATGAGGAAATTAAACGAATAATGCAGGCTCAGACAAAATCTATATACTTTCTTTGTTTCTTTTTTTTGCACTGATTTGGAGGGAAAAAGAGCAGTAGTACATGTAAAAGTTGGGGGCTAGGCTAAGTGACATTCAAATCCTCAGGATTGTTAATCAGATAGCAGCTGTAATTTGAGAAACCACAGCTGAACACCTGACAGCATGTAGAGAAGCGAAATGATGCACGTGAACTTCCTTATTCATATGGCCTTTCCCTACAGGGTGCACAAACACGTCAGCTTTTTGAAATCTCTGTTTCTCCTACATGCAATCTAATTGATTTACTCCTTGAAACATGTGTCAGGTCTCCGACGTGTAGCCATCCATCACAGTGCAGCAGCAGCTGAGGCTCAATGAGTCGTGATGCAGCTCTGCCGGGCCACAGGGGGTCTTAGAGTGTCAGCACCTGCAGTCGGGCAGAGAGAGCTGAAAATCAGTTAGTCTCTTGGACCGGTTTTGTGAGCCTTCTTTAACTCGACTGGAATCATCCTGCTTCAAACCTCTCTGGCTACTCTGGCACACAAATCCAGTTTGGTTTTCAAATCCGATCTTTAGGACTGAACCACTGTATATCAATATACAGTGTTGTCAAAATCCAAAGTATCAATACGAAGGTGTGGTCACATTTGCCATTGATTGGTTAAATTTCAAAAGGGAAATCCAGTAATTCCAAAAGAAATCCACGCAATCAAGAGATTTGTGTGAGGGCGGAAAAAGTTCACCACATGGATTTCGCTCAAGTTCAAGTTGGTCGGGTCGGGATTTTACCATGCTGACCAACAGAAAGCTTCTTGGTTTGAAACGGACTTCTGCGCGAGCAGTGCTTAATACATCTTTACAGTACTGACTATGGATAATAGACCTTTTTTGAACACTAATTTCGCTAATGTGACCACACCTTAAGACATTCCAAAATAACAGATTTTAATCAGATTTCATATTGATTTGAAATGAATTGGATTTGTAAACTTTGGATTTGATGTGTTGTTTTGCTATTCAGACTACAAAAAGCGAACAGATTTGAGTCAGATACAGAACTAGGATCTAGGTTTTGTCAATGGTCTTGTGGCAATTCATAACTATTTTACATTTTGCTAAATTAGAATTCACTAAACTAGAATAATTAAATAAACTAGAATTCATATGAATTTGTACTCATTATACAACCTACTCATGCCCCACTAAGTTTAGGTTTAAGTATAGGTTCATACTTATTATTTTTTTTTTAACTACCAATCACACATTTTCATAAGAATGGCTACTCTGGCACACAAATCCAGTTTGGTTTTCAAATCCGATCTTTAGGACTGAACCACTGTATATCAATATACAGTGTTGTCAAAATCCAAAGTATCAATACGAAGGTGTGGTCACATTTGCCATTGATTGGTTAAATTTCAAAAGGGAAATCCAGTAATTCCAAAAGAAATCCACGCAATCAAGAGATTTGTGTGAGGGCGGAAAAAGTTCACCACATGGATTTCGCTCAAGTTCAAGTTGGTCGGGTCGGGATTTTACCATGCTGACCAACAGAAAGCTTCTTGGTTTGAAACGGACTTCTGCGCGAGCAGTGCTTAATACATCTTTACAGTACTGACTATGGATAATAGACCTTTTTTGAACACTAATTTCGCTAATGTGACCACACCTTAAGACATTCCAAAATAACAGATTTTAATCAGATTTCATATTGATTTGAAATGAATTGGATTTGTAAACTTTGGATTTGATGTGTTGTTTTGCTATTCAGACTACAAAAAGCGAACAGATTTGAGTCAGATACAGAACTAGGATCTAGGTTTTGTCAATGGTCTTGTGGCAATTCATAACTATTTTACATTTTGCTAAATTAGAATTCACTAAACTAGAATAATTCAATAAACTAGAATTCATATGAATTTGTACTCATTATACAACCTACTCATGCCCCACTAAGTTTAGGTTTAAGTATAGGTTCATACTTATTTTTTTGTTTTAACTACCAATCACACATTTTCATAAGAATTACATCATACAAATTCATACGAAATTCCAACTTTTAAAAATAATTGTTTTCTTGTGAAATCGGGTTGCAATTTATTTGGTTAGCATGGCCCTATTAGCCCCTATTAGATGTTGTAACTAGACCATCCAGTTGCAAAAAATTGTCTCAAATATCATGAAAACTTGTTTTTTAAGGGTGCTTTAAAGAGTTCAATTTATTTTATATTTATACGTTTCCCTGTCCATAGAACGATTAGTCAGGTAACAGCTCAAAACACCAGCAAAACTGCACACCTGTGCACAACATCACATACTTCCGGGTGGGGTCTTGCGTCATCCAAGCAACTGTCATTGAGATTAATGGGAATGCTTATGGAGAAGCCATACTGTATAGGAATCTCAGATAGCAAAAACACACAGGGATATGCACATTTACTCTTCACTGTACACATAAAGACAGGTGGTCATCTGTCACACATCATTACTTTATAGATATATCAAAGTGAAATGGAGACACTAAGAGAGTGGAAAACGCCAATAAAGAGGTAAATTGGGAGTGAGAAACACTGGATTGGTGTCAGTCAGCAGAAGCTCTGCAGAGTGAAGCCCTGAATCAACAACATCTGTGACATGTAATTACAAGCAACATGATGATCACACACACAAAGCAATGTTGTGAGAGCAACAACCGATCGATCAATAAATATTGATTATTCCACCTTTGCTTGTTTTAAGTGCATCACATGCCAACAATACAAATGTCTACATCCACAGAGGAAGTCATCACACAAAATGATCACATATATGACTTTCTACTTGATTTTAAAAATGTATTTGTAATTTTCAATTGGTTTTATGATACATTACAACTTCTAAATACCATGCATAATAAGCTTCAAACTACTTTAGCTGAAGGTTTAGGGTTGGACTGTTAAATTGGCAGATCATCTGAAGTCTTTTTGTGGAGTTTGAAGAGCATTCCAAATGCACACATTCAAGTTAATTTTAGTATATTTAGGCATTTTTTTGTATATAATTTCAGTTTTCAACATTTTTACCTCATAATAGATAACATAAATGCATTCTCACCTCTATAGCAAACTGTTAACCAGAGCAGTTCAAGAAACTGTCCACCAAATTCACAAACATCCAAGCCCAACATTGTGAGTAAGCTCTTTTCCACAAGGTTTCCCCCCCAAAAATTCAAGAAAGCACACGTCCTGTGGTACAGAAAAAAATGTGTCTAAAACACATTCAAAAAAAGAATTCACAGCAGCATCCCTCCTACCGTCAAACACAAAAAAACAAGATACAGAATCACTGGGTGTGGGTTGCCTAGAGAGAGAGAGAGAGAGAGCGCATGAGAGAGGGAAGAGAGAGATAGTAGGGAGACAGAACGTGGGAGATGGAGAAAGAAAGTAAGGGAGTGTACGAATGCACAAACGATCTGTGTGTAATCCGTGGCTGAAGTGTTGGCAATGAGGCAGTAATGTGGGAACAGTTTTCCAGTCTGCAGATGCTATTGATTCCACCGGCATGAGAAGCAAACCCTCCGCCTCAGTTCAGCACGCCTCCCAACCCCATCACTCATTAGACAGGAGACTGCGATGATCTCATCCTCTTCCTCACATACATACACACACAAACACACACACGGTTCCTTTTCCCCTCCGTTCTCTTTATTCCCTGTTCTATTTCTTCTTCACATTCCGGCTCTCCAGAGACACTTATTATTCTTACCATCCCCCGTTTTATATCAACTATTATATTGCTTCCCCTTTTATCTCCCCCTTCTCTCTCTCTCCCTCTTTCTCTCTCTTTCCTTCAGGAGCAACATGCTGGGCAGACTGTTTTTTTCCCCTCCAGTCGAAGATGACTTTCTATCAGTTTGCAGTTCTCCAGCATGTTGCCCTGTCATCTCTCTCAGGGGTCATCAACCTGTCGGAGGTTACACTGGGCGTGCCGCTGCATTCCACGCGGCCTTGATGCTCTGCCATTGGTAGCGTCTTGCTGAGTGGTGCTGCAGTGCATTGCTAAACCCATTTTCAAGAGACTTGTAAGGACAGAGTTTATGTGCACCGACCCATTACAGCATTTCACTGCATGTCTGGAGCAAAGCTACGGAACAAACAGCACATGATCTGATGTGTCAACTATAGGTAAAGAAACAATGGATTGCATCAGAGGCAGCATGAATACTTAGTATAATGAAGCAATGAGCCATGAAGGCCGTGTGCTACAGTGATTTTTCCAAGTGCAAAGGATGTTCTTAGGGATGACGCTAAGTGAAACACCCTTAACTGTTGTAAAATCACTGTAACAAACAGTTTTGTGTGGGTTTATTATTATTAGTGAACTCCGAAAACAGCAATATGATAAAAGATACCAAGGTTTAAAAAGTTTGATTTAAGGCTCATTCACATCAATGATGATACCTATAACGATAACGAGAAATAAAAAGTTTTAATAATCGTTCGAATTCTTTGAGAATAAGGAAGTCTACACCACCACTATAATAATAACGAAACAGTTGGAATCACTCTCAAAACTATTTTTTCCATCTGATGAACAATAAAAACTTTGACAACCAATCAGAATCCAAACAACTTTAAATAAGTCAAGCATTTAACACTGCAGACGACAAAACTGCATGCTAGCGCTGTCAAAATTACTGAAAAACTACATTCGAATTTTCCACTTAAATATTATCAAAATTTGAATTATATTCTAATTTAAAAGGCATAATTTCAGTTAGGGGGAAAAAAAGCTTTTGGCTTCTCTCCTGAGGCCACAAGAGGGCACATCGAGCAAAATATTATGCAAGTTTCTTCAAAGTGTAATAAAATAACATGACAATCTTTGAAAAAAAAGTGCATAATGTTTAAAATAGCAGTGCCGCATCTAGTGGGTTCAACTGGAGTGAACCCACTAGATGCATAGTGAATGACACTTACATTGTCGTCGCATTTCGCGCGCCACTGATAAGGCTGCCTGACGGCTGACACAGACCTAAAATTCGAATGCAACGTTTTTGCATTCGAATGTGGATTTTTTTTTTATTCGAAGAATATTCGAAATTCTAAAAAAATTTTGACAGCCCTACTGCATGCGCTTATAATAAACTGAACATTACAATGCATTGATGTTGATGCTAATATAGTTATTGTAAAGTTATCGTTCTTGGTGTGAAAGAGCCTTTAAATTCAAATTTAATTTTTTTGGTCACACAGACAATTGCAGTTTGGCTCAATAATATAAAATGTGCGGCTATTATTGTGGCTCATCCAGACAGAATGTCTATCCATTTTATAAATTAGGTTTACTTTGCGCAAAGGTGACATTACATGTACTTTCATAATCATAATCATTGAACATGCTCAGAAGTTAAGTGTTAGTTTATGCGCACAGCCAAAGAAAACTAGACATGTGCAGATTGACATGTCAGTGGAGCAGACGAAGGGGGACAAGAGACTGAAGTGTCAAAGCAAAAGCAAAAATATAATGCAACCATCTTGAAAACTACAGCATGCAACCCCCAAAAGTCATTTTAAAATTCCTGAATTTTAGTTTAATTCGCACATTTAAACAATGACAAAGAGAAGTAGCACTAGGATGGGAAGAGCCCCTCTAGTACCTCCCAAAACAGCCCTTATAATTAAAAGAATTCAATGAGAAACTTTGCGTTCATTCAAAAATCTCTGACTCTTGACTGAAAACATTTGCATTTTTGAAATCTATGCAGAATGTGTGACTCTGAACTTGCAGTGGCACATTTGAGATTAAAAGGTCGTTGTTTCTCAACTTAGCATAAGCCTCTTGCTCTCAATTTAAACTGATTTAAATTAGATTTTAAAGAGCCTTCATTTGAGTTTATTCTTTCCAACTGTTTAGGCTTCACACTGCAGTCCACTAGCATAATATGGGAGTTGGGTTCAAACGGACTTGACGGTTGTTCACATCAAGAAGCTCTGAAAGGAATTTGACAGATTACACAACAGATCCATCAAACTACACTAAACTGAGAGCACAAGTCTGCTGCTATCTGACGACAACAACAACTGCCCGTCAACACATCAAAAAAGTTCTCGAGGGGCTGCCTCAACTTACTAGGAGGAAAAAAAAAAAGAAAAAAAAATCTGAAACGACTAATCAAGAACTCATGCATGCATACAAAATAAGATCTCTTTGCTTATGATCTGCATGACTGGAAACTGTTGCACAAACAGGAAGTAGCACGAGTAGGCTTCTCATTTCAACCACATTTGGTGTAGATCAGTGACACGCTCTAAGCAATATGGAGCTTGTCACATATTGTCCGAATGTGCTCACAAATTGGGTCTGAAAGTCAAATAAATTTAAACAACCATATAAACACAGAAGCACTTTGGCGTAGTTCTGAACAGTTCCTCTTGAGGCTTGTTCTGAATCCAGCAGCTCTGTTCTACTCCGGAAGTTCTGCGCAAGCCTAGGCCTGAACAACAAACACCCCAAGAAGGAAGTGAAAGGGCTGTCTTGATCAATAGACAGAGATCATGTTTATTGAAGTCTGCCAGTTAATACACAGAGCTTCCCCTTTACGGATCTGTCAGACATTGTGATATTTTTGGCTGCTTCATAAGTGACTGGATTGAAGGCTGCAGAAACTCTTGTTTATTTGTGTGGAAAAAAGGGTTAGCTCTTCAGATAGAATGAAGAGTACTAAAAAATACCTACAGAGTTTATGCTACAAAAATCATTTTCACACTACCTTTTATTGGCTATTTATCAGCTCAGTGACGCACCATGACGTACGTATGTCATCTACTGCATTCATTAATATGAGGCTAAAAAGCACTGCGAGAATTTTCCACTCATTTGAAAAAAAAAAGAGCTTTCAGAAAAACGCACGTCATATCCGAATTCTCTTGAGGCTACAATAGAACTGTAACAGAATTTCTCGAGCTGATGAAAGCACACCAGTTTGGCTATAAAGACACTCAACAACACCATCATAATATTAAAACACCAGCACTAGAGACCAGAGAACAGTGATTCACCAGCACTTTAAATCAATTTTCTTATCCATGCACAAGTAAAAATTACTCATACTTTAATAGTCAAATGCCAAAAAGAGGCATTTATGACAATTTAATTGCAAATATTTTATTATTTTAATGTTCTTTTTTTATGCACAGCTTTCTGGAATACTTGGTTGTGATTGGTCAATTGCAACTTTCAGCACTCAAATATTTATGAATAATGACCACAAGCTAATGTTTTATGTCCTTGCAGCATAATAAGTAGGATAATGTACAGCCAATTGCTTATAATTCCAAAATATTTTTTGTGATAATTTCAGACTGTCTGTACATTGTCCCTTAAAGGGTTAGTTCACCCCAAAATGAAAATTCTGTTATTAATTACTCACCCTCAGGTCGTTCAAAACCCGTAAGACTAGGGCTGGACGATATGGCCAAAATTGATATCACGATATATTTCTTAATTTCGGTCGATACGATATAATTCCGATATCGATATGAACACTATTTATCTGAAATAGAAATCTTTTGTAACATTATAAATGCCTTTATCATCACTTTTGATCAATTTTAAGCATCCTTGCTAAATAAAAGTATTAAGCACAAATTAAGATATTTTTGATGAAATCCAAGAGCTTTCTGACCCTGCATAGACAACAACACAACTACCACATTCAAGGCCCAGAAAGGTGGTAAGGACATCGTTAAAATAGTCTATGTGACATCAGTGGTTCAAACTTAATTTTATGCAGCTACGAGAATACTTTTTGTGCACAAAGAAAACAAAAATAACAATTTATTTAACAATTCTTCTCCCCGAGTTAAGTCTTCTGCCATTTTGGAGAGTACCCAAGAACGTAATCAGCATTGTTTACATTAGGGGGGGAAGCGCGCACATGAACGTAATTGGCGTAATCAGCGTTGTTTACACTTAGGGTAAAACGTGCATATGCGTTGTGATACTCTCCAAAATGGCGGAAGACAGTAACTCGGGGGAGAAGAATTGTTGAATAAAGTCATCATTTTTGTTTTCTTTGCGCACAAAAAGTATTCTCGTAGCTTCGCAAAATTGAAGTTGAGCTACTGATGTCACATGGACTGTTTTACCGATGTCCTTGCTACGTTTCTGTCTGGGAACATTTCAGTTGCGTTGCTGTCTATGCAGGGTCTGAGAGCTATCAAATTCCATCAAAAATATCTTAATTTGTGTTCCGAAGATGAACGAAGGTCTTACGGGTTTTGAACGACATGAGGGTGAGTAATTAATGACAGAATTTTCATTTTGGGGTGAACTAACCCTTTAAACAGCAATATGGATTTGTTCATTATGCTCAATTTTATTACCATTTATTCATATTCGTACTTATAGAGTGATAAAGGATGTCAGTAAGGGTCTGTGGTGTCACAGGAGCCAGTCAGAACAGGATCTCAGTTTAGTCTTTTCGTTACAAGAGGATGTGGTTGCCTACAACTTTACCAAAAAAGTACATTGAACGTGAAAGGATGGCTAATACTGTCTTTGTGGCAGTTTATTAATGAAATTATCATCAAAGCCAGATATTAATAGTATATTGTAGCACATATTCCTGTCAAATTAAGAATACAATTGTATGATATAACTGTGAATTGAAATCTTGAGAATAAATCAGAGAAATCTGCAAGTTACTCCAAAACTCTAGTTCAGTGTTCCCATTTGAGAAAGGCAATCAGAAAATGAAAATCATAAAGATCACCTATTCCTTACATCCTAAAAAAAACGTTTGACTCTGTATGCATTTTTGTATTGTTTACATCTTTGCATCACTTCTTTGCTGCGAAACAAGCTGTTTCTAACACGGCAAACAAAGTTAGAGAGTTACTAAAGTGATAAAGTAAAGTAAAAGTGTCTTACCGCCTAGTCTCGTCTTGCAGAAATGTAGATGCGGATGTTCAACAGTGTTCAGATCATGTGTGTACCAGGAAATCGAGTTTACCAATCACAACTCAACGCCTCACAGTATAACACACAGCTGCTCAGGCTAGCACCAGCAAAGTGTACTTAAAATTGTTTTACGGATTTGTAAATATCTCCAATTATGTTTGTAGCTATTTGCAAATGAATGTCACATTATTATTAATGGAAAAAATTATGTAGGCCTATATAAAATATAAATATAACGGCGATCAAGTAACAAAGGACAGGCATGAGGACAGTAATATCTGTCGTTGCACGTGTGCTGCAAAGCAAACAACTGCAACGTTAGTATCGTCAATCTGATATTGTGTAATCAAACACATTTATCAAACTTTTTTAAAAAGAAAAAAATTCCGATGTACAACTATGTGTCGTATCACGCGGGTCAGGATATTACTGCCTGACTGCAAACTCTTACACTGAAGAAAGACCGAGCAGTGTCAGTGCAGTCCTGTGCTTTCTCCACATTCCAGTGTGCAGCGTCTCAGCAGATATCTGCAGCACTATCCATGAGCTCCTAAACATGCCTTCTGCACAAACTCATCTACTAAAACAAATGACACAATCTTTGTCTCAACATGTCTGTAAATTCCTCGACGTGCTTTTCGCCGTTTCTTATGTAAAACAATGCCTGCTGCAAACACCTGCGCTCTTTCTCTTGGTTTAGTAACGTGCTTCAAATCGTAAAACGACGTTTATTGTTAAATGTTGCTTAAATGCAATTTTATAAAATTAATAAATATATTAATATAAGCCTAATAGATCTACACTGTTACATGTGAAGTTATAAATTATTAATGCAAATTATGATAAACACTTGGCCTATGTAAATTTGTGACGCCCTTTGTGTGATGTTGTCATACATCTAACACATTAAATCTGGACAAAATCAGTCAGTTATTGTATTAGATTTTGTTTCAGTCATATGCCCAGTATAGTAGCATTCGTTTTGTGTTTGTATGGTAACATTTGTTCATTTTTATGCACTCTGCATAAGATAGATAGATAGATAGATAGATAGATAGATAGATAGATAGATAGATCGTTTCTTTGTTTCCATGGATTGATCCTGGTATTCCTGGAGTTGCATTACAGCAGAGCAGGGATGAAGGCAGTTGAGAAATGCTGAAGAGTAGTTTAGCCCTAGGCCACAGCTTTTATCACTCAGCCATAGGCTACCTGTTTTTTCCTCCAGAAAAAGAATATGCTATACCACTGGTTCTCAAACTCTTTGATTTTGAACCCCATTGTCCAAGACAATATTCAAAGCCCTTCTGCACAATCCAGCTGTGTTGTTGCAGTGATCAAAATTGTCTAAGTGAGACCTCAGATGTGTTGTTTCACCAGAGTGAGAAATATGATGTCCGTTTACCTGGTATAGATCTTGATTTTAGTTTGAAGCATTTTAATTAAGTTAGATTTAATATAAAAGTAGTCTTGTGAATTTGCCCTGGTTGAGAACCAATGTTTTACTGATTATCAGACTAGTTGTGGCAGCTTTTATTAAGAATCTTAGTACCCCCTTCTGTTTAAAAATTGAATTACATTTCCCCCACCCTGCTCTGCAGTGTTTAAATGGGTCCTATTATGCTTTTTCACTTTTTGAATTTTAGTCAGTGTGTAGTGTGTATGTTTGGGCATAAAAAAGATCTACAAACTTACAAATCTCAAAGTCCACTCCAAAGGGAGATATTTCGTTTTTTAAAAATCCCTTTTCAAGAACTACAACGAACGGCTCGTTTTGACTACAGCTTTGTTTTCGGGGTTTTGTGATATCACAAAGCGGTTCATTAGAATATCATTAAAATAATTCCCGCCTACGGAAATTCGAATGGTTGGGGGGTGGGGAGGGGCGAGGTCGTGGTTACAACGCTTGGTTGAGTGAGTCAGACAAGACAAAGACGAAGAAGAAGTGCTGCTGTAGCCTCAAGTTTTCGCAAGTTATTACACATGCACCTGAATAATTATGTATGTAAATATGTATGTTACAATTATTATTATTATTATATTTATAATACATTGCTGACAGTACAATACTGGACAATGATGTAAGAAACCGACTGTCTTCAGAAAATTGGATGTCATTTTCATTTAATCTTGCATGTAATGTCTGATAAAGCAGTGTTCCCTCTCATAGGTTCACTTCAATGCTGCGATGACGTCACCGCTATGGGAACATCTCCGGTGTGAGGAATGTCTGAAGCTAGATTTGTGTTACACAGACTCACGAGGAAACAGGTAGGAAGACCGCTTTGCGGTCTTTATCTATTGTTGTTTCCGTGATATCTGTGTTTGTGAGTAAGTTGCGCTCTGGGCTGCTCTCTTTCTGAGTAAGGAGAGATGTTCGTTCAACCCCCGCTGTTTCAGTTCTGCGGTTTGCGAGGCGCCGCACGAGCTCGATGCTTGGGGTGACGGCGATGAGCCCGAGTGTACAGAGAGTGAGAGAACAGAATTAGTCCCCTTCTCTCTGGCTCTCTTCCCCAGACTGCGTGCGTTCATCAGAAGAGCGCCTCGTGAGTCAGGTGGTTAGTCAAATCTGATTCCCGCTCCGGAAGCTCGTAATCGATTCTTTTGGCTGCGGATTAGATGATGCGTACTCTACAGCAGCCTCTGGCTCTCAAGCTCGCAGGCGACACAAGCTGTAGATATAAGCTATGGGTTAAGGGGTGAGCTTACTGATATAAAATAAAAACCTCTTGCTCTACTCCCTCCCTGGATCAAGTGTTTCTCAAGTTTATTAAACAACATGAGAGGCACTGATTTTTAGGACGTTAAGTCGTGCACAATGGTTTTGGCGCTTCGAGCTACCAAGCATTAGTTTGCCCGACTAATTACTATTTATTTCAGCTCCGCTGCTGCATTGAGCTGAAACAAATTAGAAGAGCTCACTGTGTTTCATTGTATTTCTTATAGCAAGCTATAACAGTGAGCAGGCGGTTTTTCCCCTCTCTCTCTCTATGTTACCTGCTGCGCTGTAGTAATGCAGACACGTTCATATACGATTTGGCGCTTATGCTTCCAACTCTTGTTCGTGTACTGTTTTTAGACGCAGACTCTG
>NW_015539895.1:720615-721896 GCF_001515605.1 Sinocyclocheilus anshuiensis | reverse complement strand
TGTCGAAGATTTTTATTAATCAAAGTATGAATTAATCAAGCATAATCAAGACGAATCTAGCCACTTATATATCCAGTTATTCTTCCATTATAAACATATATGCCTGTGTGTAAAAACAGCCTACGTGGCAGAATATCCAGACCCTCAGATGAGAAACATCTGGAAAAATAAAAGTGGGCTTTCTTTCTTTACCATAACAAGACTTGGGGGGGCCCCTTCTCTAGGGAAATATCGAATTATATGCATAAGGAAAACTGTATGGAAATATACACCACGCCTTAAAGTCAAAACTGTATATAAAGAGAAGCAGAAAAACATTCTGGAGATGTTTTCTGCAGAGAACTTCTCGGCTTTGTTCTTCTTGAAATAAAGTCTAACTTCTGGAAAGAAAACCCCAAGACTGAGTGTGATTTCTCAGAGCAGCGGCAGATGACATGACAGAGCTACCAAGCATTAGTTGCCCGACTACTTGTCTCAGCTCCGTTTCTGTGTCGAGCTGAAACAAGTGGAAGAGCTCACGTGTTTCAGAGTATTCTTATAGCAAGCTATAACAGTGAGCTGGCGATTTCCCCCCTCTCACTCTAACGTTACCTGCTGCGCTGCACTGACGCAGTCACGTTCATTTGATTTGGCGCTTATGCGTCCAACTCTTGTTCGTGTACTTTTTAGATGCAGACTCCAAGGAGTCCGGCAGCAGATATTTTGTCGTGCACCATGGTCTTGGCGCTTCATGCTAGTGGCAAGCTGTTTTAACATTAAGGCTATAATGGCTCAGGTTGTAGAGTTGAGCAGACGGGTTTTCCTATCTCTCTCTCTCTCTACTTCTGCGCTGCACTAATGCAGGCACGTGCATTTTAATTGGTGCTTACGCTTCCAGCTCTTATTTCGTGTATTGCTTTTAGGCACAGACTCTAGGAGTCCTGCAGCGGATGTTTGTCATTATGGCCTTGGCGCTTCATGCTACCAAGCCTTAATCTGCCCGGCTGTTAATTTTTCTTTCAGCTCCGCTGATGCTTTGAGCTGGAACAAATCAGTGGGCACGCTCACATATCTAGAGTAAATTCCTATGGCAAGCTGTTTTACACCTAATGCCATAGTGACTCGGGCTGCGGAGTGAGCGGGTTTTTCCCTGTCTCCACTCCTGCACTGCATTAATTAGGGCACGTACATTGATTTGGCGCTTACGCTTCCAACTCTTGTTCATGTGACTGTTTTTAAGCACGGACTCCACAGCTGACATTTGCCGTGCGCTATGGTTTTTGGCGCTTCATGCTACCAAAC
>NW_015539895.1:718561-719580 GCF_001515605.1 Sinocyclocheilus anshuiensis | reverse complement strand
TGGGAGGTTCCCCTCAGACACGACCTGCTGACTCAGGTTCGGGGCATGATTTGGGCATCCCCTGAGCAGAGTTGAAATGTGTTCCGGTCTCTTGGCAGAGATTACCGACACTATTCTTAATACTAGAGCTCCCTCCACGAGACGCTGTATGCCCTTAAGTGGACACAATCTGCTGGTTTCCCGTTTCATGCAGTTCATGTTATAATGTTAGAATTAAATAACAATAAAAAAAGAATACATATGCACTTATCTGTACATACTGTTTGTCTGGTATCAGTCACCGCCAGCCAGAATAGAACAACTATAATGAGTCTTCTAGCTTTCTATTGTACTATGATAAATCCAATGCAATGCAAGCAGAAGCATCATGCCAATTCAAATACAAAATAAAGGTGCTTCACGATGCCACAGAAGAACCTTTATGTCTAAATGGTTCCATAAAAAACCTTTAACATATGAAGAACCTTTCTGTTTCACAAAAGGTTATTTGTG
The DNA here is from genome assembly GCF_001515605.1 of Sinocyclocheilus anshuiensis. Classification (NCBI taxonomy): domain Eukaryota; kingdom Metazoa; phylum Chordata; class Actinopteri; order Cypriniformes; family Cyprinidae; genus Sinocyclocheilus; species Sinocyclocheilus anshuiensis. The sequence goes on along the minus strand of NW_015539895.1, from coordinate 719,088 downwards.
GTGAAAGAAGGTTCTCCAGATTATAAAAAGGTAAGAAAGAGATGGTTCTTTAAAGAACCTTTGACTAAATGGTTCTTTGAGGAACCAAAAAGGGTTCTTCTATGGCATCTCTTGAAGAACCTTTTGAAGCACCTTTATTTTTAAGAGTGTATCTAAAACGTGATTTAGCCACAAAAAAAACAACATCAACAATAACGTTACCACTCTAATATGTCTTGCCATATCCGTGCGTGCAAAGGTTCTGCGCGATCCTCTTGTTCAATATTCTCTGGGTCTGAATCCGGCTCAAATTGATATGGCCATCCTTAACTAAACCGGAGTAGGCGGAACTCGCTGCTTTGGCAAGGGGCGGGGCAGTACTGAAACACCGTCTAAGCTGTTCGCCAATTACAACGCACTGGGACAGCTAACCAATCACACCACATTTCATTTTCGGAAGGCGGGCCTTCATCAAACCCGAAACTAATCGAGCCATTTGTGCCAGGATGGGGAGAAAGGTATTGTAATAATGTAAATTATGTAAAAAA
>NW_015539895.1:710348-718458 GCF_001515605.1 Sinocyclocheilus anshuiensis | reverse complement strand
GTTGAAAGACGGAGCAAGGGGCGTGGCAGTACTGAAACACCGTCTAAGCTGTTCGCCAATTACAACGCACTGGGACAGCTAACCAATCACACCACATTTCATTTTCGGAAGGCGGGCCTTCATCAAACCCGAAACTAATCGAGCCATTTGTGCCAGGATGGGGAGAAAGGTATTGTAATAATGTAAATTATGTAAAAAAATAATGCGTTTTTCGAACCACCAAGCATGAGAGCATGTTCTAGTACACCCCCAAAACAAATTAAAGACATTGTAAAAGAGCATAATAGGACCCCTTTAATATCTGCTTGTATCACTTTATCTTTTTTTTATAACGTTGTTTGTGTATTTATATCTGCTGACTGCTACTAATAATAATAATAATAATTGTTACTCTCTTAAGTCAACGCTAACTATCTAACACAGAAATACAATCAGGCACTGATTACGCATTCTCACTTTTATGCCACAGAAGACTCTCTGCAGATGTCTGAACTACACTTTAGGAGCTCCATGAGATTATAGTCAATCCACACCTGCGGGGAATGGTGGGTAATTCAGAGTGCAGTTAACGTTCAAAGAGACCCAGAGCACGCTGTGAACGGGAGATGGAGGACTTTGAGCTTTCAAAGGTTTTTTTGAGCTTTAAAAGTCAGTCCTTTTTATTGTTGTACCACTTCATATATAATCCGTAAAGGCTGCTTGATGATATTTTACCTGTTGGCCTGAATTCCTCTTCTTTTAAAAAAAGCAGGTGTTGAACATGTCACTCATATCCCAGTTCTACATTTGACATCTGTCTCTGTGTGACATGATCTTCTTAATGGTGCTCAAACGTCCAACATCAGTCACAATCTTTATGTCAGGGACTTAACTTTAAGTACATTAATGTGTAACGTAGCTCATGCCATGCTGAACGTCAGCAACCCTGGTCCATATGAAGTGCAGATAATACTGTTGTCTTTTTCACTTCGATGTTGACATGTTATGTGTTAAATACTGCAGGGATTCAATCACCATTTCAAAATTAATACGTTTTTATTTTTATATTTGTTTGTTTAGATAGATAGATAGATAGATTTGCATGTATAAGCTCCTTGCATAGGAGCTTATACCGCCATCCAAGGGTAGGTTTAATGTCATTATCAAAGTTGTTGACCACATAAGATTTTGTCTTCATTCATTTCCTCTGCAGAAGCCATGAATGAAACATACGTTCTATCTAATCCATGACAGACTCTCCAGGTGTACTGAAGTAAAGATTTCTCAATGAAGGCCTGTTTGTGTTTTCAGAATCCAGTGAGTGATCTTGCGCTTTTACCTGAGTTAACCTGCAACACATTGCTGCTATGTCAATGTGCCAATCTGTCAGGCTTTGTTGTTGACCCATTGACGCAAACATAGGCCAGCCTCACTGTATTTAAGCCGGCTTTCCTCAACTGCAAGGAGAGATATTGACGTTGAACAAGAAGTCATTTACAAACACTAGAGCCCACAAGAACCTGACTTTTGGAAAAAATCTGACAGAGACGTTGTACGGGATGAGCTCAGGAAATAGCTGCGACAGTCTCAGCGACTCATCCATAGGCCCGATAAGAGTGGTAGGACCAACAACACCCAGAAGAGGACCACCTAAATTCAAACAGAGAATGCCAAGACAATTCAAAAGCAAACCTCCCAAGAAGGGAGTCAAAGGGTGAGTAGACGACATTTAAATCTGATTGATCTCTCTATACCAGGGGTGTCAAACTCAATTCCTGGAGGGCCGGAACCCTGTAGAGATTTATTCCAACACAAATACCATGTAGTTTTCAGATAAGCCTGAAGGACTTGATTAGTTGGATCAGGTATGTTTAATTAGGGTTGATTCTAAACTCTGCAGGGTTCCGGCCCTCCAGAAATTGAGTTTGACACCCCTGCTCTATACACTTTTAAAAACAAAGGTAAAAGTAAAGGCTTCTTTGGTTCCATGAAGAACCTTTAACATCGATGAAAACTTTCCATTCCACAAAAGGTTCTTTATAGTGGAAAAAGGTTCTTTCGATTTTTTTAAATGTTTTTCACATTAAGAGAAAAATGGTTCTTTTAAGAACTGTTCACTGAAAGGTTCTTTGGGGAACCAAAAATGGTTCTTCTATTGTGAACCCCTCTTTTGGAATCTTTATTTTTAAGAGTATGTTAGGAAATAAACTTAATTTTTTTATCAATTTCTTCTCTTCTTTAATTAGATTTGGAGATGAGATCCCAGGAATGGACGGTCTTGGCACTGGTGAGAACAACCCTTGGAACATTGCTTATGTAGTGATCAAATACTGTGTTGTGTTATATGCTAAACCTATTACTCTTGCAAACTGATTTTTCTCATTGTCTGGCTCATTGCTGTTCTTCATCTGCCAACAACTTTCATGCACAGACATCACCGTGGTGTGTCCGTGGGAAGCCTTTAGCCAACTGGAGTTGCACGAACTCGCCCAGTATGGTATTATTTGAAACGGACGACAGGAAGATGTGCCACCTGGACTTGTTTAGTGGATTAGACTAGCTCCACCTCTGGATCCCCAAATGAGGGATGCTGCAAACTGACACTTGCGCCATTGCCTTGATACTCTGCTGCAAACAGTTGAGTTGTATAGATGCCAACCCACCAGCCTATGAATGAACAACACATATAGGCCTAATGTAGTGATTATTGAGATGCAGGAGATATAGGATGATATAAAGTTGTAGAATGTGGAACAATGTGGGATTTGATTTATCTGTTTGGGTTATTTTCTACAGCACATAACCAAAATACTTATTTTCAATATCTATTTTATTTGTATTATATTTTGACTTTTTTAGCAGATGTACCCTGAGAGGAGAGACCTTATTAGCTGTTTAAAGGGGTCATATGATGCGATTAAAATTTTTCCTTTCTCTTTGGAGTGTTACAAGCTCTTGGAGCATAAAGAAGATCTGTAAAGTTGCAAAGACTAAAGTCTCAAGTCCAAAGAGATATTCTTTATAAAAGTTAAGAGTCAACCACGCCTACCTAAAATGGCTTGTTCTAACATGCCCCCACATGTCTACGTCACGATGTGGGAAGATTTGCATAACGCCGCCCAAATGTTCACGCAAAGAAAGGCGTAACTTTTATTCTCGCTGTAGTATTGTTGTTGCTGCCGCCGCCATGTCGTGAAGGCGCTGTGTTTCGTTGTGAAAGCGAAACTACTTTGTTTGGCCTTCCAAAGGAGGACGATATCCAAAAGAGAAGTCCGTCACACGCTTGAGGTATTCAGCCAATCACAATGCACTGGATAGCTGGCCAATCAGAGCACACCTCGCTTTTCAGACCAATGAGCTTTGTAAAAATCGCCGGGTTTCAGAAAGGCGGGGCATAGAGGAGAAACAATAATGTACAGTATGTGGAAAATAATGTGTTTTTTTAACCTTAAACCGCATCATTACACGAAATACACAAAATAATGTTCTTTTTAGCGACATCATATGACCCCTTTAAAATCACTTCTTCTGTTGTATTGATGCCTTAGAATCTCTTCTGCTGTTAGCAAATTTGGCTTCATTTAAATAGACATTAATCTGTGTTGTTAAATATGTTCAAATAAAGATTTGGTGTAGACATGGTCTTTTGCTTCAAGTATTTGAAACATGAACAAGTTTAATATGTACCATGACCAACATAGAAATTCATTGCTGCAAAAATGTGTAGTCTTTCCTCAGATGACCCTTCTTGAATAAAATGCCTTTTAAATGATTATCAGTTCACAATATCTGTTCTGCCACTCAGATTGCTTTCTTCTAAGTTTTGTCTAAGTTTGTTTTAAGTCTTTTTTTCTATTTTTTCTAAATTACTTCATGCAGATTAACAGGGTAATGTACAATCAGTAAATTACATTTGTTATGCATTACAATTCAAAGAATAAGCTTGTCGGGATTTTTCACTAAAGGAAGTCAAAACTAAAGTTTAGGATCATAGAAATGTTGTTGTTTTTTTAGACATAGGTATGATTAACAGCGTTTTCAAATGTTTCAGTAAACACAGAAGTGAGATTAGTTGTGCTAAATGCGCAATCGCAAATCGATTTAGGATAGTTGAAGGTTCGCTTTGACAAGCCTTAACCGATTGCGCCAGAAAATTACTAACAGCAGGGTCGGAGTGGGGCCCATTTTCAGCCTGGGAGTGTTTAATACCCAATACTAGCCCACTTATGTGTTTCAAAAAGAAAATGCAGATAGATAACAAATGACACACTAAACTTCTTAAGCATACCTGCAACCAAGCTTATGAATAGGCACAGCTGAAGAATACACCATACAAATTCGATAGTCAATAAATTTAAATGATGAATATCAGACAGCATTATGGATTATGCTCTTCTACAAAATATTACACCACTGTATAAAAACCTTTTTCTTGTTTTTATGACTTTTCTATCCTAATCTAAGATACTTAATAAATGGAGTAAAATGTAAAATAGAGCACTGCCACAGTAACGAATGCTCTACAGCAGCTGATGCCAGACAGAGGTATTTTGGCACCTATTAATTTGAGAGGATTAAGGAAAGGAGACTAAGACTTGCTCTAAATGGATTAGGTCACACTGATTTTACCCTCAGGCACCTGTGCTGCAGATGGACACATTTAACGCTCTATGCTCATTTTCTTTTTCAATGGAATTAAAATAAATGTATATGGACGATTACAGTTAAAGCACTTGTAGCATAGTTAAAAAGCATTTGCCAGTCCATATTATAACACTAACCAGATGACCTCACACTCACCCATGATTCAGCAATATTCAAATGTATTTACATAATAAACTATGTAAAAAGTTTTTCTTTCAATTATTAGAAATCCATATGTGAAACTGTATAATTACGCAAGTCCTCTCTTCTGAAATACATTACATGGAGGCTGATTGTTCAAGATATGCCTTACTGTGTGTGGATAAAACATGTTTAGCTGCATATGACAGCACTGATTATGATAAACAGGGTGGATCATGGGATTCATACTTGAAAACTTACATGAGATCCTTGTAGCATTAATCACAGAATTCCATTTTACACGTTCATACCTCACAGCATTTTTTCACATAGCTCACAAGAATGTACCATTGTAGAATCAGGGATGATGAATATGCCAAGTAAACAATAACACAATGCTTAGTCATGTAGTGTTGTTGCTTTAGCTAATTTAAACATGGGCTGAGTTTCCTGAAGCACTTAGTAGATTGTCAGTCACACATAATGCACGTTTCCCAGAATCACTGATATCTACAATAAGTGAAAACATTTATATGTAGCCAAAGTCTCAGACTGCTCATAAGTTCATCTACTGAAACAAAATGGTGGTATTTTAATCCACATTTATTAGCTTTAAAGCCATCTTTATAATGGTAGACTCAAAAAGGCTGACAATTAACTTATAGATATACACATTCAAGAAATACATGGTTGGACTAAAAATATTGACCCGTCTTGCACTACACAGATGTTTATCCAAATCAACTATGATTATCTGAGAGAGTTACTAAAGATTCATGAATTGTTGATTCATAGCTTTATTAGTTCACAAAGTTTTTTTCTTTTTTTAATCCAAATCAAAAACTATATTAAAATTAGAGATAATCAGAGAGAAAGTCATCGATCAATAAAAACAAAAAAAGTTGGCTTTAAACGAAGCGGTGAGCCTACAAGTCAAACTTTTTAGCACACAAACAAAACAAGATGTCACGTTTATACACTTCATCTGATGTTCAGTTAAAGAACGTTTGGCAATTATTTTAGCATAATTATCTTTCACTGCTCAATACTGGGATTTATATGTTCATTTTAATGTATAGATTTTCACAGAAAACAAATGCAGCTCGAGGCAGAAAATTCACATTGTGTGTAGACAAACTACCCTCAGAAAATGTACTGCATAAAACCACTAGCTAGTTTTAAACTCGTACCAAAACTTGCCAATGCCAAGAGGCATGTGAAAACTAGGATTTATGCATTTAATTTCAGGACCTGATCTACCCTAACAGATTTAATACCAATTAAATTTATAAATCAAGACGGAAACGTTTAAAAATCCTAAACAGCACTAGGTAAACAAGAATGTAATGAACCATATTTGCATGTCTGTAACAATACAATATGTAGTAGTCTGTATTAAGTGCACATCACCAATAGGTTCCTTAATGCTACAAATGCTACTTAAAGCTCATCTACTCTAAAATATAATTGTAATAAATAAACAGTCACATAGTGCAAAACTAACATAATGTGCTCATCCGCTGTATTTCTACAGAAAAAATAAATGCATAACTGTGTGATAAAGGAGCAAAAATGCATTTTTCAAATAATCAAGCCAATAATCAAGCCCTTAAAATACTGAACGTCAGACAAATTGTGCATGTTGCAGGTTTGTGTTTGGCATCTTTGACATGAGAAAGACTCTGACCAGCCCCTGAGTTTTTAAGGTCCAAAGCTGGTGCTCTGAAGGCAGGGTCCAGGGTGAACATGATGACCAATCATGTCTGAGCCAGGTGAAGCTCCTCCAGACCATCTTTACCCACGTGGTAGCGGGCAAGATCCTTCCTGGTTACCAGTCCCACAACCTTCACATCCAAAGCACAGGGAATTCGAAACTGATTACCTTACTGGGAACGAGCAATATTCTGAATGATATATGGCAAATTTTGACTGATACAATAAGCTGTTAATTATTTCGTTGTTATTACAGATAACCGGTAAATGGTCAATATTCAAGTTTCTTCAATAATAGCTTAAAAAAAACAAAAAAATAGTCAATCTAAAGTGCAATATAACAGACATAAAAAAAACAGTATTTTTCAATATCAATAAATATTTATATCAATATACTCAAAAGCAACTTTAAAAAGATGTGTCTTGACTCCCCTTTAAAAAATATTAATACCTGAAGACTGTCTAAATTTAATTAGTACACAATTCCAAAATGTTATTAAAAAAAAATGTAAATAAATATAATCATTTAAATGCTGCAAGTAAATTTAGTAATACCGCCATTAAAATGTGCACTATAAAAAAATTAATATTCATTCTGAGATTTGCTAAAGATTAGACATTTGACAGTTTATTAAATTATTAGTATTTTTGAAGATTAACTTTAAGAGAGTGTAAGATGACAGAAAGATTCATGTAAAACTAGAGGAAATGAACATGCAAAATGAAATATATAATACTGATCAATAAAGATAAATAATAAAAAAAAATATTTAATATCTGTCAACAATGATTAATAATACTACTAGTATAGTGCTAATATTTTGTGCTAAAAGATTAGCTGCAAGTTAAAAGCAGTAACTGAACCACAATAAAACAGTGATACACTTACCCTGTTCTCATTATCAACCACCACCAGATGTCTCAGTCCTAGCGCCCGGAACAATTTAAACACACGGGGGAGTGAAGTCTCCTGAAATGAAACATCAAAGACTAGGGCTGTGTATTACCAGCAAAGTCACGATACAGTACGTATCACGATACAGAGGCCACGATACGATGCATATCACGATACGGGAGTGCACTAAATTTCACCTCAGCAGAATTTAGTAAAACAGCTGTTTATTAAACACCGCATACTATAGAGCCATTTCTAACTATTGGCAGAGCAGGCAGTTGACCTCTGCATTATGAAGGGCCTCCATAAGTGTACCACAGTACAATATAGGTTATGGCATATGTTTCATGTTTACAGAATTAAAGCCACAGCTTCACTGTTAATAGAGAAATGCGGCAAAACGGTGGTAATTCATACATACACAGCCCCTCTCTCTCTCTCTCTCTCTCTCATAAATGAACACTTGATGAATTACACTTTTATGAGAATAGAATATTGAAGTGGAGATCGCTAAACTGCAAGCTTACCAGTATTTTCAGAAAGCAAGCATGTTTATTCACAGTGGAGAGAGAGCGCGTGCACAGGGTTGCCAGGTTGACAAAGATAAGTAGCACACTTAACAGATATTTCCGTATTGAGCAAGTGTAAAGCTCTGTTTTGGGGATTACGTCTCTTTATATCAGGCAACCCAGTTGTGTTCCTCTGCGGCCAGATTAAACCTTGTTGTAGCCTATATAT
>NW_015539895.1:704044-710214 GCF_001515605.1 Sinocyclocheilus anshuiensis | reverse complement strand
TTTCCGTATTGCGCAAGTGGGAAGCTCTGTTTCGGGGATTACGTCTCTTTATATCAGGCAACCCAGTTGTGTTCCTCTGCGGCCAGATTAAACCTTTAGAAACCTAGCACTTTTCTACTCAATTTTAAACGGTGTTCTTGTATTCAAATTAAGCGCGGTCCACTGCTGCACATGTGCCACAATATCGATACAGGACCAGCTGTATCGATACTCGTAGCGTCAAATCTCTGTGATGATACATCGTCGTATCGATGTATCGAACACAGCACTATCAAAGACTAGACAGTTAATACTGCAGTTGATTAAACCACATGCTAACTGAAATACACTTCCTGATGGTAGTTTTTACAGTTAATTTGTAAATGTCACGCAAGGATTGTTGTGAGTTATTTCAACTGGGTGTGGCAGCGGCGTTCTATTTAAAGCTCTGATCGTTATGGCATTATCAATTTCCCATAAACTTGCCTAAATGGCATATAAATACAAAAATACTGTCAGTAGGCGGTTGTTGGCCAGTTAATTGACCTGAGGCACAGTGTATGGGGTCGGGTTCATGAACTCAGTGAGGTCCATCATGCACTCCCTCTCATCCTGAGAGACGTGGATGGACTGGATGGGGGGGAAACGTGGATATGCATCTCTGAAGTCCTTCAGCTGTAGCTTCCTTTGGCTGAGACGTGAAGACGCCCTTTCCACAAACACCTGAGACACAGACAGAGGGCTGAACTATTACAATCTGCTGTAGTAACAGTATTTCCTGACCAATGAGGATTAAAGTCCAACCAAAGTATCATAATTCAGTTTTTCAGACCTTATGTTTGAGAAGAACAATGAGCTGGGAGCGAAGAATAAGTCCACAGATTATTCCTGGCTGTGGAAAGAAGACAAGCAAGTTTTAGATTTGATTAAAACTGAAATATGCTAGTAGGAATGACAGGACCTGAGGTCATGTTTTCATGGTTATGTCACCTCATCGTTCTCACTAGTATGGGCGACCACTGGGAAGCCGTTGTGAATGGTGGATGTGTTGCTAAGAACATCCACAATTCTCCCCACTTTCTCCACTCTGTTGAGGCAGGTGACCGGAGAGCTCATGACCTCTCTGTGGTGAAAACATCAACATGCAAATGACATTCACTTTATTATTTATATAATATTGTAATACTTATTAATATTTTGAAATATCTTTTATTTAGTAATGTTGTATGTGCTTTTTTTTTTTTTTTTCTATTTATAAAAATAGAAACATAAAACATTAAAAAATATATTTCAATTATATTTATTTCAGTTTTAGTTATTTTACTTTATTTTACTTCAACAATTTCAGTAACTTCAGCTTATTTTATTTCAGTTAGTTGCAAAGGCAACATTTATAATTTTCTTTAAAGTTTTTAAAGTTTTTAATAGAATATTATACTTTATTTTATTTAAATGAATGAAAACAGTTTTAATAGTTTTAGTAAACTATAACAATATTGCATTACACTATTGGTTGACTAATATATTGCCATATAATTCTGTTTGGCTGATATGAGTTGGAAGCGGGACTTTTATTTTGACAGTGCTGAGAACGCATGCGCTCAGTGTGACAGGAGCAATCACTCTCCATCTTCATTAGTTTACAGACTTCATCAGTTCTGTCTAATAATTGAAAGGTAGATACTATAATACTTTTTACATATACTGTAGTCATTCAGCAAATATGCATTTTAAAAGAGTAGTTCACTTCCAGAATGAAAATTCTGTCATCATTTACTCACCCTCCACTTGTTCCAAACCTGTGCACCATTGACTTCCATAGCAGGAAAAAAAAAATACTATGGAAGTCAATGGTGCCCATCAACTGTTCAGATACTAACATTTTTCAAAATATCTTCTTTTGTGTTCAACAGAAGCAAGAAACTCATACTATGGCGTTATTTTAATGACAAATGTCGAGAGCGCATTATTGTAGCGCGAAAGCACATTAATACAATGCGCGAGCGCGAATCGCTCTGCTCGCGTGCGGATTTCCTTTGCTCTCGCACAAAACCGGACGCGCGCACTCAGATAGACGCTGCTCTCGCCCGGGAGAGAGTGCACACACTTAAAACATGTCTCCTCTCACTCAAACTGTGTCCTGTGCACTCTCAAATCTCTCTGTGCTCATGCGCTATAGATATTAATTCTTTTCGCACCTGAATTAAACATTGTCAAAGGTTATCAACCAATCAGATTTCAAAGATGGATCTGTAATTTCTTTACAATTTAATACTACTTAGTCATAATATTAGAAATGAAACGGGTGTTTGGATGATTTGTAAATAACCTAGTTTAACAGTTTGGTCAAACCCTTCCGAACGATCTAAACAAACAAAAAAGCGTATGATTCTTAAAGTTCATGTGGTCATATAGGTCTATATATATATTGTGTACTTGGATTGAAATATATATATAAATATATCTTCTGATTTAAGACAGAACTATTTAGATATGGGTCAGATGCACTATTCCCTAAACCTATACTTACGATTTGGAGACCAAATATAACACTAATTAATTTGTCATATTTGCCATAACATTACTACATTCTATTCTATGGGTTTAATGCATTTGCAGACAATGTAATTACATGTAACTGTCATATAACTGTATATTCACTGTTTTAGAGAAGAGTGCCATTGAATGTGTAGCTAATATTAAGTGGATTTTCAAGTCTAAATATTTAAGTATTTGGCGCTGTGATGAACATCTGAATAACTGTTTAAATCATTTAAACACGATTCAGAAACAGATAGTGCAGCTGCTTTGTTTACAGGGTTTCCGGGGTAACGGGTGCATTTCTGCAGTTTAGCGCCATCTGCTGTCAGAGAGTGAAAGTGCGCTTTCATCCAGAGCATCTCTCACATGTTCCGCCATGTGCTTCTCGTCAATGATTAATTACATCAGAGTGCGCATGCGTCTTTCACGCAGCATACAGCGGTGTTGTGCATTTTGACCAGTTGATGGGAAAAGTATTCTTAAAATGCATTCAAAATTCTGAATAATTTGTAATATATAATTATTCACGGTATTTAGAAGTGCCCACGATAACAATATCGTGCATATTCATTACCGTGATATATCGCATCACCGAATACCGGCACAAGTCTAGTTGCATGGTTGTATGAATTACCTGGAACCCAAAGCATCATATGATATGTAAGGCTGATGGATGTGGTTACCTGGCTGTCAGCCAATGAGAAGTAGGAGGAGCATCCCAGTGGAGGAAAGGAACACTCTGCAGCTTAATATGGATGTCATACAGGCCCTACGAACAACAAAAACCAGTCAGACAACGCACACGTGCTTCGTGCTCTTAATAACACAAAACAAAAATGGCATGCATGATGACTAAAAGCTTTGTGACACCCTTAAAAAAACCCACACACAGATCAAAAACTCCTGGAAAGACCGATCACCAGTTCTCAGGAGACAAAAACAGCCATGCCAGGTATTTTCAGGGGTTAAAGCAAAAAACAATCTTGAGCCTGAACGTTTTTCCAGGTGCGGGGCAGGGCAAGGGGGGTGGATGGGTCAGCACATGCAAAGCATGCAATGACTGTGGCAACTTTATCATTTGAAAGGATACTATGGCAAAGTTATTGCTTTCCTTATTCAAACTGATTTTTTTTTCATGAATATATATCTTCTGACCTGAAGAATGAAAGCTATATAATACACTTGGAAAATTAAGAGCTATATCACTGCTTATCGACACTAGAGGTGTGACAATACACTTAGCTCACGAGATGAGACAAAATAAAGATACTTGGTTCACTAGAACAAGACAATATTTTAATACTATTTTTAAGAAATTTTCAATGACAAAATATTTGTCTTTTAATTACAACAAGTAAAACAATGCAGTTGTATTTTGAAATATTTTAACTAATCTAGGGCTGTAACTAATAATTATTTTGGTAATCAAGTAATCTACTGATTATTTTGACAATTGAGTAATCTGATATTTTTAGTAACAAACAGGCCTAAGTGAAAACCAGGCTTTAGTATGACTATTTATGTATAAACTAATGATGAGGCAATAATGATTGGCTCAAATAAAATATCAAAACCAAGTAATTACATGGTTTTATTGAACAACACTGTTAAAATACATAATGTAATATGCCTATACATATAATATGAACATAATCAACTTAAGTACATAATGTATTATAACAAATACCTGCAAAGGGCGCCAAGCGTGATTAAACGATGTTTAAATCCATTTAATTTTAATATTTGGCCACATGCAAACTCAGAAACTTTTCTTTTGAAATTGCGATACAATAAATGGCATATTTAGGAAAAGGTTGATGTATTCTACTGTGTTGGCAAAGGTTTAAATGATTTATGTTACAAATCTAGTGAGATAATGCACACTGTTTTCCCAGATGAACGTTAAGCAATTCAAATTCACAGCATATGCAGAGGACGAGTTTAGCCCCTTTCACACATACAGTCTTTACTGGTAAATTACCGGTAAGTTACCATCAAGAGATCATGTGTGAACAGGACCTTGAACTTTAACTTGAGGAGCAGTGAATGGGAGAGTACCACAAATATATTTTTTTGCATTCCCATTTGCTCAAATAGCAAAAGAAAAACTCCACGATAGTGTTTTCGTGACTTTCAATAAAAGGAAAAAAATTGAGAGATGGCAGTAAGAAGAGAGAACGATGTCAAATTTACCGTCCCTCCCACAGACGCTGCATTAGAAACACCCTCGCATTAGCGTTAACTGTTTTTTTTTGCAATTTGATGAAAATTTGATATAATACAAAGAATAGTGTTATAAATGTACACGCATTTAAAAAAAAATACAAATCTGAAAAACTTTCGAGGATTTACGATACTGATGACCGTTAAACGCGTCATCACAGTCTTGTGAAAAGGGTCCATTGGATACTACAGCATTATGCGCGTCTCGTGTTTATAAGAGAAAAAATTCTGATTGGCTAGTAATGTTAGTTTGGTTAAGAGTGAAAGCTGTGCTCAACTCATACCATTGGTATGCGAACTCATGGACTCGAAAGTGATAAACAAGTTTTTTTTTTTTTAATGTAGGATTATTTACACTGATAAGGTACTACTAAATATTGTAGAAACTTAATTTTCTGTAAAGTTGCTTTGCAACGATTTGTATTGTAAAAAGCGCTATACAAATAAACTTGAATTTAATTGAAATTTTTTTCCGCAGCCAAACGCTGCACGCCAGATATCCGGCACGGTGCCGGAGAACTTTAAACCCTGTATTTTGCTTCTCACCTCTATAAAGTAATCCCCCACAATCTTGGCAGTCATCAGCACAAGCATGATGGGAAAGCCATAGGTCACGTTCCCGGTGGCTTCTACCAGGATTACGGTGAGACTGAGTGTCATTCTGACAATGCCACCTGTCAGATTAACACAACAAAACCATGCTTGTTACTGCTGACATGTACTTCCTTCACAGAAATGCAGTTAGGAGAACTATTATAAACCATAAAACAGCATTCCTGCTGCATTTTCTTAAAGAATGTCTAGTTGACACAAACATCAATAACTCACCAAGCTGGGCCGCAGCACCTATTAGAGCATATTTCCCAGGATCCGCCCAAATCTATCAGTTAAGAAAACATGTCAGCAGCACAATACAGCTAATCTTTCTTCATTTAGCTCTATTTCTCTTAAATTGGTAGTTTAAGATTAATTAAAATGTATCTGAAAAAAAAGGTGTTGGAAGCAGAGAAATGGAAAGCTGTACTTACTGATTGGCTGGAAGCAATGAAAGACAGAAGGATCCCAAATAGTCGGCCCCAGGCTGCTCCAATGAGCAGAGACGGGATGAACACTCCTGCTGACACGGTCAGACCATACGTCCAGACAGCCAGGAAGAAATATGCCAGAGTGAAGACCCCCAAAGTCACAGGGTTGTAAGTTCCTGAGTGAGATATATTCCCAGTAAAATTACAATATTAAAAACAAAACTAGATTGCAGTAGGCCTTCAAAAATTATGGCCAGCGGGGTTAGAAGGAATGACTTTAGATTGGGACTGATGTCTTAATAATAGGCCGTCCATCTTTTGAATATTGTTTCTATTCCATTGCTCTACTGTTCCACTGTTTTTTTCAGTCTAGATGGATGCGTTTGACCCCCCCCCCCCAAT
>NW_015539895.1:682569-703619 GCF_001515605.1 Sinocyclocheilus anshuiensis | reverse complement strand
CCCCCCCCCCCCAATTATTCCACTGCCCACATCTTGCATTTTTCAAAGCAAAAACACATTCTATGTGAATGGCCCCTAATAAGTGAAGCTAAAACACTGTTGGAGCATTACCTTGGATGAGAGTATCTTCTACATGCCCTAAATGTACATGTAAAAGACATTAATACACAACCCTGCACAATCTGTAGTAAAGTAAACATCTGTTTTTAGCATACTATTAAGCATTCCAGCTCTAGGGGGCAGTATAAGGACACTAGCAGAGACATAATATTAAAACCATATCAAATACATAATGTAATTAAAATATTAATCATATTTTAAAAAATCATATAATTATGATTTTAGGAAATAATTGAATAATATATTACATTATAATGAATTAACAACTTGCCATATTTAAAGACCAAAAATGGTCATGATAAACTTTGGCCACTTGTTATTTGTGATTTTTCTTGTTTCAATCCAGTGGCTGTGGACTGACTCTTGTGCACTCTGGGAAAGCAATCAAAGATGGCTTCTCTCCAGAGCATAGAAAGATTTTAGCTGCCTGTCAGCTGGCCTGCTTCCAGCTTGTAACTCTAAATCTGCTTTGACAGACACATGCATGCAAACACACAGGCTAAAAAACATGCAGATACACCGCGTAGCAACTGAAGAAGTACCAGCTTGTAACTCTAAATCTGCTTTGACAGACACATGCATGCAAACACACAGGCTAAAAAAACATGCAGATACACCGCGAAGCAACTGAAGAAGTGTTTGAAGTCTTGATGTTTCGATTGCAGGTTCGATAAGATGTCCACACACATTCCCAAACCCGTCAACACCCAACCACTCCCTCAGTGAGACACACCTGGAGGATTGTGGAACAGACTCCTCACACTCCGCTCAGGGGTGTTGAAGAAGGCGGTGGCCATGGAATTATATTCACCATCAGCACAGAAGAGCTGTAAATGAACAATATAACAAATCGCGCTTCTGTTTGGCATTTCAGACTATGTTCTGATCCAAGATCAGTTCAGCTTAGCAATTTATCATTTAAGCAAACATCTTGAAAGCCCAGGAAGTATATAAACACCTGTAAGGGATATTCCTCAGTGTTGTCCTGTCCCAGTGGCTGGCAGTCATTGGAGAAATAGATCATAGCAAAGGAAACAGTAGCGGTCACCGCGGCAACCAGCATAGCCTCCATCACCTGCAGGCACGGCCGGTGGATGTACCTGAGACATAACACAACATGTGAAAATCTTAAAAGCCAATGCTTTTTTTGTGTCAAAATAGAAGAAAGAAAGAAAGAAAGACAGAAGGAAAGAAGGAAGGAAGAAAGAATGAAAGAAAGAAAGAAGAAAGAAAGAAAGAATGATTGTAGCACAAAATTAAAAAAAATATATACATACACTACCATTCAAAAGTTTGGGGTCGGGTCGGCAAGATTTTTTAAAATGTTACAAAAAAATAAAAAATAAAAACAGCAATATTCTGAAATATTACAATTTAAAATAATGTTTTTCCTATTTGAATACATTTAAAAAAATGTAATTTATTGCTTTGATGCAAGAAGTGTTTAACATGCGGGCATAACCCAGAAAATTGTCACATGACAAGTGATTGATGTGTAAAAGTCTTCAGACTCATTCCATCTGCTTCTGCTCAGTAATACAGCTATTCAGTGACAAAACCTACAAATCTGACCAGTCATTTAGCAAACTGTCTAACCTACTGTCAAAAAAAGATTTAAAGTGGACAAAATACAGATTAGACGCATTGAACTAATAGTAGTTTTTCCCATTATACAAAATTTAGATTTTTCCAAAAAACGATTTGGACCTAAATGAACGCCATACATATTACACATGACCTTCCCTATTTAATAGCTTGCAATCCTACCTTATTCTGAAAATTGTTAGCCAATAATTGATGATATTGAACAATGCTCCAAGCACCCCTCCTGGAAAATGTAAGGGAAAAAAAGATAAATAATTCAAAGCTACATCCTTTCATTTTAATTTTGTAAACGGAAGATTATTATAATGTTTTATGCAAGGACAAAGTGACGTTCCCCTCACCTAAAGCTCCCATGATAATGAAGAGAGGAATTTCATATAAATTATACTGTACAATCTGAAAGAAGAAAAAAAACACACACACATCAAATTTAGTTCAGCAATGTTGTGACTAATATAGCTACAATCAAAAATTCAGATGTTTCTTTCTTGTGATATTTTGGACAGCTTCAAGTAGGGGTGCTCCGATCAGGATTTTTGAAGCCGATCACCGATTGCCGATCACAGAAAGCAGTATCTGCCGATACGATCAGCGATACCGATCTTTTTAAAGCCTTCTTTTTATCATGTAGAATTATTTATAGTGATAATCCAATCAGGATTTTCAGACATTTATTCAAGGCTTGAATTACATTTTTGAAAAGGGGGAATTCCCCTCTTAAGTGACTCTTGTGAGGGGCATTTTTTAATTTGAGTGGTCGAGGGGGGCATTTTTTAGGCATTTTTCAAAAATATATATTTATCTCACCTAAATGTTTGATCATGCAGTGCATTTTTGTTTTTACAATTGTGCAATTGTTGCACAATAGCTTAGCACAAGCCTGATTTCGTGAGCTATATCTGAGGCAGCCTTTTACTCCAGTATAATTTCACACATACTCCGTTTGCAGTGCATATACAGTACATGTGCGGTATGTAAGTGGTGCAGAAGCAGCAGGTGCTCATTGCACTTTCACAGAGGAGTCCGATCCATGGAGTTTACCACAAACACAACATTTATCCATTATTTCTATTTCAAATTCAAACATTGTTACTGAAAATGCTTTTTCAGCATTGTGATTTGTTTTTTTTACACAGTACAGTAATACAATCTTTCATAGAAGTGTTTAAACAATAAATATAAGCAACACATTCAATGCTTTTTACATTTGCATTACCTTCTAGATTTGTATATTAAGTTGCTCAAGAAAGTGGCAAATCACTTAAACTACAAACATTCTAAATTAAAACTTACCATTGACAGAAACAGTCAGCTCTACTGCCTTTACCTTTGCATTTAAATCTTTATTACAAGCAATCCCGCAGTTCATAAAGAACTTTGTTTTCCTACCTCCACGAGTGCCATCTATTGCCTTGTTTATCTAAAGGTGCTCTTTTCCTTTAACCTGTTGAGCGGTACGGTCCCACATATGGGATTTTTATTTCCGTGCCCCTGGGAGTACAGTCCCACATATGGGATTTAGAACGATTGTTGGCTGAAGCTGAGACGCCGCTGCACTTGTCATATAATCACAACTATGCAGTGTTTTTAACCACATAATGTTTATTTTAGGTTTCAGACATGTAAATACATACAAGTACTAGTAAAACAATACATTTAAAGTTCGTAAAATACACACGGATGTTTATGGAAACAGCAATAACAATCCATTCAAATATAATTTGCCTACGTGTTTTATTAATATCAGATACACATAGTGTAAGTAACTATAAAGTTCACTCTATTCTTCTCCCAGTTCACCGGCCACTTATTTGCATGTATTTCGGGAGAAATTGATGAATTCATGTGCTGTAAATCCGACTGACAGGACTCTCTTAACTGCAGCGTGAACAAACATGGCTGCGCCCATCTCACGTTACAGTTCACGATCAAGATCATTTAAAAAGGTTTTTAAATGACAAAACACACTCATTTACTACACATATTTGTGAATCGGAATATCAGATTGTTCATGAAATGGTAAGCAATTTTATGAATATTTTGAATAAAAAATGAAAAACGAAATAAAAGCGATCCATCTGTCATACAGTGTTATTGTGGCCGCGGTGCGTCACGTGACAAGCATGACACGTTGCCATGGAAACAGTAAGGGGAAACGTTCTAAAATAACGGTCGCCTAAAAAAAACTCACTCTGGGGAGACCGCTAGAATATTTTAAACTCACCACTGAAAAGGTTAAACCAAGCCAAACAGCCATACGTGTCGACTGTGAAACACAGTAGACTTTAATTATATGCATTTATGGTGTAATTACTACATTTTCATGTCAATCCATGTTCATATTTACCGAAAACAATGCGCTTTCACTTTAATTCAGCGTGTGCAGCACATACAGCAACTCTACATCTCTGCACTGCTGCAAATGCAGTGCACCGCTCCTGGAACGCACTGCCGGACCGCAACCGCGTGCAGTGTGAACGCTTTCCGTTAACATGAGTGCAGAAAAAATATGCACTGCAAATGGAGTAATGTGAACCTGGCGTTCCCTCTCGAGCTTTCACGAGACATCACGGAATCGCATGCAAATACTGACGAGCTTGAGAGGCAGTATAAAATGCGGTGCACCTGACAATTACGTCAGAATCTTCTACTTCACCTGCTGAATTCACTATGGCAACAATCTGCAAGATCTGCGTGGGACCAATCGAGCCACCGGATCAACACGACCACTGCGTCGCCTGCCTGGGCCTGGCCCACGCCATGGCGGCGCTGGACGAGTCCGACTGTGGGCATTGCGCGGACCTGCCGGCCCACGTGCTCCGGACCCGCCGCGATGTGGCTCGCGGCCTATTCGGGGTGAGGCCCACTGCCGCCAGCGTGCCGCTTGTGGGCCCTCCCGGTGACGGGAGCGTAGTCTTGCCACTCCGCCAACCCCAACGGTCGCCCCGCTCCCCGGCCTCCTTCCCCGAGGACTGCTTCCACCCTCCTTCCAACATCGCGGAGTTTGTGTCCTTTGGCCAGGAGGAGGGGGATGACACAATGTCCATCTCGGCCTCGGAGAGGGAAGATTGGGCGGGATCGGAGTCCGATCAGCCAGACAGCATGGGGCCCCCAGACCTCCAGGAGGAGTTCATGAGGAGAGGGAGGATTGGGCAGGATCGGAGTTCGATCAGCCAGACAGCATGGGGCTGCCTGGCTCCTCCAGGAGGAGCTCATGAGGGTTCTGTCGAAGGCTGTCCAGGAGTTGGAGCTTACCTGGAGTCCTCCAGAGAAGCCTGCGAGGAGTAAGCTCAACTCCTGGTATTTCAGGTCCACCCAGAAAGCTGACTCGAGGGTGTCGGTCCCCTTCTTCCCTGACGTACATGAGCAGCTGGTGAAAACATGGTCTGCGCCCCAATCAGCACGTGTCCACTCTGCTACACAGGCCATTTTTTCCCACGTGGATGGGGCGAAGGCCCACGGGTACGTGCACTATCCCCCCGTCGAGGAGACCGTCGCTGCACGCCATGGCGGTGCTGCAGGTTTTTCAGGCGAAGCTCCTGCAGGCGGCGGAGGGCGGAGCCCTCACGGTGGAGGCCGTATAAGGGTCTGCATGCGGCGACGAAGCGAGCAGCCCAGGCCGTGGGTAAGGCCATGGGTTTTATGGTCGTCCTTCAGAGGCACCTATGGTTAAACCTGGCTGACCTCAAGGATACTGACCGTAAAGTGCTGCTGAAAGCTCCTGTGACTCCCTCCGGCCTCTTCGGTGATGCCGTGGAGTCCATTATTGAGCGCTTCGCGGAGGCTCAAAAGCGCTTCAAAGCCATGAGTCACGTGATGCCGAGGCGCACTTTCCAGCAGCAGACGGCGAGATCCAGATCCTCGTCGGCACCTGGCTCTTCCCAACGGAGGGTTAACCCCATGCCAGCGACCGCGGCGGTGTCTGCTACCGCTCCTCGCCAGGAGCCGGATGTCCGGAGAAAGGCGTGGGGTCCCGGGAGGAAACGCCACGGCCAACGGAGGAGCCCGCGACGTGACTCTTGCCGGCCGCCGGCTGCTAAGCTGTCATCCTGACTGTCTGAAGAGAGGAGGAGAGTGCGCGAGTAGCTCGGCTCCCAAGCGCCACAAGTTCATGTGTTGGATGTTTATCAATAAAAATGCATACATTCTCACAAAAAGAGCTTTTTTCTCCTCACTCGGTCAATGCGGTGCCGCTCACCCCGCCTCAAAGCAGTGCAGAGCCGCCGCCCACACAGATTATAGTCGCGCAGCACTCGCCGGCGCTTCCAACGACCAAGCCGCTAAAGCCGCTATGTCAGTTCCTGAGAGCATGGGAAGTTATTCCGGGAATCTCGCGCTGGCTACTCTGTGTGATAGAGCGTGGGTATATCTTTCAATTCAGACGCAGACCACCCCATTTCAATGGCGTGGTGCAGTCTCTAACATTGCCTCGAAATGCCCTGGTTCTGAGACAAGAGGTATGCAGTCTGCTCGAAAAAGGAGCAATAGAGAGAGTCCTATATAACATATCTGGGAGTGTGCTTCTCTCGGGAGCGCTCGGTGGCCATTTTGTCTTCCCTGTGCCATTTCAGACTGGGCAGCTCTGTTCACTTGAGGGAATTTCAGAGGCTGCTGGGACTCATGGCGTCTGCTTCAGCGGTATGTCATCTGGGCTTACTACACATGCGCCTGCTGCAATTATGGCTGAAATCTCAAGTCCCTTGGACGGCGTGGGCCGCAGTCTCCCGCGACTGCATCGAAACGCTGAAGCCATGGCGCAACCCAGATCTCTTCAGCCTGGGGGTTCCCCTGAACTTGGTGACGTCGCGCGTTGTGGTCACGACGGACACATCGACTCACGGCTGGGGAGCAGTGTGCGAGGGCATGCCGGCTTCGGGGCCGTGGTCAGAACCTCAGAGCCGGTGGCACATAAACTGCTTGGAGCTGGAAGCAGTGTTCTTAGTTCTAAAGGATTTTCGGCCACAGCGGCATGTACTGATTCGCACCGACAACATGTCTGTGGTCTCGTACATAAATCACCAAGAAGGCGTACGCTCCAGGGCTCTGTAAATGCAGGCAGCGAATCTCCTGCTATGGGCGGACCGTCACTTTCTCTCCATCAAAGCAGCACACATACCCAGTCTCCTGAATCGCGGGGCGGACATGCTTTCGAGGAAAGGGATTCCTGAAGGAGAGTGGAGGTTGCACCCCGAGTCGGTTCGGATGATTTGGGCCCGCTACGGGAGAGCGGAGGTCGATCTGTTCGCCACAAGCGAGAATGCGCACTGCCCGCTGTTCTTCTCCCTGTCTCACTCCCCGTTGGAAGGGGACACTCTGACATCGCACTGGCTGGTAGCCAGGCTGTATGCGTTTCCTCCAATCAAGATATTACCGCTGGCTCTCGGAGGCGCGGGCGCCCTCCACGAGGCGCTTGTATGCTCTAAAATGGGGAGTGTTTGTGAAATGGTGCCGTGATGTTCATATAAACCCGGCTGCTTGCTCCGTGTCGGATATTATGCGATTTCTACAGTACAGACTGGATAGTGGATCTCTACCATCAACACTGAAAGTCTATGTGGCTGCTATTGCCTCGTTTCGTTCCCCGCTGGGCGGGCAATCGATCGGTAGGCACGCGCTGGAGCTTTCGGCAATCTGACCAGCTTTTCGTGTGCTACGGTGGTTGTGCGAAGGGCTGGGCCGTGTCAAAACAGAGACTTGCCCACTGGATTGTTGACGCTATCACGGCTGCTTATACGAGGCAAGGTTTGGAATGCCCTTTGCACATTAGGGCCTACTCAACAAGAGCTATCGCCTCCTCCTGGGCGTGGTCGAGAGGTATGTCTATTCAAGATATATGCTTTGCAGCCGGCTGGTCTTCCCAGAATACCTTCGCCAGGTTTTACAAGCTGGACGTTCAGTCCTTAGCCTCCCGAGTGCTGTCGGTTAGTGACTGATTCACGTTTATGCTACCTCTATTCGTAATGTTAACTAATGAAGCCCTAATGTAAAGTGTGACCGAACAATAAAGAATCAAAACACTTTCAAAGAGGGGGTTTGGTGTCACAGCATTTTTGTTTCCAGGCGGAACCTTATAGAACGTGACGCACGTCTCCCGGAAATCCTGTACAATTAAACAAACAATATCGTGCATATTCATTACCGTGATATATCGCATTACCGAATACCGGCACAAGTCTAGCGGTGATTCACTCACGCTGTTTGTAAAATTATGTCTGACATAAGAAAAGTAGGCTGTATGCTGTTTAAATGTGTTGCCACTTGCTTGAGCAACTTATTATACAAACCTAGAAGTCAAATGCATGAATAATACGTTGTTTATATTTATTGAGTTTAAACTAATGTTTTAGATTTAAATTGTTACTGTACTGTGATAAAAGAGTATCACAATGCTGAAAAAGCTTTTCATTTATTTTTTTTACGATTTGAAATCAAAATAATGGATAAATGTTGTGTTTGTGGCTTAAACAGCCGCGGATAAGTAGCGGACTGCAAACGCATCCTGTGTGAAAGCACAATGAGTCCGTGCTGCTTCTGCACCGCATACATAACGCACATGGACCACATACGCACTGCAGACGGAGTATGTGTGAAACAGGCGTGAGACGGTGCCACTGCATTTCGTGCCAAACCATTCACGGCAGGCGAGTCATCAGCCTTTACGCTGAATAGCGTGGTAAAGAAAGTTGCAGTTCAGGAGATAAATAGTTTATGATTATGCGATATGAGACTGTTCCGTAACTCCCCAACCGGACCTCACCGGACAATGGCACCTTTTTAGTTACACCCAGCGTCACTACCCCCTCCTACCCTGCGAATTTTGTGCCCCGGGATGCCCCCGTTGCTTGGAACAAAGCGATAGAGTAAAAAAGAGACCTTGTCAGAGTAACTGAAGAAGATAGAGACAGAACTTACATCACTGTCAAAGCGGCCAAAGTTAATGAGACCGGGGCTGGACAGTTCTCCAGGCTTCCCATGGTAAATACTCAGGAAAAAATTCAGTGTGAAGGTGGAGACCATTGAAGCAAAGAACTAAATCAAAAGCAAAGCAGGATCAGGGGTTCAAACAGCTGACCTTTGAAACTGAGTGAAACAGACAGTGCTCTTTAATAAGGAGCCAAACTATTATTCACAATCACTCACAATTCTCCATGTCAACATCTGGTTCCAGAAAGACGCGCCTTCCTCTAAACTGAACAGAACCCCACCTGTGCCAAAAACCACAATGAATCAAAGATGGTCCTGAACAATCTTATCCAAGAATCATTTCAGGGCAGTTCAACAGTCTTTGAGCTTTTATTCAGAGGACCAAATGATGGATTTTCACTTATAGCTACAACTCAGTCGTGTATCAGCTACTGTAATATGCTTTAACAATATAATAATAACATATTTGGCACTGGCTTTGCACAACTTGCTTCTATCCAATGTAAAAATATGGATATTTGAAATTATTTTCTGCATGTCTCACCAACAGGGGCTCCAAAGGCAGCAGAGACTCCAGCCGCTGCTCCTGCCGAGACAAAGTCTCTTTTCTCTGTGTCCCTGCGGAAATACTCAAATATCTGCAGGCACAGAAACGTGACGTCAGGCTCTATGTTTACTGTAAAATTCAAGCAGACCTTAACAGTACAGAAAACTGACCTTAAAATCTTTTTTCAGTGAAGTGCTTCTTCCTTGAGATACTCCTGCAGCCACCACTGCTCCCGAGTGAATCATGGGTCCTTCCTGTGAGAGAAGAGCAGCTGTTGAGTCCATCAGTTAGCTTTCAATAAGTCCCATTAACCCCAGTTGATGGTTTTAATATTGTACCTTTCCAACAGCGAGACCTCCAGCAACTGAGCAGATCACACCAAAGACCTTTATCACCAGAGTCTGTGAATATAGATACAAATTTTAATTTTATCATTGAAAAATATCTATTTATCTTATATAGATAAATAGATATTTACATCTATGATAACTATATCTTTTTTTTTTTTTTACCTTTTTGTTCAGTTAAAAATCAAGCTACCTTGTTTGTCTTATAGAGAAGCTTACGCTATGAAAGGCATCACCTTTAATCGAACAACACGAGGGATTTTCACTCCATTCAGGAAACATTTTATTTGAGGGATTCCACTTCCTGCGGCAATGGGCTGTGAGAAAACAGACTGAATTTTTAATAATGTTCAAAGTAAAATAATACACAACTACTTACTAAACACTACACAGTACACAATGTACTCTACCAATCAAAGTTTTTTTTTTTAATGTTTAAAGTCTCTTATGCGCGCAGCTTAAACCACAGAAATCTCATTCTGACTGGAAGAAAACACTCACCTCTACAAAAGCAACAGCGATAGCGCCAAACATCACGAAAGCAGAGTTCAGCACTGCCCACAGTATGAGAGAGATGGACAGGCCACCAAGCTCTGTGTATTTCTCAATGTCTGAACGCCTAGTTTAAGAAACTCTGAAGCCAGTGAGAAATAAATAACACACAATCACACTTAATTAAACTGAAGAAAACTCTATGCAATTAAATGAAGCCTTTTCATTAAATAAGTTGATTTGTCTGACTGTACTTTAGCACAGCATTAAAAATATTGAGCTATATTATTACATGCCTAATAATACCATGAATAAAATTTGTGTCTTTGTACCAAACATTGGCTACTGATATTTTTTCCTGGAATATAAAAATAAAGAAAAATCCTATTTTAATTTTGTTGAGTGCTAAATTAAATAAACTACATGGACAGACGATATTAGATAAAAAAAATAAATAATGCTCAATTTTCATTCTGTCCATGTTGGTCTGGATCTGGATTGCCATGCAGCCGTTTACGGCCAAATTATTCATGTAGTAACAATGGAAATAGATTACACAAACTTTCACAATGTGTTAACACATATGTAAACTGATTGCATGAAATGAAATTATGTTTTGAAAACTTGTTCACAAACTGCAGTGTATCGGCTCATTTTAATTAACGAAGGAGCAAATACAATTTTTGGCATGCTTTACATAAGAAACTGATCATATTAGAAGGCTGTAAAATAGATGAATGACAGAGAAAGGATACTCAGTTTGACTGCAAAGTACTTATAACCAGCTAATTTCTCCACAGCAATGTCTATCATGCATGCGATGAGACCAGTGAGAAACCCAATCAGACCACAGATCACCCATCTCCTGATCTCCAGACATCTGAAACCCTACGGTTACAATAAATAAACACAAAAGTGTTAATTAGAGGTCGACCGATTGATCGGCCGGCCGATTAATCGGCCGATTTTTGGCATTTTGTAATTAATCGGCATCGGCCGATTGTGCTGCAAATTAGGCCGATTTATAGGCAAGGCGCATCTGCGGGCAGCTAAGCGTTGTTGTGGAATGCGCAGTCCCAGTGCTTATTTGATTACAGCCGTTACCGGGGAAACCGCTATATCTCCGCTCCAACAGCATCTCCTGCTGGCGTAGAATGAATTAACATTTGCAAGTCTGTGGGAAACACTGGTGTCTGTCAGCAAACATAAACAAAAAGCATGCTTCAGAACTGTTTTGAGAAGGTGCTTAAGTTTTGAGCCATGTATTATTACTCTGAATTAGTTGTGTTGTCAGTTTAAAGCATTGATTTAGCATTATAATTATTAATTACTATAAAGAAAATAATGTGATTGAACAAAAAAAAAACATTGTGTTTAGGGGTAGAGTTGATTGAATGTGTACATAAACCAACCATTTAAAAATAGCACAACATATTGTGAAATGCCCCTTAAATTTAAGACTAATTTTAAATAGCAAACTACACATTCCTTTCAATGGTCTCCATCAACTGTTATGGTTGTAAACTCAGAAAGTGCCTTTATATGAACAGATTACGAAGCGCACATGATCCAAGATAACCATTAAACTGAGCTTGTCATCTCCACCTCTAATGAAAATCTCTGATGGTTTTACTGACCATGTGACTCATCCGCCTCTCTTCCTCCAGAAACAACTGATTTTCGCTGTTATCATAATCAAGACTCTGAAACACAAAATGCACTAGGTTTGACATTTTACATCACAGCTCTTCAAAGACAGTTTATTTAAAGTGTACATGGTGCATTTTGTCTGTGGTTTTTAAGTTCATTTACAGAAAACCTACTGATTTTTCAAAGCATTTTTAACAGACACTCAATTGAAAGAGGGTGACTGAAGGTCAGGTCGAGATTCAATTACCTCAAATTTGAGAGACAGCAGCTTTTCGTTGTGAGGGATTTCTTTTGGTCGACTTCTCACAATGTCCTGTGTGTTTCGGGAAAAACAGACTCAGAGTTGCCCGGCCGACATTCATCAAGGTTATATAATACAGTCATTCTATGCTCATGCAATCAGAATAGGACAACACTTTATTTAGCTACATCAACTCTTTGCAGCCATGAGCAAGCGTGACCTCATGCCAACACATTGGAAACATAAACTCACAAATGATCAAGTACATCGTATGCATTTTCTCAATAAATTATTTTTCCAAAGTGCAGGCTGAAGAGGCCGATGGAGTCAGGCATTTTCCTGGTCCTTTGGTCTCTAGCCAAAATGGCTGATTTGAGGAGAGATTTAAACTACACTCATGCTCTATTCTAACATTCAAAGCATCAAAACCACAAACACCTTGAAATTAAAACTGAAACTATAGCTATGTGTCAAAACAGTGAAGCACTTTTCTGGACCAGAGTATAGGCTTTTGTGTGTATACTTACAGTACTGTTTTGTTTGTACGCGTCTTTAGAAAAAAATATATAAAAAAAGAATTGATGTAAAATAGATTTTACCTCTTCGGGTGTGATTTCCTCCTCAAGGTCCACAGTGCTCAGCCTGCCTATATGAAATATACCTCCCCCGGATAACTATGAACCAAATACATTACATTTATCAAGAGTCTACTCATTTTTAATATCTCTCTTAAAATCTTTTTTATAAAAGATCTTTAATATATATAGGGGCTCCCTGGCCAAAAGGGCCCCACAATACAGTAAGGGGGGCCCGAATTCCTAGCTATGGACCTGACTGTAATCAAGAATCAACCAATTCAATGTAGGTCTAAGGATCACAGGTGCTTGCAGTTTCTTAGCAGAATAAACGGGTTAAAAGAAAGGGGAAGTAAAAAATCAAAATATCCAGAGTTGCACAACTGGCTGCAACTTGCCATTAGGTAGGCTACAAATACAAGTCCTTACTAGGGTTTACAAGAAACACAAGGGTTTATCCTCTAATAACAAGTTTAAGAACTATTTTGCTTTCATTTCAACGTTGTACGTGATGACAAGAAGTTAGTGCAAGTGTATTATCATGCTTTCTGCAAGTAGGCACACTACCTTTGCATGCTTAACAAGCATGCTTTATATAATAAGCAGGGCAAGTATTTAATATAAGCAGAAGTCAAAACATTTCAGATTGATTGCGGAGTCCTATATATATAATTTTTGTAGTCTGTATGGCGTGTCTGGTACCTGTCTGTTGTATTTCACCTCCTCGTCTCCGTTCAGCAGTGGCGTTCTCTCTCCGCGATCATCGCCTCGGCCAGACCATGACACTTTCTTCGCGATGTTGGCCATGTCTTATTTGACCATTAATTACACATCAAACCTGCTAACTGTAGAACTACTGCGAACACTTCTTCCCCATGACTAACAATCATAAGCGAACCCGTGACTAGTGTACGGAAAGCGGAAAGGTTCAACAGAGAATTCGTTTTCAAAGGAAGTCTGGGAATTGTAGTTCACAGTTCTACAGTTGAACAATTCTGGGTTTTGTGTCAATAATGACGTGCGGTAGTGACTGAGATGGCTCTGTTCTGTTATAAGGGTTAAAACATGCTCATAACTGTCGTATCTGATATTTTAGGTTATATTAACTCTGTTAAACATCGCATATTTCTCCGCCATTAGAGTTAGGCCTACTAATAAAATAATGACATGCTAAAATAATGACGGTTTCCAACAAGCAGGTTTCTCCACACACTAACCTATTGTTACATTGCAAACATTTATTTTCCTTGTATATATCCTATTATATATATCCAATGTATATATATATGTATGATGAACATGTGATAGAAATGTATTAATTAATGGCCTCAGAAGGGGTGAACATTTCGGTAACACTTTAGAATAGGGAACACATATTCACTATTTATTAAGACTTTTTCCTCAATAAACTCCCAATTTGCTTCTTATTAATGGTTAGTAAGGTAATTGTTAAGTTTAGGTATGGGGTAGGGTTAAGGGATCCAAAATATGGTCATGCAGAATAAGACATTAATATGTGCTTTATAAGTACTAATAAACAGCCAATATGCTAGTAATATGCATGCTAATAAGCAACTAGTTAATAGTGAGAATTGGTCCTTAAAATTAAGTGTTACCAACATTTCTGAATGTTCAGAAAAGTGCAGACTAGGATGCTCTGATCAAAGAGGGAATTACCTCGAAGAATTGTATTGTATTGTATGAATTCAGGAAGGGTATTACCCCGATATAGCTACTGTATTATACTGTATTATATCCAGGGCATGAATTACCTGTAGTATTGTATTATATAGATTATACATTTAGTGTTTTTCCAAGACAAATGCTCCCTAAAGCTTACAATCATGTAAAAAAAAAAAAAAGATTAAATATTAGGGGAGAGCGGGGCACAAAGTAACACTTTTTGACTTTCTCAAATTGTGTAAATCCACATGGGGTTCAGAGTATAATTTTTTTATCCACAGTAATTTCACACTTCAGTTGCTTTGACACAATCTGTATTGTTAAAAGCACTATATAAATAAAGGTGACTTGACTTGACTTGACATAAACGAGCCAAAATGCTTTACATGTCTTGAAATAATCATTTCTTAACATTAAACATTGACTGTCAGTATTTATTCACCTGTTTCTCGTCGTTTATCATTAAAATTTATTAAAGTAAATAGTGTGAATTACATCGCTAATGTCATAGAATAGCACGGCAGGGCACATTGTAACGCAGTGTTACAACGTGCCCCATCTGCGCAACTGGAATTTAACCGGTTACTGCTTTTCTGATAGTTAGCGAAGCATTAAAAAATTACTTAAACTGATAAATAACAGATTGGAGATTAAAATAATAGCAGATTTGTTTCATTTTAAATGAGTAATAAAAACTGAGATGAAAAATTTACTTAAGCCAGAAATATAATTTTACTATGGTAAAATAAATGTTCAGCGATATCTTCAAAACACTTTTGAATTTTGGTGCACTTTTTTTCTCTATATAATGTTGATATGGTAACTAGTAAATGCTGTAAATTTGGTTATGCTAGCATGTGTGGAAATATTTAAACCACGTGTGTTACAACTTACCCGCGTTACTTTGTGCCCCGCGCTCCCCTATTTTTCATATTCATTCAATATGTATTTATTTCAATGTGAACGTTTTGCTTTGGCAACTGTTAGGTTATAATGGCAATTATGCTTTGACTTTACAATAATTATACGGTGAACAATAATGTAATAATGTTCATAAAAAGAAAACAAAAACACTGCAGTTTGTCCAATGCTACTGAGAGTTGTTTTGTTTCATAGAGCATATTTGTGATAAATTCAGTTGCTTGTAAATCATTTAAAAATACTAATTTGATATTGAACAGTGTCAGTGTCACTGATTTGTTATGATTTTGGGAACTCAGTATGGCAGACAGTATGAATAAATGTAGTGTTTTTACTCTTGTGGTCTGATTACTGCTATATTTACAGCATTCCTTTAATATGAAGTCTGAAAAAAAAAACACAATTTAAGGTTCCTTGAATCATTAATTGATTGCTAAACAAGAAATAGTGGCCTTCACGCTGTGTGCTGACTGAATGCAGACTGCATAGACCAACAAAAATAAAATGCATGTTTATTTAAAGCAAAGTTTATAGTTAAAATGAAAAGTAAAAGGTTTCATAAGCCCAAATATGTAAATATGATAAATGAATACATAAACTGCTGTTTTATCAAAATAAATGGAAATACAAAAATAATGTGTAATACAGAATTGTTTTTCTGGCTCATTCTGTTGTGCCTTTACATGCAGTGCTCCAGACACTCACAGGTAATATGTTGAACAGAGCCAAACATCTGGTCTACATTGTAGCGGCTGAGCACTGCTCCTCGTGGCACCCTTTAAGCTTTAACCCTTTTCCTATACCAACTGTATGCGTGTGTGTGTGTGTGTGTGTGTGTGTGTGTGTATGTGTATGTGTAGGTGTATGTTAGACTAGTTTAAGTGTTTATGTAGTTCATAAAGTCTTACTTGTATCACACTTGACGTTGTTCATTGTTTGCTCATAACTGGAGTCCCTTAATCATGCAGATTTATGCTACAGGCTCTGTGTAGAATTGTACAGTAATAAAGTTATTTCCCTTAACCAGGAAATTAACGTTCTTAGAATTGACAGACAGTTGACCCTGAGAGGTCAAGTAAATACTTACAGCGGATCTAAATATTTATAATTAATTATAACTAGTTATGATTAATTATTCATATTTCCCCTTTGAGCTGATTCGCTACAACATCATCCAGGCTGAGCACTGCTCCTCGTGGCACCTCTTTGCCAGAGGCTAGTCCAGACACTTCCACAGGGCTCAGGCTCCTAGTCCACAATGCAAAGCCAGCCAGTTTGCCCACAAATGCTTCAGCTTCATCAAAGTCCCCTCCAATCGAATCCTGCTCCTGCCCCAGGACCATCGAGCCACCAGGAGGGATCTCATAGCCTTTCTGGAACTTGGATCCAGTAGATATGAGATGACGGTCCAAATAATACCAAAACCTGCCTTCAATGGAGGACCAGATGATGCATAAACGCTGGATCTCCAATCACAAAATCCATAACGCCCAGTATGCCAGAATTCCGACCATAGAGAACAAGCATATTGTCATTGTTTTCTGTGGCGTAAGAAAGAATTGTTCCAAGATACTTGGCACCTACTTTTAGCCAAGTGTAGATAGAGAGTTCATGTATCCCTGTTCGGAAACTCCTCTGGAAGGTGACAATTTTCAGCGGAAGCAGACGGGAACAGAAGCATCGAACCCACATTGCAAACTTTGAGAATGAGAGACAAAATTATTAGACACTTTACATTTTGGCATAAAGTAAAAAAGAAAATGTTCTGTCTACCTTTGTCATCGTATTGTTGCAGATCTGACCGTTATAATAGGCAAAAATATCAAAATTGTCAAATGAAAACGTGTCACAGACCATATATTTCAGGGTAGCGCCATATTGAATTTTTAATAGGAATGGAAACAAGCCTGTGAGGGATAGAAGTGCAGCGTGTTCAATCGATTGCATTGTTATTTAACAATATACTGATTGTCCAGCTGACAAAACGTCTTTCTAAAAAAATGGTAGACAAAGTTTTTAAAAATAATTTTGAAAGCTGTGAAAATTACGTGACTTTTGTGTACAGTGCCTGCCATTGTAAAGCAGCCTTGTTTTCATCCACATTAAATTCAATATGGCGTCTAATCTGATTAAGGTCTATATGCTTGCGTACTTGCCTGTTTGGATTCTTGGAGATTCTGAGTAAATCGTTTTTGAATGACTGAAAATTACATTTGGTAAACAGTGACATTAAGGTTTTCAGTCTAAACTGTGGATACAAATGCATTTCAATTTCATTTTCAGACACAAAACCACTCTAAATACTTACTTCTGGCTTCTTCCTTTGGGGTTTGAATATGTGGGATTTTGTGTCGAAGTGGAAGCAGAAAAGTTTTCTCTTCAGCCTGAACTGTTGGTTGTACGGTGCTCTGCCAGAGCTGCTGTTGTCTGTCTCTTATTTTGTATGTCTGTGGTTGTTCGGTGGGCCCAGAACGCAATCGATCTCTCATTCTGTATTCTTCAGACTTCGGTTTAGGCTGGACATGCCTCAGGACCACACCTTGTTGCTTCTTGATAGAATTGAGAGGATCTAATCCTCCTTCCTTGGAAGTTGGAATGATCTTGAACAACCCTTGCATCTGACTCTCCAACTTCATTATCTGGGTCTGATGCCTTTTGAGAGAGGCCTGAAGGTCCCGCATTCCATGTTGAACCTGATTCTTAAAGGATTCCAAAGAGCCAATGTGACTTTGCAGTTTCTGGATCTTGTGGGACAAGTCGGACAACCCCGTTCTCTGCTTTTGGATTTGTCTAAGGTTGAGATGGTTGTTTTCCCTCAGAGCTCTCGTCATGTTTGCTAGGCTCGACTCAAGCCTCTTAGTCTTTTTCTGTAGACTCTTAGTCCAGGATTTGAGGGAATTCAGGCTGTGATCTGTCGTTTCCTTGAATGCACGGAGCTCTCTGGAGATCCTCTCAAACTGCTGACTCAAAACTTGGAATCGCGAGTCTATGTTATTTGAAATGTTGTAGTTTTCAGCAATGCTCTGAAGATGGGTGAAGGTCATCTGTTGAAATCTTTTGAACTAGGATTGGAGGAATCGTGTTACAGATACATGCGATATGATATTTTTAAAGACAGTATGTTTAAACATAACAAACCTGCTGATCGAGCCTCCTCAGTCTTTGGTTTAAGGGTTTATATGTCTCAGTCGGTGCTCCTCTCCGTGTTCAGGTCACAGGCATTAGCAGGAAGATTATGACCAGGAAAAAAAGCCTTCTGCTGGCCTTTCTGGTCATGGTCGCTTCACGTCCTTTACAGGCGTTTAAATAACTTGATCTAATATTTTTGAAAAATTCCAACCTAAAACAGTTTGTGTAGGTGTACACCTCCTATCCTTGGATGCTCTGAATAAGATTTCCTTTTTCTTTGCTACAGTGGCCAATAGGGAAATTAAAACATGACTAAATGGATTTCACAGACCCCAAACAGAAATCTCCAAGCAAACACACACATATGCAAAAACATGGATGGACAGGCGATCATAAATATTTGTAAAATATTTAGACTAGTAGACTCTCAACTTGTCACATCTCAATTTTCAATCATTACATTTTATGCTGTACACAATAAATCTGTCTGTATAGCTATAATATATAATCTGTGAGTACAAAATGTGAAAAAACAGCACAGACAACATTATCTATAACAATACAACATATAAACATAAACATCCATATTTCAAAGGCATAAATATGATGAAATTTTACATGGCTGACAAATTTAAATATTGAAAGCAAGCACATCTGACACCTGAAGTTTGAGCCAAATGTATAGGTTCAGCTCCCCCTACAGTCAAGAGGTGGTAAAGTTGCTGAGCAACTGACAAATTGCACTCAGATATGCAATCATGGATCATTTTTCAGAATTTGATGATGCGTTCTTTGTGCGGCCAACGCCCACAGTAACCTGATAGAATTACCCATCCGAACTGGATTCTGAGCTGTGATTTCTTTGGCACTAAATTTTAAGCTGATCATGGTGGTCATCATTTCACATATTTACATTAAAGTAATTTCAGTGCAGATAAATTAAAAATGTAGTTAATAAATAAAGTAAATCAAATAAATGATTGAATAATGGCTAAAGAAAAAATTGTTCAGGATGAAACACATGTAATACAACGTGGAAGGCCTGATACTCATGTAACATACAAAACCAAAATATCTTGAAACAAAAAGCTCACTGGCTGTATAACACACATTGGCAAGAACTGCTGTCACTTTAAAGTGTGGTTTAAAGTGAACATGTCTACTCTTTGTTGATGGTATTTAAAAGTGGTTGATCTGTTGTTGTGTTTTTGTTAAAGATGGGAACAGAAAACATAGGGGCGTAACTGAGGCAAAGTTGATATGAGAACAATGCATGCATCTGTCTGTCCCTAAGTAAAAATAGTGTGTCATAAACTGATATGATGAAGTTAGGTTAAGCTAGTTAATTTCAAGATATTTCTGTGGTTTTGCTCACAAGCAGTTTTGGTTTGCACTGTAAAATACTGTCAGGGTTTTACTGTATTTAGAATTTTACTGTAAAACCATGGCATATCTGTCTCTCTGTGTGTGTGTGTGTGTATATATATATCGTAGTGCCATCGACTGAAATCAATGTTAAACGCCACAATGCTGCCCGATGCCATCCCAGTGATCAAAGTCCTGCAAATATATAGAAAAAAAATAAATTCACATGGAAAATGTCCATAATATTATATATATATATAATTTATTTTTTATTTAAAAATATATTTTTTTAATTTAAAAAAGCAGACTGTTGCACTGTAAGAATATGAGATAGTATAATAACTGATTCTACAAAATAAATGCTAAAACTAAAATAATTATCTTTGGTACAATTAACTTTTCATTCTTAATCCTTAAATCAAATTGATTTTAAGACATTCTTATATTCCCTGCATTATCTCTGCGTCCTTTTTGAACAAATTCCATTACAACTGTACACACTTAGACCACAAAAGATCTACCACCATGCTTTCCAGGCATCAGTGTCCTCCTCACCACACTATAAGAAAAAAATCTGCAGAAAATTGGAAAAGGTACTGGTAATTTTCCAAATTTACAGGCACTTCCTTTAACCCTAAAACACAACACAATGCAATGCATAATTCAAAATACGGGGAAAACACTGGGCCCTATTTTTTACAGACTTTTCTTAGAGTGCAGGTCTTCTTGGTGGACCTCTCTTGTTGGAATGTAATTTGTAAATACCCTGGCTGTCATTCCATGCTTTATGGAAACTGCACACACTGATCTCTTCTTCTTCTTGGCTTTCTATTAGAACTGTGTTTTAGTTGCAGCCACACCCTGCAGGACCACATCTTGATACATGATGACTTTCTCAAGCACTTCAAAAGATCTCCTGTGACTCTGTTCAGTAAGGAAGTGACCGACAGATGCCAACTTTTTGTGTTTCCACTGTATTTACTTGACTTTATCCACTCTAGTTTATTAATATATCTTTATGAAGCACTGAACACCTTGAAAATCCAGTTTGGAGGGCTATTGCATGCTGTCTTGTCTTGCTTCTGCAAAATATAGCAATCAGCCAAGGGATGAAGTCTCTTTTATTACATCGATTTTTGCTTTCATAAACCTACATCAACAGCAATAGAGACACAAATGTTCAATAATAAGTCAAATTTTTTATGAACAATAATAAGAATTCACTGTCCGCAAAGGGATATAGTTCATTATTCTGACTAGAGGTTGCTTATAGTTGCTAAGCAATAAAGCAACTTGCTGTAATATTAAAAATTTAATAGAAAATGTATGTTCACACTTGTGCTTTTATACATCAGCTTTGAACACAGCCCATTCAATTAGAATATAGAGTTTGAACAATGACCTTAAGGCTTCACGCAAAGGTTTTGGAACGTGTGTTCCAAAAAAATAAA